>NC_134397.1:259691233-260049658 GCF_050003625.1 Haematobia irritans
AAAATGAGGCCGGTCAGGCAGCTACTGTGAATGGTGTTCGCTATCGTGAGATGATAACGAACTTTTTATGGCCCGAATTGGAAGATATGGATGTGGACGATATGTGGTTTCAGCAGGACGGTGCCACTTGCCACACAGCTAACGAAACAATGGCTGTTTTGCGCAACAAATTCAATGGCCGTGTTATCTCACGTAATGTCGATGTCAATTGGCCTCCAAGATCATGTGATTTGACACCGTTGGACTTTTTTCGTTGGGATAATTTGAAAGAAAAGGTGTACGTCGATAGGCCAGCAACAATTCAAGAGCTAAAGGATGAGATAATTCGGCACATTAACGGCATAGAACCTCCATTATGCCTCAGCGTCATCGAGAATTTGGACCATCGGATGAAGGTGTGCCACCGTGGTCGGGGCGCCCATTTGTCGATATTTTGTTCCATACATAATTGAGTAATACCAATTATTATATTATATATCTATATATATATAAAATTCAATTTATGTTTGTTTATTTGTTTGTTTGTTCGTTTGTATGTACCGAGTTGGCTCCGAAACGGCTAAACCGATTTACTTGAAACTTTCAGAGATCGTAGGGGGCGTTCATGTGGTGAAAATAGGGTACCTCATTTTTTGTCACCTGGTCGCGGAGGGGGACCCCCCCTTTGTCGGACTTTTTGAAAATTGGACCAAAGTTGACCGATTTGGTTGAAATTTTCGTTGAAGATTGGGGTTGGCATCTAGACAAAGATCCGCTACTTTTTATTTCGATATTTGGTGGCGGAGGGGGCCTCTCCTTTGTTCGACAGTGAAAAAGTACAGTGAAAAAACTAAAATTCTCTAAATTATCTGAGATTTACAGAGAACATGTGGTGAGGTTATGGAATTAATATGGGGTACCCGATGATTTCATATGTGGATGGGGAGGGGGACCTCCCCCTTGCCCTACTTTTTGAAACTTGGAACAAAATTATGCAATTTGCTTGAAATTTTCATTGAATGTTTGGGTTGGCATGTAGACAAAAATCCGCTACATTATTTTCCGATATTTGGTCGGGGAGGGGGACCACCCCTTTGCCCAAATTTTGTTTTTTTTTTTTTTAAGTTCAAACAAAACTAAACTCCCCCGACTGAAATTTTACAGAATAAATGGGTTACGAAATTTATATCAGGTTCCTGATTTTTTAATACAAATAAAAGGTCATAGGGAGACATCCGCTTCTCTTAAGTACATACAGAGAAACAATTAAACTTTACCGAGTTACTTGAAATTTACAGAGGACTGGTGAGAGATCGTAACCTCCGTCAACCGTAATAGTTGATACCTGATTTTGTGATATTTGGACGGAAGAGAGGCCGCCCCTTTAGGCTTATAATTTGCTTGACATTTTCTGGGACGTTTACAAAAGATACGCTTTTCGACACTTGGTCGGGGAGGAGGTCCTCCTCTAAAACTACAAAAAAAATTTAAGTTTTCTTGAAATTTACAAAAGCAGTGGGGGAAGGTTATGAACGAAGAGGCAACCTTCCTTGCCCCACACTTGAACGAAAGTTTCAAGAATTTTCAGGGAAGGTTAAGGGTGTCGATATTGTATCGGGGAAAGTGACGTCCCTTTAAAACAATAGAGCAAAATTTAAATTAATATAGGGTACGTGATAGTCCGATATCAGGTCAGAGTGAAGGTGGGGAGAGGGTTCCCTTTTGTCCGTTTTTTTTTTTCTTAAATTGAAAGTAGAGGGTTGTCCGCAAATGGGAACTCGGTACATAATTTTATGATTTTTGTACAGGCTTCTGCCAGACTTCTTTTTAGTCTTCATTTTAGTAAAGAGAGGGTTCCCAACGTAGAGGGTGCATCATTTTCCAACATTTTAGCAAATGTTAATGTTGTAAATTTTTTTACTATTTTTGCTTATTCCGATTTATTGGATGGGAAACAGTAATTCTTTGTATGTTATTATAATATAGTGCTTAATTTTCAGATATGTTGAGGAGAAGGATACCTTTCCTTGACAAACCCCACTTAAAATTCACAAGAAATATAGAAGATTGTCCAACTACTTGAATACAGAACATTATTAAAAAAAAATTGGAGGAAAGGGTACACCCTCTCCCGCCGTATTTGTACCTATAAACGAAAAATCAAGTAGTCCGATTTGTTTAAAAGAATTGAAATCTTTTCGAATTTGTTTTCAGCACGAAGGATATAGTTGACAAAGTTAATGCAAAATGTTCCTCCAAATACGCTTCGGAAGGCGCAGCGAAGCGGGCCGGGTTACGCTAGTATAAAATAAAATTACAATAATTTCCTAAATAGTTTGTGTTTTATTCAAAATCAATATCGGCCCTTGAACCACCCTTTACAATTATGAACTTGATATGGACCAATTTTTGTGTGATTGGGGATTGATTTATCTGAGGGCTATATATAACTATAGACCGATATGGACCTAGTTAGGCATGGTTGTTAACGGCCATATACTAGCACAATGTACCAAATTTCCACTGACTCGGATGAAATATCATATACTACCACCACGTACCAAATTTCAACCAGATCGGATGAAGTTTGCACCGGGGGTCAAATCTGGGGTCGGTTTTTATGGAGGCTATATATAGTTATGGACTGATATGAACCAATTCCATCATTGGTTGTTGGATACCATATACTAACATCACGTACCAAATTTCAACCGAATCGGATGAATTTTGCTCTTCCAAGGGGCTCCGGAGGTCAAATCTGGAGATCGGTTTATATGGGGGCTATATATAATTATGGACCGATTTCGACCAATTTTTGCATGGGTGATTGAGGCCATATACTAACATCACGTACCAAATTTCAACCGAATCGGATGAATTTTGCTCTTCCAAGATGCTCCGGAGGTCAAATCTGTTGATCGGTTTATATGGCGGCTATATATAATTATGGATCGAAGTGGAGCACGTTTTGCATGGTCACTAGAGACCAAACACTAACACCAACTACCAAATTTCAGCCGGATCGGATGAAATTTGCTTCTCTTGGAGGCTCCGCAAGCAAAATCGGTGGATCGGTTTATATGGGGCTATATATAATTATGCACCGATGTGTCCAATTTTTGCACAGTTGTTAGAGACCATATACTTACACCATGTAACAAATTTCAGAGGGATCGGTTGAAATTTGCTTCTCTTAGAGCCTCCGCCAGCCAAATCGGGGGATTGGTTTATGGACCGATGTGGACCAATTTTTTCGTGGTTTTTAGAGATCATATACTAACACCATGTACCAAATTTCAACCAGATCGGATGAAATTTGCTTCTCTTAGAGGCTCCGCAAGCCAAATCTGGGGTCGGTTTATATGGCGGCTATATATAATTATGGACCGATGTAGAGCAATTTTTGCATGGTTGTTAGAGATCATATGCTGACACCATGTACCAAATTTCGGCCGGATCGGATGAAATTTGTTTCTTTAGAGGCTCCGCAAGCCAAATCTGGGGATCGGTTTATACGGGGGCTATATATAATTATGAACCGATGTGGACCAATTTTTGCATGGTTATTAGAGACCATATAGTAACACCTTGTACTAAATTTCAGCCGGATCAGATGACATTTGCTTCTCGTAGAGGATCCGCAAGCCAAATTTTGGGGGTCCGTTTATATAGGGGCTATACGTAAAAGTGGACCGATATGGCCCATTTGCAATACCATCCGACCTACATCAATAACAACTACTTGTGCCAAGTTTCAAGTCGATAGCTTGTTTCGTTCGGAAGTTAGCGTGATTTCAACAGACGGCCGCACGGACGGACATGCTCAGATCGACTCAGAATTTCACCACGACCCAGAATATATATACTTTATGGGTCGTGGTGAAATTCTTTACTTATATATACTCCTATGGTGGAGGGTATAAAAATTTTGATATTTATTTTAATATCAGGATTATTTATTTAAATATCAGAATTTCTCACTAAGTTCCTAGAAAAGTATTGAAGTATTTCAGAACAGTAACAAAAAAATCAATTAATATTTTAAATTTTTAATCAAACCAAAAAAAAAAAAAAAACAAAGCAGAAACAAAGTGATACACTCAAAATAAGTTTATTAGTACAAGGTCTTTTTTCTGCGATGTTTTATCCCATTAAGTAATGTAAACATTAATTCCTATATTCAAAATAATTTATAAAAACTTTATCAAAAGAATTTGTACAGGAGAAGTAGATTAAAAGTTGAATTGAACTTGTTTGAATCGTCGAACCACATTCATAGATATCAAAGGTATGAGATGTAACAATGGACTTATTACTCAAATCCAGGGATATTCTTGCGATTAGTTGTTTGCTTTTGGGTTTAAGCACCGCCGAAAATATGTTTGGGGTTCGTCCATGAACCCTTGACCATTTCTCGACGAAGAGGTCATTCCAAGTATTGCACCACTGTAGATAGTGTTATCATATGCATTTCTTTGCTTCTTTAACAACCTCAAATACAGCAACTAAAACAAATCGCTGTTCCAAATTCCAAATCGTGTATTTAATGAGATTCTGGCGTCTTAGTACGACTACCAAAAACTACCAATTTTTTAAATCTGTTCACAGCGACAACAAAAAAAGGAATAATCTCATAACCAAAACATTTTCGAAACATGAACAGAATGATCCATAAACCGAAAAAATATAGATTAGCATGAACTGAAAATGCAAGGCAATAATTCGTGAGAGTTTTTTTCGTACTGCGGAATTCGAAGGTCTTTTCACAAAATCACCAATACACCAATATCTTCATGATGGTGATCTTAACACAAAAATCTTTGCGATAGTTGTCTGGTATTCCAAATCTTCGATGATGGGAAATTAACAGAAGATCAAAACCAAATCACTGAGTTGGCTGGAGGATGAATAGCAGAAAAAAAACGTAGCAAAAACAAAAAATTAATGGTCTACGGGTAACAGAAGATGGTGGTGGTGATGATGTGGCCTCATCATGGCTGTTGGATAAACAAATTTGTAGCCACTGAATCAGCTAAAGGGGCCACCAAAAAACCAAAGAAAAAAAAAACACAGGATATTCTTAAAAAACAGAAACTGAAACACTCCATGATTCCTATAAACACACTGCGATCATTCAAAAGAACCGATCATCATTTTTATGTCTGGAAGTCGGCTGGTTTTTATTTTCTTCTTCAATGGTTTTTGGTTTTTTTTTTTTTGGTCGCAAGTTAAGGGCTCTCTTGCTTCTTGCCCGACTCATCTGAGTTTAATTAAACGGCATCTTGTAATAAATTATCTTCGTTAGTTTAATCTTGAGCAACATTTAGATAGCCATCAAAAATGATGATCTTCTGTAGTTTTCTTATTTCATTTTCGTTTTGAGGTTCAACACCATTGATTATGCCTCAATATTGATGGCCTACTGCCTTCATTCAGACTATGGCTATTGATTTTGGTTTGTGTTATAATTGAGCAATGGAATATCGAATGAAGGTATTTTTAGATTCAATGGTGGTGGCTGGTGGGGGGGGATGGAAGTGCTTCAGAGTACAATCCATGCTTCCAGAGATCAGTTATTAGTTCTAGGTATCTGATCTAAGTAAACCCTATATAGTTTAGAAGTTAGCAAGAGTCCATGGATGCGTACTTGGCGAAAATGTTCACATTTTATTTCCATTTTTTCCCGAGGGGAAAATTTTAAGTTGCTGTAAACATTATAAAAAACGCTCATATGTCAAAACGTTCTGAATTGGTATAACCTCAAAAATTTGAAGCTTTACGATAGAGGCGTCAGTTGGCATATTGCAACACTAGGGTTGCTTAATCCCGCTAAATGAAAGGCAACCCTCGTAAATGGGCGGGTGAAGCCAGGAGCGACGCACCTTGGTATACAAATAGAGAACTACGAAGGATGGTAATGGGAAGGGACGTGGGCATCATAGCATAGTAAATGAAGTACAATGATGAATATGTGTGTATGTTTCGTGGTGTAGATGGCTTTGTAATAACAGGTTGGCTGATAAGTCCCCGGTCTGACACATAGATGGCGTCGCTAGTACTAAATGCATATTATTTTTATATAGTACCAACCTTCAAATGATACGTGTCAAAATTTTACGTCTTAAGTAATTCAATTAGTTTGTGAGACAGAGCGTCTTTTGTGAAGCAACTTTTGTTATTGTGAAAAAAAAATGGAAAAAAGGAATTTCGTGTTTTGATAAAATACTGTTTTCTGAAGGGAAAAAATACGGTGGAAGCAAAAACTTGGCTTGATAATGAGTTTCCGGACTCTGCCCCAGGGAAATCAATAATAATTGATTGGTATGCAAAATTCAAAATTGATTGGTATGCAAATGAAATGAGCACGGAGGACGGTGAACGCAGTGGACGCCCAAAAGAGGTGGTTACCGACGAAAACATCAAAAAAATCCACAAAATGATTTAGAATGACCGTAAAATGAAGTTGATCGAGATAGCAGAGGCCTTAAAGATATCAAAGGAACGTGTTGGTCATATCATTCATCAATATTTGGATATGCGGAAGCTCTGTGCATAATGAGTGCCGCGCGAGCTCACATTTGACCAAAAACAAAAACGTGTTGATGATTCTGAACGGTGTTTGCAGCTGTTAACTCGTAATACACCCGAGTTTTTCCGTCGATATGTGACAATGGATAAAACATGGCTCCATCATTACACTCCTGAGTCCAATCTACAGTCGGCTGAGTGGACAGCGACCGGTGAACCGTCTCCGAAGCGTGGAAAGACTCAAAAGTCCGCTGGTAAAGTAATGACCTCTGTTTTTTTTTGGGATGCGTAAGGAATAATTTTTATCGATTATCTTGAAAAGGGAAAAACCATCAACAGTGACTATTATATGGCGTTATTGGAGCGTTTGAAGGTCGAAATCGCGGCAAAACGGCCCATATGAAGATGAAAAAGGTGTTGTTCCATCAAGACAACGCACCGTGCCACAAGTCATCGAGAACGATGGCAAAAATTCATGAATTGGGCTTCGAATTGCTTCCCCACCCACCGTATTCTGCCGATCTGGCCCCCAGCGACTTTTTCTTGTTCTCAGGCCACAAAAGGATGCTCGCAGGGAAAAAATTTGGCTGCAATGAAGAGGTGATCGCCGAAATTGAGACCGAAGGAGTACTACCAAAATGGTATCAAAAAATTGGAAGATCGTTATAATCGTTGTATCGCTCTTGAAGGCAACTATGTTGAATAATAAAAACGAATTTTGACAATAAAATGTGTTTTTCTTTGTTAGACCGGGGACTTATCAGCCAACCTTTTACTACCTAAATCACTGTCCACTGTAAGTTAGGGATCGTAAAAAATACTAATCAAGTATGGACATTGAAAAATATGTTTTGGAAATTTCCACTATCTTATTTGTCCATGCTTTGTTTTATACTCGATATAATTTAAAAAAATTAAATTTATTGCAAAAACTTCGCAAAACATAGGATTTTTATATCACCTCGAAAAAATTATATATAACCTTATCAATTGAAAATTGAGTCTATCTTTTGAATGTATATTAAAAGTATTAACATGGGAAAAACTTTCAAATTTTTGCTGGGTAAGTCCCATAGAAATTATGCTTTCACGAAATAAAAAGATGTTTTTCTAAGTGCTTGCTGATTTGAAATTTTGAAATAAAACACTTGCTAAATTGTGAAATATCTAACAAAATTGTTTTGTAGCTAATTTCTTGTCATTTAACATTTAAATATAATTTCGGGCATATGGCCAGCACGATTATTTTGCAGTCCAATTTTCGACCTTTTCAACCATTTGAGGGCGCATTTCAGCAATTCAACCTGTGCCATCTGACTTTTTCATTTTCATGGAAGTTTTTTTGAGAAGGTTTGGAAAATACGATAATTTTTTGTTCATATTTAATGGGAAAAATATATGTATATATGCTGAAAAAAAAAAAATAAAAACGATGTATGACATAAAAAATATTTTTTAAGAGAAAATTTTTTTATAAAAAAATGCCGCTGATGAGATTTGCACTAGCGTTCTTTATAATAAAGACCATCTCAGGAAGTAGTTTGATGTTCATGACGTGGTGTCATATTAGGTTCATATCACAAACATTTGAATAGAATTGGTCCACATCGATCCATAATAACCGATCCCCCGATTTGGCTTGCGCAGACTCTAAGAGAAGCAAATTTCATCCGATCAGGCTAAAATTTGATACATGGTGTAAGTATATGGTTTCTAACAATTATGCAAAAATTGGTTCACATCGGTCCATAATAATATATAGCCCCCATATAAACCGATCCCCCGATTTGGCTTGCGGGGCCTCTAAGAGAAGCAAATTTCATCCGATATGGCTATAATTTGGTACGTGGTGTTACTATATGGTTTTTAATGACCATGCAAAAATTGCTCAACATCGGTCCATAATTATATATAGCCCCCATATAAACCGATCACCAGATTTGACCTCCGTAGCCTCTTGGAAGGCCGAAATTCATCTGATTCAGTTGAAATTTCGTACGTGGTGTTGATATATGGCCTCAAACACCCATGCAAAAATTGGTCGAAATCGGTCCATTATTATATAAAGCCCCCAATTAAACCGATCCCCAGATTTGACCTCCGGAGCCCCTTGGAAGAGCAAAATTCATCCGATTCGGTTGAAATTTGGTACGTGATGTTAGTAATGGTATCCAACAATCATACTGGAATTGGTTCAAATCAGTCCATAATTATATATAGCCCCCATATAAACCCCCCCAATCACACAAAAATTGGTCCATATCAAGTTCATAATTCCATATAGCCCCAATATAAGCGACCTCCATATTTCAATTTTGGCTCTCTACGTATCGTGCAAAAAGTCCATATCGATTCGTATTTATTTGTGGACTTACCTATACATAACTTGTTTGTCTAATATATACCACGTATGGACTAACTCACAATTTATATAAAGATGTTATGATGTTTTAAGATACCATAACCCAAGTAATTCGATTGTGGATGACGGTCTTGGGTAGAAGTTTCTACGCAATCCATGGTGGAGGGTACATAAGATTCGGCCTGGCCGAACTTACGGCCGTATATGCTTGTTAACTTCTAATTTTTACACATCGAAAAACTTTTCACTCTTACCGGGAGTGGATCCTGGATATGTTGGAACCATAACAGAACGCCTTAGCACTCTCAGCCACAACCGCCATTGAAAATAAAGCATCGAAACGTCAATTACAATGTTTATAATATGTCACCAAGGCATAACATTCTAACTACTTCTCGTGACGATCTTAATACACTGAAAAAAAAAGAAGCGGAGAATACAAGTAAGGATACTTTTAAGACACAATTCTCTTTTAAATTTGGGGTTTGTGTACTTGCTTCTAGGAAGCAAATTTTAATTTTTCGCTTTCTCAGCTTCATATGCTATCAAAGTCCTTTAGGTTAGGTTAGGTTAGGTTATGTGGCAGCCCGATGTATCGGGCTCACTTAGACTATTCAGTCCATTGTGATACCACAGTGGTGAACTTCTCTCTTATCACTGAGTGCTGCCCGATTCCATGTTAAACTCAATGACAAGGGACCTCCTTTTTATAGCCGAGTCCGAACGGCGTTCCACATTCCAGTGAAACCACTTAGAGAAGCTTTGAAACCCTCAGAAATGTCACCAGCATTACTGAGGTGGGATAATCCACCGCTGAAAAAACTTTTTGGTGTTCGGTCGTAGCAGGAATCGAACCCACGACCTTGTGTATGCAAGGCGGGCATGCTAACCATTGCACCACGGTGGCTCCCTTTAAGAACGAGTTAACGACAACTTTGTTTTCCAAATTAAGACTCGACTTCCAGTAGAAATTATATTATGTTTCAAGTAAAAAACGTCTTTAAAATAAAGTGTTGAAAAACATGTCCTATTTTTGAACGATTTTTTGCTTTGTAGTCAAGATGCAAAAAGGCAACCGATTTAAAGACAATTTCATTAATTTTAAAGAATTTTTCTGAATTATTAAAGTCAAGGTGAGCTTAGGCCAAACATTTTTTCTTTCATGTTATGATACCTATTTTTAAGTCAAATCACTTAATTATAAGGACAATACGACTTCATTGAAACGTTTATCGACTTTTGGACAAGGAAAAAAAAACTTTATATTAGAGAAATGCGTCCTCTATGGTATGCAAAAATTGCATTCGTATTTTAGAGATATGAAATCTTTGACTTCACGACAATATTTTTTCAGTGTAATTAGGAATAAAAAATTATCTCACTAACATAGCGCTAAATTTTTTATAAAACATTTTTCTTATTTTGGGCATATAATTTTATAAAAAATATATTTTTTCTATTTAAAGTAAACAAAAATGTGAAATTTTTTATAATTTGCAAAATCTTTTCAAAAGAACCTCCATGGAAGTGAAAAAGACAACAAATGCATTTGAGGGTGTAATTTCATTTTTTTTTAATTTTTACGTTTTTTATTCATTTTCTTTTCGTTTGTGTGACTCTTAATTGTTTAAAATTTAAATTTTCACTTAAAGCGGTCGAATAGCGTATTTCATTGAACGTTAGGATATTTCCATTTAATAGAATAATTATTTTCGGTGAATAATAGCATGATTCAGTTTTAAACTTGTGAAAATTTACCAGAAATGCCTTTGCTCGAATTGACTACAAACATACTCACTTGCACACCTGTAGTACTTTATTAGAGTACTACATTATGCCCAATATCTCTCATTAAATAAAAAATAAAATAAATATCACTTACATCTCCCATGGGATATTGCATCTCCTTATTTATAACTTTAACATTATCGTAGTTAATGAACCAACAGAGAACTGGCTTTTGCTCTTATTGTCAGTCCTTACCTAGCCATCTGTAACGGATAGTAAGGTGTGAAAATATTTCTGCAAGGGTATCGTGTTACAGCATTCGATAATTAAAAATTGTTTTAGCCTTTTTAGGATGGCCTCTCTTGGCCATTTGCCACTTGCACATTTTTCATCTGTGAAACTGTAGTTCCTTGTGAGACCATGGGTGTATATAAAATTCATTTAGTCATGTTGCCAATGCTAGATAGGTGCCAAAAATGTTTGTTATTTGCTGTTGGCTTTTACATGAGGAAATTTAAGCAAGTAAGTATCGCATTACAAGGGCGAAATTGTGATGGAACACGTAGGTATTTCTCTTAAGAGGACGTGAATTTTATTGGTACTTTAGTTTTCCCACTTTTAGTCGCGAAGGAGGACCTCCAATTGGTAGTCTTGTACAAAAATCTGCTTATATCGTCTGATTTGAGTAAATTTTCTATAGAAATAAAAATATTGTCAAAATTTGCTATTGAAATAAAATTTTGACAAAATTTTCTATAGAAATAAAATTTTGACAAAATTTTCTATGGAAATAAAATTTTGAAAAAAATTTTCTATAGAAATAAAATTTTGACAAAATTTTCTATAGAAATAAAATTTTGACAAAATTTTCTATAGAAATAAAATTTTGACAAAATTTTCTATAGAAATAAAATTTTGACAAAATTTTCTATAGAAATAAAATTTTGACAAACTTTTCTATAGAAATAAAATTTTGACAAAATTTTATATTGAAATAAAATTTTGACAAAATTTTCTATAGAAATAAAATTTTGACAAAATTTTCTGTAGAAAAAAAAATTGACAAAATTTTCTGCAGAAATAAAATTTTTACAAAATTTTCTATAGAAATGAAATTTTGATAAAATTTTCCATAGAAATAAAATTTTGACAAAATTTTCTATAGAAATAAAATTTTGACAAAATTTTCTATAGAAATAAAATTTTGACAAAATTTTCTATAGAAATAAAATTTTGACAAAATTTTCTGCAGAAATAAAATTTTGACAAAATTTTCTATAGAAATGAAATTTTGATAAAATTTTCCATAGAAATAAAATTTTGACAAAATTTTTACAAAATATTCTATAGAAATAAAATTTTGACAACATTTTCTGTAGAAATAAAATTTTGACAAAATTTTCTATAGAAATGAAAGTTTGATAAAATTTTCCATAGAAATAAAATTTTGACAAAATTTTCTATAGAAATAAAATTTTGACAAACTTTTCTATAGAAATAAAATTTTGATAAAATTTTTAATAGAAATAAAATGTTGACAAAATTTTCTATAGAAATAAAATTTTGACAAAATTTTCTATAGAAATAAAATTTTGACAAAATTTTCTATAGAAATAAAATGTTGACAAAATTTTCTATAGAAATAAAATTTTGACAAAATTTTCTGTAGAAATAAAATTTTAACAAAATTTTCTATAGAAAAAAAATTTTAACAAAATTTTCTATAGAAATAAAATTTTGAAAAAAATTTTCTATAGAAATAAAATTTTGACAAAATTTTCTATAGAAATAAAATTTTGACAAAATTTTCTATAGAAATAAAATTTTGACAAAATTTTCTATAGGAAAAAAAAATTGACAAAATTTTCTGTAGAAAAAAAAATTTTGACAAAATTGTCTATAGAAATAAAATTTTGACAAAATTTTGTATAGAAATAAAATTTTGACAAAATTTTCTATAGAAATAAAATTTTGATAAAATTTTCTATAGAAATAAAATTTTGACAAAATTTTCTATAGAAATAAAATTTTAACATAATTTTGAACAACTTTCTATAGAAATACAATTTTTACAAAATTTTGGCAAACTTTCTATAGAAATAAAATGTTGACGAAATTTTCTATAAAAATAAAATTTTGACAAAAATTTTATATTGGAAGTTGAATAACCTGCAAAGTCCAACTTACGGTCTTTCATACTTGTTATATTAAAAATAAATGTGTTTCATTTTCAGTATGCTGTACATGCCTGGTATTTCAAAAACAAATCACATTACCATTAAAATACCAAATAACGGTTTGGTACGTGAAAAACAGGCCGAAATCTCTACGAAATACGCTCCCAGCATACAACCTTTTAAGGCTAATTGTAGACTACCGTCATACCCATACCATTACTTTAACATTCGTCTGGCAGAAATCCCTCCCTCAAACACCATCAAGCATGTTAACAAGATAAATCTTCAACACTTGCTGAATATTAGACTTAAGAGTTTTGTCGTGTAAACAAATGCCGTTTTTGTTTTCATAAAAATGACAAAAAGGCCGAAGATTATAGCAAGTTGGTTTGTCTGCCAGCTTAAAGATGTTGGCTTATTTTTTATATTTGCGTGATAGACAAATGAGAGATGTGGATAGTGAACTCTCTGCTAATGTATATTTTAGGAGGTATTTACTAGGTGCCCTACTGTGGATAGGAGGATATTTAACGAAATGTTATGTAGTTCGAACAACGGTGTGTTTCCTCACCTAGGCTCAACTTTTTTTAGGTAGACTTTGCAAAATTTCCTCTCCAACTAAGAGGTAATTCAATTTTCTATCAAAATAACATTTTTAAAAAAAATTTCTATAGAAATAAAAATTTGACAAAATCTTCTATGGAAATAAAACACAATTTTCTATAGAAATAAAATTTTGGCAACATTTTTTATAGAAATCAATTTTGGGTAAAATTTTCTATAGAAATCAAAGTTTGATAAAATTTCCTATAGAAATCAAATTTGGGCAAAATTTCCTATAGAAATCAAATTTTGACAATATTTTCTATAAAAATAAAATTTTGACAAAATTTTCTATAGAAATAAAATTTGACAAAATTTTCTATAGATTAAATTTTTGACAAAATTAGAATTAATTTTTTTACAAAATTTTCTATAGAAATAAAATTTTGGTAAAATTATTTATAGAAATCAAATTTTGACAAAATTTCCTAAAGAAATCAAATTTTGTCAATATTTTCTATGGAAACCAAATTTTGGCAAAATTTTGACAAAATAAAAAAAATTTCAACAAAATTTCCTATAGTAATAAAAATTTTGACAAAATTTTCTATGGAAATAAAATTTTGACAAAATTCTCTATGGAAATAAAATTTTGACAAAATGTTCTATAGAAATAAAAATTTTGGCAAAATTTTCTACAGAGATAAAATTTTGGCAACATTTTCTATAGAAATAAAATATTGCCAAAATTTTCTATAGAAATAAAATTTTGACAAAATTTTCGTTAGAAATAAAATTTTGGCAAAACTTTCTATAGAAATAAAAAATTTTACAAAATTTTCTATAGAAATAAGTTTTTGACAAAATTTTCTATTGAATTAAAATTTTGACAAAATTTTCTATAGAAATAAATTTTTGCCAAAATTTTCTATTGAATTAAAATTTTTACAAAATTTTATAGAAATAAAATTTTGACAAAATTTTCTATAGAAATAAAATTTTGGCAAAATTTTCTATAGAAATAAAAATTTTGGCAAAATTTTCTATGGAATTAAAATTTGACAAAATTTTCGATGAAAATAAAATTTTGACAAATGTTTGTATAGAAATAAAGTGTTGACAAAACTTCCTATAGAAATAAATTTTTGACAAAATTTTCTATTGAATTAAAATTTTGACAAAATTTTCTATAGAAATAAAATTTTGACAAAATTTTCTATATAAATAAAATGTTGATAATATTGTGAATAGAATTAACATTTTTAGAAAATTTTCTATACAAATAAAATTTTGATTTTTTCTATAGAAATAAAATCTTGAGAAAATTGTTTATAGAAAATTTCATCCGATCCCCCTGAAATTTGGTCCATACCGTGTCATAGTTATACAGCCCCTATATAAATCTACACCCAAATTTGACATCCGGAGCCCGAGTGAGGTACATACTTCATCCGTTTAGTAGAAATTGTTGTTGTTTTTTTTTTTTTTTAATTTTAAAAAATGTGGTTCATTTTGGAAAATGTAAACTAAACTGATCTGTATTACATCAAAGCATCAAATTGAGAGAACATATAAGATTGAAAAGCATTCAAAATTCGACCAAAAATCATCATCCATTAAAGATTACGTCTCACAATGAAATTTTCTTTTCTAGGATTGTCCATACACAGATTATGAAAAATAAAACAAATGTGTCGTTTTGAGCTTAATGTTGTGTTGGTACATTCAACATTCAATGTCGGGCTTAAAAGGCTAAATACTACGTGTTTCGTGATTTGAATGCCTATAGAAAGTGGAAACACGAAAGATTTTCTGGTAGTTTTCCTCATGTTTGTCGCACATGACAAATGAGTTTGGAAGTTTAAAAGGTGTTGAATGCTGTTTAAATCACAATTCAAAAATACTTAGTCGATGTTTATGCGTTTTTTTTGTTATGATATTAAATTGTTTTTTTTTTTCAATGTTTGTGATTTTTTTGTTTTATTATTGCCTTCGTTTTGAATTTAAATACATTTTTTTATTTTATGATTATACAGTTTAGTGGATGGAACATTTTTAAGAATAATTTTTTGTGTAATCTTTAAAAAAAAAAGAAGATAATGTTTGATATTTAATATTCAACTATTTCTGAGAATGACGAGAATTCGCAATAAAAAAGACACAAAACTACCGAAGGGTACAACTAAAACGTATGCTTTAGGTACATCTCCATCAATTTTTACCCACTTCCTATGAAGTTCTTTTGGGAAAGTCTTAGAAAATACACTATTTAGCTGTTTAAAGTTAATATTTTATTTTCGTAATATTAAATGTCGCACAAAAGTAGAGAACATCAATAAAAGAATAAAAAGTAAAAAATCAATGAAAATAAAATTAAAAAATTTACGCCCCCCGGGGATTTGATTTTCGCTTCCATTGAAGTTCTTTTGAGAAAATTTTGTTAATTACGGAAAATTTCAAATTTTTGTTGAGTTTAAATGGAAAATATATTAATTAAAATTCAAATATTCATTACTATAACGTAAAAATGCATTTAGTTACAATATGATTTTCTTAGCACAATTCTAAAGACACCTTTCCTTAACAGTTTACAGCTTATTCTATCAGTGTACAGTACATCAATTTTTTTATTTAATATGCAACCACGGTTGCCACCTATGTCAAAAAAATCTACCAAAATTTTGAGCAAATTTTACCAAAAATCTGTAAGATTAAAAAAAACTTGCCAAACCTTTATTTGAATCGAAAAGTTTTCCAAAATTGTATTTCTATTGAAAATTTTGACAAAATTTTATTTCTTTAGAAAAAATTTTTGAATAAATTTTATTTCTATAGAAATTTTTGTCAACATTTTATTTCTATAGAAAATATTTTCAAAATTTTATTTGCATAGAAAATTTTGTCAAAATTTTATTTTTATAGAAAATTTTGTGACCATTTTATTTCTATAGAAAATATTATCAAAATTTTATTTCTATAAGAAAGTCTGTAAAAATTGTTTTTCTACAGAAAATTTTATCCAAATTTTATTTTTATAGAAAATTTTTTAAAAATTTTATTTCTATAAAAATTTTTTTAAAAATTTTATTTCTATAGAAAATTTTATCAAAATTTGATTTCTATAGAAAATTTTGTCAAAATTTTATTTGTAAAGAAAATTTTGTCAAACTTTTATTTCTATAGAAAATTTTGTCAAAATTTTATTTCTTTGGATTTTTTTGTTAAACTTTTATTTCTGTAGAAATTTTTGTCAACATTCAACTTCTATAGAAAATATTTTCAAAATTTTATTTTCATAGAAAATTTTGTCACAATTTTATTTTTATAGAAAATTTTGTGACCATTTTATTTCTATAGAAACTATTATCAAAATTTTATTTCTATAAAATCTATCCAAATTTTATTTATATAGAAAATTTTTTAAAAATTTTATTTCTATAAAAAAAATTTTAAAAATTTTATTTCTATAAAAAAAATTTTAAAAATTTTATTTCTATAGAAAATTTTGTCACAATTTTATTTCCATAGAAAATTTTATCAAAATTTGATTTCTATAGAAAATCTTATCAAAATTTTATTTCTATACAAAATTTTATCAAAATTTTATTTCTATACAAAATTTTATCAAAATTTTATTTCTATAAGAAATGTTGTAAAAATTGTATTTCTGTAGAAAATTTGATCAAAATTTTATTTCTATAGAACATTTTGAAAAAATTTTATTTCTTTAGAAAATCTTGTCAATTATTTATTTCTGTAGAAATTTTTTTCAAAATTTTATTTCTATAGAAATTTTTGTCAACAGTTTATTTCTATAGAAAATATTTTCAAAACATTATTTTCATTGAAAATTTTGTCACAATTTTATTTTTATAGAAAATATTATCAAAAATTTATTTCTATAGGAAAGTCTATCTAAATTGTGTTTCTATAGAAAATTTTGTCCAAATTTTATTTTTCTGGAAATTGTTTTAAAAGTATTATATCAAAAAAAAAAATTTTTTTAAATTTTAGTTCTATAGAAAATATTATCAAAATTTGATTTCTATAGAAAATCTTATTAAAATTTTATTTCTATAGAACACATAGAAATTTTTTTGACAATTTTATTTCTATAGAAAATATTATCAAAATTTGATTTCTATCGAAAATCTTATCAAAATTTTATTTCTATAGAACATATAGAAAATTTTTTGACAATTTTATTTCCATAGAAAATATTATCAAAATTTTATTTCTATAAGAAAGTCTGTCAAAATTGTATTTCTATAGAAAATTTTGTACAAAATTTATTTCTATAGAAAATTTTTTAGAAATTTTATTTCTATAGAACATTTTTTAGAAATTTTATTTCTATAAAAAAAAATAAATTTTATTTCTATCGAAAATTTTGTCACAATTTTATTTCTCCAGAAAATTTGATCAAAATTTTATTTCTATAGAAAATTTTGTCACAATTTTATTTTTATAGAAAGTTTTATCAAAATTTGATTTCTATAGAGCATCTTATCAAAATTTGATTTCTATAGAAAATCTTATCAAAATTTTATTTCTATAAAAAATCTTGTCAAAATTTTATTTCTATAGAAATTTTTATATTTTTATTTTATTTCTATCAAAATTGTTTTCTATAGAAATATTTATCAAAATTTTATTTCTATTGAAAATTTTATCAAAATTTTATTTCTATAAAAAATTTTGTAAAAATTGTATTTCTATAGTCAAGTTTGTCAAAATTTTATTTCCATGGGAAATTTTGTCAATATTTAATTTCTATCGAAAATATTTTAAAAATTTTATTTTCATAGAAAATTTTGTCACAATTTTGTTTTTATAGAAAATATTATCAAAATTTGATTTCTAAAAGAAAGTCTGTCTAAATTGTATTTCTATAGAAAATTGTGTCCAAATTTTATTTTTATATAAAATTTTGTCACAATTTTATTTCTATAGAAAATATTATCAAAATTTGATTTCTATAGAAAATCTTTCTATAGAACATTATATGAAAATTTTATTTCTATAGAAATTTTTGTCAAACTTTTATTTTTATACAAAATATTTTCAAAATTTTATTTTTATAGAAAATTTTATTGCAATTTTATTTTTATAGAAAATTTTGTCACAATTTTATTTCTATAGAAAATATTTTCAAAATTTTATCTCTATAACAAATTTTATAGAAATAAAATTTCTATAGAAAATTTTGTCAAAATTTTATTTCTATAATAAATGTTGTCAAAATTTTATTTCTAGAGAAAATTTTGTTAAAATTTAATTGCTATAGATATTTTTGTCAAAAAATTTCTATAGAAATTAAATATCTTCTATAGAAGATATTTTCAAAATTGTATTTCTATAGAAAATTTTGTCCCAATTTTTTGTCAAAATTTTATTTCTAAAGAAAATTTTGTCAAACTTTTATTTCAATAGAAAATTTTGTCAAAATTTTATTTCTTTAGATTTTTTTGTGAAACTTTTATTTCTGTAGAAATTTTTGTCAACATTTTATTTCTATAGAAAATATTTTATAAATTTTATTTTTATAGAAAATTTTGTCACAATTTTATTTCTATAGAAAATTTTATCAAAATTTTATTTCTACAAGAAAGTCTGTAAAATTTGTATTTCTATTTAAAATTGTGTCAAAATTTTATTTCTATAGAAAATTTTGCCAAATTTTACTTCTATAAAAAATTTTGTCAAAATCTTATTTCTATAGAAAATTTTGTCAGAATTGTATTTCTCTAGAAAATTTTATAAAAATTTTATTTCTATAGAAAATTTTATCAAAATTTTATTTCTATAGAAATTTTTATCAAAATTTTATTTTTATAAGAAATTTTGTTAAAATTGTATTTTTATAGACAAGTTTGTCAAAATTTTATTTCTATAGGAACTTTTGTCAACATTTTCTTTCTATAGAAAATTTTGTCAACATTTTATTTCTATAGGAAATTTTGTCAAAATTTTATTTCTATTGAAAATGGAAGTACCTCTTGGTTGGAGAGAGAAATACCTCAAGTATTCTATCAATCTACCAAATATTAAAAAATCTACCATTTTTGGTAGAACTCTACCGACTGTGGCTACAGTATATGCAACTCAGTCACTCATTATATCAGTGCTAGCATATGCTACTTCAGCAACAATAAACTATTGTTGCTGATGTTATATGTTTTAATATTTAAATACCGTTATTTTTTAATTTTTGATACAATTTTTCCAAATTAAAAAAACAAGAAACAAACATGTTGTTTATTTGCATTTCAAAACTAACCATTTCATTTATTAATTTATTTTACATTCCAATTTGTAAATTATATTTTATATATATTGAACCTATTCTCTAAAGAATTCGGTTCACATAAAATGCTTCTCATATTTGAAAGAACTCATTGCCATTCGACTGACTAATAGGATAAAGCCTATTACTGAGTCTGCAAGTATATCACGCTTGGACAAGCACAAACTTGCCCCGATGTATAAGGTGTGAAATATTCAAGAAGAGATTTTTGTTTGTAATAGTCTTTGAGTCAATAGTGATTCAAATCTTTTGATGTGAAGACTAACTAAGTAATGGCTGAGATGTAGTCTTCATCAAAGCTTTGTTGGGGTTCTTCCATTGTCTCAGCAATGGAACGTGGATGGATGCTGTGCTGGGAGTTGTTTATTTTCGACTTTTTTTTCTACCTTCCCTCCCCAATTATCTCCATTGAGTAAATAGTTAGCAACTGAGCGTGAAAAAATCTATTTACTTGGCGCAAATAACAAAGAAATCCACAAAAAAAAAGAAGCGCGAAAAAGTTACTTTTGTTCATAATTTTTTTCTTACATTTAAAAACAATGGATACTGAATGCCGCGTTTGGCTTGTATGAGTTCGAAGACTATTTTAAAAAACTTCGGCATAGAAATTAACATAGACAAATCTCCATTGGTGGTTAATATTGATGTTAAATTTTAAAGTAAAGAATATGCCACAGAGGCAAACAATAAATAATTTTGGAAAATTTGTTGATACATAATTGTGGGAATTTTTATTTTCATTCATCATTTTGTTTAATTTTAAATATACTAATTATAAGAGTTTTGAGTTTATAGCTGGAGGTAGACTAGTATTTTCTGGACTCTGAAGTAGAGAGAAGTTCACAACCAGTGCACTGAATATTCAAACGACTCGGTCACATTGGAGAAATACTGGAGAAATAGATCCATTCTAGAAATAATTCGAAATTGTGAAAATATTTGAGGTCAAGCGTTTCAGACAAGCGTAAAAATACGCTAAAAATCATAAAAAAAACTATAAAAATTATTTATTTGGCAAAATATCACAAAATTGTTTAATTCACATCCAAAAAACTGAATTCGGATAACACCTCGAGATGCGATGCAAATTCAGTGCAATGGCTGTTGACATGGTGGACATCCGTATGACAAGCCCATGTTAAATCCATCACTTCTGCGCCAATTTTGCAACACTTGCGGATCCAAAAAGAACAATTTTCACTACACAAAAAAAAAATGTCCAATTAAAGTCTTAATTGATTTTTAAAAAAATATTCATTTAAAAATTTAGTTGATTCAACAAATTTTTTAATTGAAACAAAAATAAATAGTATCAATTAATTTTGTAATTGGATCAATAAATTTTTTTAATTGATACTATTATTTCTGTGATTGAACATATTTAAATTAAAAATTAATTGGATCAATTAATTTTTTAATTGATGCTATTATTTCTGTGATTGAACATATTTAAATTAAAAATTAATTGGATCAATTGAATACAAAAAATATTTTTTGTGTGTACTTTTGGGCGACGATTTTTGCCTGGGAAGGTCATTAATGCAACGACAACATTTTTGGCCCAGTTTACGCTTCTTTTCAGTGTGCTCAATTCCATTTGTTTGAAGAAGTAAAATGCGCCTTTTTCTCTTAGTTTATACTCAGAGCATTATAAATGGTTTTGTCTCTTTTAAGCATCATAAAGGAACCTAGCTACAAGGAGCTATAATTTACTGATACTTTGAAGTTCATAATTTTACATTCATTAGCTTGCAACATTGCCCCTTAATTGAGAAAAAGAATGAGGTAGGACAAAAAACAATTATTTCCAATACAAGTGGATTAGCT
The DNA here is from genome assembly GCF_050003625.1 of Haematobia irritans. Lineage (NCBI taxonomy): Eukaryota > Metazoa > Arthropoda > Insecta > Diptera > Muscidae > Haematobia > Haematobia irritans. Next base: position 259,712,685 of record NC_134397.1, read on the forward strand.
CTACACAGCTTTTAGCCTTAATGGTCATAACTAAAAAAATTCAAATCTTGTTACTTTCCCGTTTTGTGATCATTTTAACATTAATTGCTACCACTATGCCCCAGATGCAAAGATGCGTTTACGCATGTGCCCATTTTGAAGTGACAAAATCAAATGGATAATAATGCTACACAGAAAAAAAAACTATCACAAAAATATTTCCATTTAAAAAGTTGATTGAAGTTGGAAAAATTGTCAATTAATAAATCAATTAATCAAGATAAAAACACTAAGTTAATTAAGTCGTTGATTAAACATTTTTAAAAATTTAATTAAAAAAGTAGTTGATTAACTTTTATTAACCCTTTCGACCCCGAATTTTTATAGGTATCGCTAAAATATTTTTTTACTTTTAATCATGTTGAAGTAATTTAAGAAGCGTCTAGCCAAAATTTCGGGTCGCCACGCCCATTCGTTTAGGCGGAAGAGAATGTTGCCTGTGGGCAACTTTGGGCAATTGTGACTACAGTTTGTATTGTAATGATAGAAGTATTACGTTTTATTGGATTTTTGTTAAGTTTTTTGTTATTTTACAGTAAATATATACTTAGTTGCGCGCGTGAGTGGAATTTTAATCACGCTCAAACACATTCACGAAGAAATATTTATACTCACGCACGCCATGTGGGTAGGAGTTCACGGTCACGAAATGAAACGTCATACTCGCGCACGCTCACACATGAACAATGTTTACGTCTCACGCTTTCACACGATTCACGACAATTTTCGTAATTTTCGACAAATTTCGTGAGTCACTGCACTGCAGATATGTTTTCCACATCATCGCCTCATTTCTCGTCACTGGGACATCCCAAATGAAGTTCAAAATTTTTTCAAAATCATTGTTTCTCAAACCTTTTTTCTCCAGGTCTTATGTCCACAAAAAATATGTAATTTTACTACCACAATTGCCAAAAGTTGCCCACAGACAACTTTTCAATTTTAAAAATTTCTCATCTGTTGTTTTTTTGCAATTCTAAGATTTGACTTCCAGAAATATTTTATTTGACATGTACTACAATAGATTTAATAAAAACTTTCAAAATTTTAGTTGTAATTTTTGAAAAAAGTCACACGTATAAAAACCTCTTTTTAAATTCGCAAATATTTTATTCTTGAGGTACGTGCGTATTAATGAATTTTTTTTTTTGCTAATTGACAACCAAATTAGCTGATTTTTCATTCAACTTGAATAAAACACTTGTAGCTTTCGATACCGTTACAAAAACAACGCTGACAGTGAGTCTCAAAACACAAAAAGTTGCCCACAGGCAACTTTAGGGTCGAAAGGGTTAACAATTAACTTTTTAATCAAACCCGGAAGACTAAGTCAGTTTAACAAAGGGATGGATTTTTTTTAATTTTTAATTAGAAATTTATTTCTTTCTTAATTATCTAAGATTAATTTCTTAATTAAACTAAAAATATAAAGTCAGTTAAGAAGGTAATTGGAAATAGCAATGTTTTTTTCGGCCAGGTCGAATCTTATGTATCCTCCACCATGGATTGCATGTATTTGTACAATCGAATTACTTGGGTTGCGGTAACAATTGCCGATGGCAAGGTATCTTAAAACTTCTTAACACCGTCTTCTCAATTGTGAGTTAGTCCATACGGAGTATACATTAAACAAAACAAGTCGATTAAATATGTATTTAATTCAATTTGACAAAATTTTCTATAGAAATAAAATTTTGAAAAATTTTTCTATAAAAATAAAATTTTGACAAAACTTTCTATAGCACTAAATTTTGACAAAATGTTCTAAAGAAATAAAATTTTGACAAAATTTTCTATAGTAATAAAATTTTGACAAATTTTTCTATAGAAATAAAATTTTGACAAAATTTTCTATAGTAATAATATTTTGACAAAATTTTCTATAGTAATACAATTTTGACAAAATTTTGACAAAAATTTCTATAGTAATAAAATTTTGGTAGATTATTTTTGGGAATCGGCTATATATATATATAATTATGGACCGATTTTATCATGGTTGTTAGCGGCCATATACTAGCGCAATGTACCAAGTTTTACCACGTACCAAATTTCAACCGGAACGGATGAATTTTGCTCTTCCAAGAGCTCCGGAGGTCAAATCTGGGGATTGGTTTAAATGGTGAGGGGAGCCACCGTGGTGCAATGGTTAGCATGCCCGCCTTGCATACACAAGGTCGTGGGTTCGATTCCTGCTACAACCGAACACCAAAAAGTTTTTCAGCGGTGGATTATCCCACCTCAGTAATGCTGGTGACATTTCTGAGGGTTTCAAAGCTTCTCTAAGTGGTTTCACTAGAATGTGGAACGCCGTTCGGACTCGGCTATAAAAAGGAGGTCCCTTGTCATTGAGTTTAACATGGAATCGGGCAGCACTCAGTGATAAGAGAGAAGTTCACCACTGTGGTATCACAATGGACTGAATAGTCTAAGTGAGCCTGATACATCGGGCTGCCACATAACCTAAACCTAAACCTAAATGGTGGTTATATATAATTAAGTCCGGTATGGACCAATTTTTGCATGGTTGTTAGAGACCATATACTAACACCACGTACCAAATTTCAACCGGATCGGGTGAATTTTGTTCTTCCAAGGAGATCCAGAGTTCAAATTTGGGGATCGGTTTATATGGGGCCTATATATAATTATGGACCAATTCCTATATGGTTGTTAGAGACCATATAACGCCACGTATCAAATTTCAACCGAATCGGATGAATTTTGCTCATCCAAAAGGCTCCGGAGGTCAAATCTGAGGATCAGTTTATATGGGGGCTATATAAAGGGTGGTTAAAATTTCAATGGCCGATGTTGATTTTGAATAAAACACAAACTATTTAGGAAATTATTGTAATTTTATTTTATTATGATATATTGGTATTATTCAATTATGTGTGGCACAAAAAATGGGCGCCGCGACCTCGGTGGCACACCTTCATCCGATGGTCCAAATTTTCGATGACGCTCAGGCATAATGGAGGTTCTATGCACAGAAAAAAATATCACCAAAATATTTCCAATTAAAAAGTTAATTGAAGTTGAAAATGTTTTCAATTAATAAATTAATTGATACAATTAACTTTTTAATCATAATAGAAACATTAAGTTAATTAAGCCAGTGATTGAAAATTTTAAAATTTTTAATTAAAAAATTAATTGATACAATTAACTTTTTAATCAAATTCGGAAGACTTATTCAGTTAAAAAAAGTGCTGATTTTTTTTAATTTTTAATTAAAAATGTATTTCAAACAATGATTTGTTAATCCAAATAAAAACTCTAAGTCAATTCAGAAAGTAATTAAAAATAGTTACCTTTTTTAATTAATAAATTAATTGAGTTTTGCAATCAACATCAATTAAATTTTTAATTGAATCAATTAAAAAATTAATTGAAATTTGCGGAAAAAATCAATTAATTCTTTAATCAAGAATTTTTTCTATGCCCAATTAAAACTGTGATTGATACTATAATTTTCGTGATTGAAGACATTTCAATTAAAAAATTAATTGGATCAATTAATTTGGTGATTGAATCAGAAAATTTTTTTTTTGTGTGTGCCGTTAATGTGCCGAATTATCTCATCCTTTAGCTCTTGAATTGTTGCTGGCTTATCGACGTACACCTTTTCTTTCAAAAAAACCCCAAAGAAAAAAGTCCAACGGTGTGAAATCACATGATCTTGGCGGCCAATTGACATCGCCATTACGTGAGATAACACGCTGTGTGGCAAGTGGCACCGTCCTGCTGAAACCACATATCGTCCACATCCATATCTTCCAATTCGGGCCATAAAAAGTTCGTTATCATCTCACGGTAGCGAACACCATTCACAGTAACTGCTTGACCGGCCTCATTTTGGAAAAAATACGGCCCGATGATGCCGCCAGCCCATAAACCGCACCAAACAGTCACTCTTTGTGTGTGCATTGGTTTTTCGACAATCACTCTTGGATTCTCATTCGCCCAAATGCGGCAATTCCGTTTATTGTCGAATCCACTGAGGTGAAAATGTGCCTCATCACTGAAGATGATTTTCTTCGAAAATTGATCATCCACTGTTGCCATTTCTTGGAACCATTTAACACGTTGATGGATTGTGTATCTCTCCATGGTTCGAATTGAGTAAGTCTGAAATCGAGAAATGTCAAATAAAATTCGGAAAAAAACTTGGCGTTTAGGTGTAGTTCACATTCAACATCGGCCCTACAATTTAACCACTTTTTATAATTATGGACAGATGTGGACCAATTTTTGTATAGTTGTTAGAGATCATATTCTTACACTGTGTACTAAATTTCAGCCGGATCGGATGAAATTTGCTTGTCTTAGAGGCTCCGCAAGCCAAATATGTGGATCGGTTTATATGGGGGCTATATATAATTATGGACCGATGTGGACCAATTTTTGCATGGTTGTTGGATACCATATAATAACACCATGTACCAAATTTCAACCGAATAGGACAAATTTAGCTCCTCCAAGAGACTCCGCAAGCCAAATCTGAGCGTCGCTTTATATGGGGGCTATACATTAAATTCGTCCGATATGGCCCATTTGCAATACCATCCGACCTACATCAATAACAACTACTGGTGGTAAGTTTCAAGTCGATAGCTTGTTTCGGAAGTTAGCGTGATTTCAACAGATGGACGGACGGACGGACGGACATACTTAGATCGAGTCAAAATTTCACCACGACCCAGAATATATACTTTATGGGCTCATAGAGCAATATTTATAAAATTAATTAAAATTTGTTAATTAAATTAATTATTTTTTAATCAAGTATTTTTTATGCCCAATTAAAACTATGATTGATGCTATAATTTTTGATATTTCAATTTTTTTTGTTTTGTGTACGACCACTCAATGGTTGAAATTTAAATGTGGAACTATTATTTAAGACCTATACCATAGTCCACAATTGAATTTCACACAATATCCATAGGTTTTCAATTAACTTCCAATGGGGGGATAAGAAGGAGTGTTTATGGGGATAAGTCATGAATATTTCTACTTAATTTGAATACTCTTGAGTAGTTGCAGTTGTTGTATTATTAGTGTCAATCCTATTTCATAGATATTATGGGGCATGAACATGTTCCGACAAAGAGAAAAAAAAAAATATGTACAATTCATAGCAATCAACTGCAACTAGAAATAGGACAAAGCCGACATTGACTGGGGGTGCCCTTTTAATTTCTTGCTTAAATTTTGCAAATAAAGACAATTTAAGTGTTTTAAATTAAATGATAAAGTAATTTAATTTAATTTAAATAAGTATTCTCATTATTTTTAAATTCAATCTAATGATAATGAAATATAATGTAACCTAAATATTCCAGTTGATCGTTTGTGGATGTCACAGTAACACTTATCTTTTCACAGGAAACCACTTGGGACAATCCTAATTTCACTTGCCGCAGAGAAAAGACGAGACAATTGTACGATGGTACATCTTCTGACTTCTTTCAAGTAAGCCATAAGACTTCCTATAGCCATCATGAAGGAGAATACTCCTTCATCTCTTCCATCAAAGATAGTTAGCGGTGAAGATACATGCCATCGGCGGTGAAGGAGTTCGCTTTAGTGTAGTGTCCACTTGCATTTTTGTATGGAATTTCAATTTTCGATTTGATGCTGTGGCACAAAAGCCACGATAACAACTCATTAATGAGGCCGATGTCATGCAAATTCCATTGATTTTCTTTTTGAAAAATGCTAAAAAGAATGAGAAACTAAAAACAACAACAAAAAACTGATGATATTCCAGACGTTTTGTTGCGGCACTTCACAAAATCCTCATCATTTGAATCATTCATTGTGGCAACGTTTCTCCCACTTGGTTATACAAAATGGTAGTTGAAAGAAGCCCATCATCACCATCAACACTTTGGTTTGGTTAGCACATCACCTCATTGTGGCAATCGTTGTCTCATCACAAAATTTAATCATTGTTGGTTTGACAGCATTGAAACTTCGCTCCTCGCTTTCATTGTCACAAACATCATTTTGTTTTGTTGTAACAAAAAAAAAAAAACTTGGATAGTGTTCTTCGATGAGAAATGGAGTTAATCCATAAATGAAATTTGAAACAAGTTGACATATTTGAAATTTAATTATAAGAATAATATGAGGTAAAACCCAAAATGTTTTCCGAAAATTTTAAAAATATCAGTATCATCCCAGCAATTATCACAATGGACTGAATAGTCTAAGTGAGCCTGAAACTTAATCGGGCTGCCACTTTAACCTTAACATTTTATCATCCCAGCGAAAGTACCTCTGTAAAATAAATATATGTGCAAAAATTGTTCCATTTCGCTTTTGAACGAAAATAACAGTACTTAAATTTTTTCTTTTCAACGATGTTTATGCTACACAGAGAATACAGATTGGTTGTGACAATCGAATTTATTGCCAACCTCCTTTTGGCAGTTGTAGCAACTATCAGTTGGCAGTTGTGACACCCAACAAATTCGGTCGACTCAATCGAATGATGGGAAACCCAACTAATACTATATATGGGGTTGGTTGTGTCAGACGATGAAATTGGTCGTTGCTCCCTTCTTCATTTAGTTGTATCTCCCAACTTTAAAGCACCATGACCGAATTGAATAACAAAAACCCACAAAATACTGATTTTTATTTATATTTTTTAGATGATAGGAAGGTACATATACTTAAATACAATATATTAATACATTATAAAAAATGTTCACCCTTAAAAGTATACCCTCCAGCATGAATAGGTTGGGGAATCGACAGATAATTGAGCTAAATCTTTGGTACTCTTCGCATATTAGTATTTATAGATGGTGTCCGAACTGTCTATAGCATGTCTAAAACACACAATAAATTAAGTAAAGAAATTAGTGTGGAGTTTTAAAAACGGCATACGAACCTATCCCCAATGGTCACTTTCGTGGGGTTTCATATATAGAGATGGATTTTTTCAGAGCCGCCAATGAAATTATTCCATATTGAGGATGCGCACCGTAGCATTGAGTACCCTGAAGCTATTTGTTTTTGCCAATATTGCTGTGTATTATTTTCGTTTCACAGCCAATATAGTGCACTAAGGCCAGTTTCGCACGGCGCGAGTTGTTCACGGCAATATTTTATAGACTGTCCACAGATGAAAAACTTCGAAACAAATAAGAAATATTCCGTTTTCAGTTGTAGTTATTTGATTTAAAAAAACACACTATACTTCAACGTTGATGGTAATAATTTTATTGACATTTCAAAAATATATTCAAGGGAATTCGGCTGTGAGTACCAAACGAAAGTGCTGACTACCAAATGACAGTTACAAAGGTTTTATAAGGTTGGTTGTGCCTATCGAATTCGATAAAATTTTTTCAAAAGAGAGACATTTAGTTTAGACAACTAATTGTCTTGTATTACAAACAACAAATGGTAGAAGGAACGAAATAACGATTGTAAATAAAGTAAAATGAATGAAACAACTGTGATTTGATTATAAATGTAGAATTTTCGTTACAATAATAGATTTTCAACCTATCTGTTTTCTGTGTGTATGATTATCATTAGTAATGTAAGTTGGAAGTTCAATAGAAAATAGTTATATGTGCATTTAACATTATTCACATTTTTTTCGCTGAAGTCTGTGCACTGACTCATTACAGTTTCGTTGTGAATAATAAATATAGATTGTGGGTGAGTTACATTTATGTTCTTTTTATGTATTCAGAAGAAATGTAGTGCAAATTTTTAATCTTTAGTGAAAAATGCCTCGAGGAAGTGAACTTTCAGAGCTGGCAAAAAATTGGAGAAATTGCATCGGCGACAAATCGACAGCGCAATACGATTACCAATTTTTTAAAAAATCCCACAAACTATGGTTGTGCTAAACGCAGTTGGCGCTTTCCAACCGTTGACCAAAGGACAAAGCGACATATTCGCCACCTTGCTGCCAATGAAAATATGAGCTGCAGAGAAACAAAAGTAGAAGTGACTATGCAACGAATTCAGCAAATTATCAAGCACGATATAGGACTAAAATAGGAAAAAACAAGCATATACGGCCGTTAGTTCGGCCAGGCCGAAGCTTATGTACCCTCCATCATGGATTGCGTAGAAACTTCTTCTAAACACTGCCATCCACAATCGAATTACTTAAGTTGCGGTAACGCTTGCCGTTGACAAGGTATCTAAAAACCTCCTAACACCATCTTCTATATAATTCAGTTTGACAAAGTAGGCATACAATTTTGACAAAATTTTCTACAGAAATAAAATTTTAACAAAATTTTCTAAAGAAATAAAATTTTCACAAAATTTTCTATAGAAATAAAAATTTTGACAACATTTTCTATAGAAAGAAAATTTTGAAAAAAATTTATACAGAAATAAAATTTTAACAAAATTTTCTATAGAAATAAACTTTTGACAAAATATTCTATAGAAATAAAATCTTGGTAGATTGTTTTTGGCTCGAGTGGCAACCATGATTATGAAATAAAATTTGAACAAAATTTTCTATAGAAATAACATTTTGACAAAATTTTCTATAGAAATAAAATTTTCACAAATTTTTCTATATAAATACAATTTTGGTAGATTACCTAGTGGCAACCATGATTATGAACCGATATGGACCAATTTTTGTGTGATTGGACCAATTTTGGTATGGTTGTTAGCGACCATATACTAACACCACGTTCCTAATTTGAACCGGATCGGATGAATTTTGCTCCTCTAAGAGGCTCCGGAGGTCAAATCTAGAGAACGTTTTATATGGGGGCTATATATAATTATGGACCGATATGGACCAATTCTGGCACGGTTGTTAAAGATCATATACTAACACCATGTTCAAAATTACAACCGGATTGGATGGAATTTGCTTCTCTTGGAGACTTCGCAAACCAAATCTGGGGATCGGCTTATATGGGGGCTATATATAATTATGAACCGATGTGGACCAATTTTTGCATGGTTATTAGAGACCATATAACAATATCATGTACCAAACTTCAGGGGGATCGGATGCAATTTTCTTCTCTTTGAGGCTTCGCAAGCCAAATCTGGAGATCGGTTTATATGGGGTCTATATATATAATTATGGACCGATGTGGACCAATTTTTGCATGATTGTTAAAGACCATATACCAATACCATGTACCAACTTTCAGCCGGATCGGATGCAATTTTCTTCTCTTTGAGGCTTCGCAAGCCAAATCTGGAGATCGGTTTATATGGGGTCTATATATATAATTATGGACCGATGTGGACCAATTTTTGCATGGTTGTTAGAGACCATATACCAACATCACGTACCAAATTTCAGCCGGATCGGATGAAATTTTCTTCTCTTTGAGGCTTCGCAAGCCAAATCTGGAGATCGGTTTATATGGGGTCTATACATATAATTATGGACCGATGTGGACCAATTTTTGCATGATTGTTAAAGACCCTATACCAACACCATGTACCAAATTTCAGGCGGATCGGATGAAATTTGCTTCTCTTTGAGGCTCCGAAACCCAATTATGGGGATCGGTTTATATGGGGGCTATATATAATTATGGACCGATGTGGACCAATTTTTGCATGGTTGTTAGAGACCATATACCAACACCATATACCAAATTTCAGCCGGAACGAATGAAATATGCTTCTGTTAGAGGCTCCACAAGCCAAATCTGAGGGTCCCTTTATATGGGGGCTATACGTAAAAGTGGACCGATATGGCCCATTTTCAATACCATCCGACCTACATCGATAACAACTAATTGTGCTAAGTTTCAAGTCGATAGCTTGTTTCGCTCGGAAGTTAGCGTGATTTCAACAGACGGACGGACGGACATGCTTAGATCGACTCAGAATTTCACCACGACCCAGAATATATATACTTTATGGGGTCTTAGAGCAATATTTCGATGTGTTACAAACGGAATGACAAAGTTAATATACCCCCATCCTATGATGGAGGGTATAAAAATCCTAAACTGCGGTTAACACAACACCATAAAAATGCTCGTATTTCTTTTGCTGAAAAATACAAGTTTTGGGACGAAGAGTTCGAAACGGTTATGTTTAGCGACGAAAAGAAATTGAATTTGGATGGTCCTTATGGCCATCACAAATATTGGCGAGATTCTCGGTACCCTCGTCAAAACTTTCTATAAACGCAACCACGGGGGTGAATCTCTTATGGTATGGGCAGCTTTAGGAGCACGAGGAAAATCTAAAATATGTTTTATCCCCACTAAAATGAAAACAGAGATATATGTCGATATATGGGAAAACAATTTAATAGATTTTGCAGATGAGTATGGTGAATATGGTGAAGTTTCCAGAAAGATAATGCTCCCATCGATGTTGTAAGCCTCACAAAAAACTTTTTTAAGTCTCGTGATATACATTAACTGGACTGGCCAGCGCTGGCCAGTCCCGATCTAAATCCTATAGAAGATCTCTAGGGCATATTATCCGCAAAGGTATTTGCGAAGACCAAGCAATATACAACACCCAAATTACGGCAGAATGGGACAAAATCTATATGGCAACTCTGAAAAACTTGGTATGTTCTATGCCTCACCGATTACATCAAGTTCTAATAAACAACGGCAATACTATATCGTATTAGTCAATCAAACTATCTTAATTTTATTTTGGCATATAACTAAAATATAATTTTGCACATATAAATATTTTCTATGACTAAAAATTTAAGTATGTATTTTCTGTCAAAGCAAACGTTAAGTAAAGATTTAATTTATGTATTTTAGTAACGTACAAAAGTGTAAGGGTATGGTCACACTAGGCAAATATTTGCCCAAAATGAGTGTCAAACTTTTTTCCTGGAGCACTTTCTAAATATCTGGATACCGTTTTTGGAAAATACTCCTATTGTGATGTATTGCATCCAATATGAGCTAAAAATGTTTGCTGGTTTGACTGTGACGACGAATGTTGTTTTGATTTCTGTCAAATATTTGCTCAGTGTGACCATATCGTAAATAAAATAAGAAAAAAATGTTTTCAATAAAAGTTCTTTATAAGACTAGAACATAAATTTACACGTTGCACATATAATTTTCTTACCGGGGTATTTTTAAGTTGTTCTAAAGGCATAAATTTAAAAGCACTTCCAAAAATGTTCTCCCAAAGATGTTTTTTATTTTAACTACGTAACTATATTTTATAACTAGTTTTTTTCAGATTTTTAATGGGTAATTTTAACTTTATTGTTTCCAATAGGTTAAAAAACAGTATAAGAATTTATAACAAGTTGAGAATTTATTTAAAATGTTGAGAATTTATTTAGATTTTGTTGAAATGCTAAATCTATTCTAGAAAAATGGAGAATTTTTGAAAATATTTGAGGTCAAACGTTTCAGACAAAAACAAATTATTTTTTCACCAAATATCACCAAATTGTTTAATTCACATTAAAAAATACTGAATTTGCATCACACCTTAAAGAGGGATGCAAATTCAGCGGAATGGCTGTTGAAACGGAGTGCAATGGCTGTTAAGTAAAGAAACACATTTTTGATTTAAAGAAATCGTCCTTAAATTAACTGAAATATTGGATCTTTAGATTTAAGATAAAAACGCTTCAAATATAGGCTAAGACTTATTTGGAGGATTTTGCATCTTTGGTTTAAAGTTTTTTTTTTTTTTTGGAATAAAGAAAATGGTTTTTACTTCGAAGTATCCCTCATAATTTGAATTTTTAAACCGGCATTTGCTTGTACGTGAATAGCTTTATTAGTATACCGAAAAAATAGAATGGAAATTCGATAAATGAGATCTGTATCCTAATTTTAATTTTATAGATCCTAGTTTTAAAACCAGATAGATCGGAAAAAATTCCTTTTTTTAAAGAACCACCATATCTGCCTCGGAATCAATATAATAAAATCCTTAAAGGAAGGTCAACATCTTTGGATCCAAGTAAACATTTTTTTGAGATTTTATGTCTTTTAAATACGAATGTAAAATTTGCTTAGCATAGAAGACGCATTTCTCTAATATAAAGTTTTTTTTCTTGTCCAAAGCCGATAAACTTTTCAATGAGGTTGTATTGTCCTTATAATTAGGTGATTTTACTTAAAAATGGGTATCATAACATGAAAGAAAAAATGTTTGGGCTAAGGTCAACCTGTCTTTAATAATTCAGAAAAATTCTTTAAATTTAATGAAATTGTCTTTAAATTTGTTGTCTTTTTGCATCTTTACTACAAAGCAAAAAATCGTTCAAATATAGGACATGTTTTCCAACACTTTATTTAAAGACGTTTCTTACTTGAAACATAGCATAATTTCTACTGGAAATCGAGCCTTAATTTGGAAAATAAAGTTGTTGTTAACTCGTTCTTAAAGGACTTTGATAGCATATGAAGAAAAAACAAGTATATACAGTAGTAAGTTCGGTCGGACCGAATCTTAAATACCCATCACCATGAATCAAATATAATAGTTTCCTTTGAAAATTTCAGGGGGGTTTGATGACATATAGTTTCCCAAGCAGATCAGTTCAACCAGTACGTTTCCCACAGATAAATGTAAAGATTTTACCTATGAAGACTGGATCAGATTCTGAATTTATAAGAAACATTTCGTGTTTGAGTTTTAGAGGAATCATAAACATCTCTTGTAAGTGCAAGAAAATGATGAAATAACGCCTTGATTTGAAATCTAAAATCTTTGCATTTTCATCCCAATTATTTAAATGAATACGAGAAGTAAAATCTGGAAATTTTGCATTCAGTTTCAAGCAATTTTCATGATCAGTGCGCCTTCTATACCCTCAATAAGTGAAATCGGTCCATATGGAGGCCTTACCAAATGGACCGATGAAGCTAAACCATATACACTTTGTTATAGGTCTAAAATGCCAGTATATTTTCAATTTGTGGCAAATCGGATAAAAACTATAATTTCTAGAAACCCTAGGAGTTAAATCGGGAGTTCGGCGTAATGGGGGCTATACCGAAAGATGGAAGGATACACACAGTATTCAGCACATTTAATTGTAGTTCTAGAATCTAGACCTCAGATCGGAGGGCCGGTATCAAAAACTGTACCGATACTCAATATATTCGGCACACCCCTTTATGGTCCTAGGATACCTCTAGATTTCCAATTTCAGGCAAATTGGGTAAAAACTACGGATTCTAAAAGCCCAAGAAGTAAATATGGATATCGGTCTATATGGGGGCTATATCGAAACAGGGTCCCATAATCACCATTTTCAGCACATCTCATTAGTTTCCTAGAATAACTCTAGATTTCCAATTTCAGGCAAATTGGATAAAAACTACGGTTTCTAGAAGCCAAAGAAGTAAAATCGGGACGGGGCTATATCAAAACATGGACCGGTACTCACCATTTTCGACACACGTCTAGATTTCCAATTTCATGCAAATTGGGTAAAAACTACGGATTCTAAAAGCTCAAGAAATAAAATCGGGAGATCGGTCTATGTGGGGCTATATCAAAACATAGACCGGTACTCACCATTTTCGGTTCACGTTTTTAGGGTCATAGAGTACCTCTAGATTTCAGGTAAATTAAAACTACGGATTCTAGAAGCCCAAGAAGTAAAATCGGGAGATCGGTCTATATGGGGGCTATATCAAAACATAAACCGATATTCGCCATATTCATCACATCTCTTTATTTTCCTAGAATAACTCTAGATTTCCAATTTCAGGCAAATTGGGTAAAAACTACGGATTCTAGAAGCCCAAGAAGTAAAATCGGGAGATCGGTCTATGTGGGGGCTATATCAAAACATGGACCGGTACTCACCATTTTCGACACACGTCTTTATGGTCTTGGAATACCTCTAGATTTCAAATTTCAGGTAAATTGGATTAAAACTACGGATTCTAGAAGCCCAAGAAGTAAAATCGGGAGATCGATCTCTATGGGGGCTCCATCAAAACATGAACCGGTACTCACCATTTTCGGTTCACGTTTTTAGGGTCCTAGAGTACCTCTAGATTTCAAATTTCAAGCAAATTGGGTAAAAACTACGGATTCTAGAAGCCCAATAAGTAAAATCGGGAGATCGGTCTATATGGGGGCTATAACAAAACATGGACTGATACACCCTAATTTCGGCACACCTCTTTATGGCCGTAGAATACCTTTAGATTTTCAATTTCAGGCAAATCGAATAGAAAATACACTTTGTAGACGCCCATGAAGCAAAATCGGGGAATCGGCCCATTTGGGCGCTATACCAAAACATGGACCGATAGGCACCATTTTCGGCGCATCTCTTTATTTTCCTAGAATACCTAAATATTTCCAATTTCAGGCAAATTGGATAAAAACTACAGTTTTTATAAGCCCAAGACCCCAAATCGGGAGGTTGCTTTATATGGAGACTATATCAAAACTTGGACCGATATAGCCAATTTTCGAACTCGACCTGCCTGCAAACAAGGTTAGGTTAGGTTAGGTTAAAGTGGCAGCCCGATTAAATTTCAGGCTCACTTAGACTATTCAGTCCATTGTGATACCACATTTAACTAAAAGTACCTATTACATATGGGCACTTCTAGTCTTAACCACTGAACCTTCTCTATTATTTACTTTTGTGGAACCAACCAGATTGCTCCAAAAACATTAACAAACTGCTTAAGTTAACGTTTTCCAGGTCAGCCAGTAATCTAAAGCTATATGCTCCTAAAATTCGCTTACGCCTTACACAAAAAGCAGGACACTCACACAAGAGGTGTTTAATTGATTCCTTTTCCTCCACGTCATGACAGCTTATACAATAGTCATTATACTTCGCACCTATAGTTTTTGCAAATTCGCCTATCAGGCAGCGACCCGTTATAGCAGATATTAGGAGTGCTATCTGACGCCTTGAGAACACTAGCATATCTAGTGTGCGGTTTAAGTTTAAATGGGGCCATATTTGCTTGGTGTCGTTACAACCCTTGCAATTTTCCCATCGAATATTGGCCATCATAACAGCCTTCTCTCCCAGCCTGCAAACAAAAAAACGAATTTGTGTCAAATTTACGGACGATAGCGCCATTATTGAAGGCTGTAGCGTGATTACAACAGACAGACAAGCGGACATGCTTATATCGTCTTAAAATCTGCTCAAGAATATATATGTGTTACAAACGGAATGACAAACTTATTATACCATTCTATGATGGTGGGTATAAAAAACTGAAAAAGCGAAAAATTAAAATTTGCTTTCTAGGAGCAAATACACAAAACCCAAATTTAAATGAGAATTGTGTCTTAAAAGTATCCTTAGTTGTATTCTCCGCTTCTTTGGCTCGGAATCAATACCAAATTTTTTAAAGTAAAGACAAAATCTTTGTAACCGAGGCATGCTTTTTTTCAGTGTGTGTAGCAAACATATGACTAAACTTATACACCCAGAAAAAAGGGGCTCTAATGCCAACTGAACTTTATTTTAGTTCATGAAGATTAGTTGATTTTAGTTAAATTTTGCACAATATGAGTAAATGTTCCTTATTTGAATAATTTTTTGCTAACTTTAATGACGTGAACTAAAAATAAGAAAAAAGTTGTATACAAATAAAGTGCACAATTTTATCAAAAAATAAAATAGTTCATATTTTCCTAAAATGGCAGCAGTTTGCTTAAATTGAGTTCATAAGTATCTCAAATGAGTAAATTTTACTAAAATTTTACCTGTCATGAACTTCGTATAGCGCTAAAGACATTTTAACAATTTTTAAATCCAATTTTTTCTTTCAACATATGAAATTTTCTTAAACAAGAAAAAAATATTAATTATTTTTAATAAATTATCTTCAATTTGACAAAAAGCATTAATTTATTTGTAACATGTTGCAATTAGTAAACTATTTTAGTTAATATTTTCTAAAATCAACCTACATTTTCTTCCACGGTGGGTTCACTTTTGTTTGGGTGTAATACCCTGTTCCCCAGAGATATTTTTAAATCATTGATATTTTATATTGATCCAATGGTTCTGATTTAAATTACAATTTAACAAACAATTTATTAAAAAAAGCCGCATTGTCTGTCTACATGACTGCTACTTAAATATAAATTCGTTAAACAACATAACAATCAGAAATGTTTGGAAAACAAAACAGCATGTTATGGACATTAAAGAAAAAAAATATTAGAGAGACCAAAAAACTATTTCACTCCATAACGAATCTTTATGAGAAATTCTAATTGACTTTGTCATGAATTTTTGATGATTCACGTTTTTAATTTAAAAACCAAATTCAAAATAATGAATGAATTCACATTTAGCTCAAACCATGCAATATTTTTGGGATTAAAGAAAAAAAATAATATCAAAATAGGGTATCGCCCATTTTTATATTCTTTCTAAGTTCTAATTTGTTTTGTTCGTTTATCTTTTGAGGGAGGGGTTGGGGGTCTGCAATGGCTGTGTTACGCTTAAATTGTTGGTTGCCCAAAATTTTATTTAACCTTTTAATCTTAGTCCAAAAACGGGAGAAAAAGCAATTAAGAATTATGCATTGGTTTCAAACTTTTTATCCCGTTGGTGGATGGT
Source organism: Haematobia irritans (assembly GCF_050003625.1). Lineage (NCBI taxonomy): Eukaryota > Metazoa > Arthropoda > Insecta > Diptera > Muscidae > Haematobia > Haematobia irritans. The sequence goes on from NC_134397.1 coordinate 259,729,267, forward strand.
GGTCGTCGTATTTAGCCTTTTTGCTGTTTATGTTGGCCAAACACGTTTCCGGGATTAAATCCAAATCCAAAAGTTCTTTGGCAGTTTAACAAGATCGTTGCTGTCGTGTTGCCCCGACAGTTGAGTTCGAAAAACAGCAGTCTGCCAATGGTGTCCACATGTCTGTCTGTAAGCCCCTCCATCTGGATTTTGCTTGAAATGTTTAAACCATCATTTGTTTTGTTGCTTTTTTTGGTGAGTACACAATGTTGGTTTGCCGCCACTTCCATTGCCACACTTGACTGCTTTGGCTGGCTGGCTGGATGAACTGTTGTTAGGTTGCTTCCCTTTTGTTACTTTGATTTTTTCATTGCTGTTGTTTTATTTGCCATGCTAAATTCTTCTTTAAAAAAATATGATTTTAAAATTAATTATTTTTAAAAAGCAGCGGGAAGCCAAAAATATATTTTGCCTTTCTATATAGTTCTTTTCTTTGATGCTATAATGATTCTAAAAGGAATAATTTCGCTTTCATGGCTGAAGAATTTTCTCCGGGATATAAGTAATATCTTAGAGTTCTAGTACACTCTTGACGAGGTTGGTATGGACAATGTTGGTTTGTTTTCATTTATAATTTTGATTATTTCGGGAAAAGTATTGGCGAAAATAAAGTGATTTTCAACTTGAAAACCGAACATAGTACCCACCTTAAGGGACAATATGATGGTGTTTATTTATTTATTATATCCACCACCATACAATGGTGATGGGGGTATAATAAGTTTGTCATTCAGTGTGTAACACATCGAAATATCGATTTCCGACTATATAAAGTATATATATTTTTGATCAGGGAGAAATTCTAAGACGATATAAGCATGTCCGTCTGTCCGTTTGTCTCTCCGTCTGTTCTAATCACGCTACAGCCTTCAATAATGGCGATATCGTCGTCAAATTTGGCACAGCTTCGCTTTTTGTTTGCAGGCAGGTCAAGTTCGAAGATGGGCTATATCGGCCCAAGTTGTGATATAGTCCCCATATAAATGGACTTCCTGATTTAAAAACCATAGTTTTTATCCAATTTACCTGAAATTGAAAATCTAGAGATACTGGAAGACCATAAAAAGGTGTGTCGAAAATGGTCCGTATCGGTCCATGTTTTGGTATAGCCGCCATATAGCCCCCATATAGACCTATCTCCCGACTTTATTTCTGGGGCTTCTAGAATTCGTAGTTTTCACCCAATTCGCCTGAAAGTGGAATTCTAGAGGTAATTGAAGAACATTAAGAGGTGGTGAGTATTGGTCCAGGTCCTGAAATTTTGCACAGCTTCGCTTTTTGTTTGCAGGCAGGTCAAGTTCGAAGATGGGCTATATCGGTCCAAGTTGTGATATAGTCCCCATATAAATGGACTTTCCAATTTGGGGTCGTAGGCTTGTAAAAACCGTAGTTTTTATCCCATTTACCTGAAATTGAAAGGCTAGAGGTACTGCAGGACCATAAAAAGGTGTGTCGCAAATGGTGTATATCGGTCCATGTTTTGGTATAGCCCCCATATAGACCTATCTCCCGACTTCATTTCTGGGGCTTCTAGAATTCGTAGTTCTCCCCCAATTCGTCTAAAAGTGGAATTCTAGAAGTATTTGAGGAACATTAAGAGGTGGTGAGTATTGGTCCATGTTTTGGTATATCCCCCATATCGACCTAACTCCCTTTTGTATTTCTAGGACTTCTGGAATCCGGCTGACCACGAAAAGGTCAGCCGAATATGGTGTGTGTCGGCCAATGTTTTAGTATAGCTTCCATATAGACCGATCTCCAGATTTAATTCCTTGGGCTTGCAGAAATCGTAGTTTTTATCCGATTTGCACAAAAATGTAAAAATATTTGAAATTTTAGACCCTCAAAAATCTGTGTCGCGTTTATTTTTACCGGTCCGTTTGGTAAGGCAAACTAATCCGAATTTTTGACAAGCAATCCAACGATTGTCTCTAAAATTTGTAACAAACGAAAATTTAGCTTGTCTAAAATTTCGTTCCTCAGAAAAGAAAAAACTTCTTTCAGGGTACACTAAAAAAAGTGAGCTCTCTATTTCACTATAGCCAATTTAACTTTATTTTAGTTCATGGAATTATTATGTTTGGAGAAAATTTCCTTTACTTTAATAATTTTTTGCGTGTGTTAAAGGGTGATACGGTCAAAATTTGGTCAATATAAACTTGACGTATTTCTTTCAATTTTGAATTTAAAAAACCTGAACACCCCTCATTTTGAAGGAGTGTGTGTGCAGAATGTTGCTCCTATTTTGATTTTGGAATTCACTCTTCAGTTGTCAAAATGGCGTCCAAGCAAGAAGAGCAGCGTATTAAAATTTTGTTCGCCCATCGCGAAAATCTCGCACGCAAAGCTGGCAAAATCGCTAAAAGTTACCAAATCAACCGTTACAAATGTAATTAAAGTGTTTGGGGAACGTTTGTCGACAGCCAGGAAGTCTGAATCGGGGGGAAATCGAAAACCGGAAGCCGCTGAGACGACAAAGAGAGTTGCCGGTAGTTTCAAGCGAAACCCTAACCTCTCTCTCCGAGATGCCGCAAATAAGCTGGATGTATCCTACAACCGTGCATCGAGCCAAAAAAACAAGTCGGACTATCGACTTACAAAAAAGGTAGTGACTCCAAATCGCGATGATAAACAAAATACGACGGCCAAAGCGCGATCCCGGAGGCTGTACTCGTGTACGATGCTGACCAAGTTTGACTGAGTGGTAATGGACGACGAAACCTACGTCAAAGCCGACTACAAGAAGCTTCCGGGAGAGGAGTTTTATACGGCAAAAGGAAGGGGAAAGGTAGCAGATATTTTCAAGCACATAAAACTGTCAAAGTTCGCAAAGAAATATCTGGTTTGGCAAGCCATCTGTACCTGTGGCTTGAAAAGCAGCATTTTCATAGCTTCCGGGACTGCCAACCAAGAAATTTACATGAAAGAGTGTTTGAATAAACGTCTGCTGCCTTTCCTGAAGAAACACGGTTGTTCCGTACTGTTTTGGCCGGATTTGGCATCTTGCCATTACGGTAAAAAGGCCATGGAGTGGTACGCCGCCAAAAACGTGCAGGTGGTTCCCAAGGACAAGAACCCTCCCAACACGCCAGAGCTCTGCCCAATTGAGAAATACTGGGCTATTGTCAAGCGGAACCTAAAGAAGACCAAAAAACTGCTAAGGACGAGCAGCAGTTCAAGGCAAACTGGCTTTCTGCGGCGAAGGAGGTGGATAAGGTGGCTGTACAAAATCTGATGGCAGGTGTCAAGCGTGAGGCCCGGCAATTCGGATTTGGAAAAGCGAAAGCCTAACTGAATATTTTTCCTGAATTTTATACTAATTGAACTTGAAAAAGAAATTTAATTTGATTTTTTAAATAAACGATTTCACCGATTTACACGCGTTTTCCCTTGACCAAATTTTGACCGTATCACCCTTGAGTTAAATGAACTTAAAAACAAGAAAAAACAAATATATACGGCCCTAAGTTCGGCCAGGCCGAATCTTATGTACCCTCCACCATGGATTGTGTAGAAACGTCTACGAAAGACTATCATCCACAATCGAATTACTTGGGATGTGGTATCTTAAAACTTCTTAACATCGTTTTCTAAATTGTGAGTTAGTCCATACGTGATATATATTAGACAAAAAAGTTATGTATAGGTAAGTCCACAAATAATTACGAATCGATATGGACTTTTTGCATGATACGTAGAGAGCCAGAATTGAAATATGGGGGTCGCTTATATGGGGGCTATATACAATTATGAACTTGATATGGACCAATTTTTGTGTGATTGGGGATCGATTTATCTGAGGGCTACATACACGGATGAAAAAGACTGTTTTTCATATGTTTGGCTATAAACATTATATGTTTGGAACACAAATTTTTAAACACAATATTTTTGAGTGCAAGCATATAATGTTCATAAATTAGCATAACATGTTTGGGGCATATATGTTAATATGTTAGAACATATTATGTTTGGGACATAAAATGTTTGTAAATATAATATGCTTGGATGCAAACATATATTAATTTAGAAATAGCCTATAAACATATATGTGTTTAGTAGCTTGGAGCGCTATTTAACAGGGAACGATATTGAATTAAGTTGGTGGTTGTTGCTTGTTATTACAAAATTAACATTTTATTTTTCCTTGGGCAATTGATCAGCTACTTCTTTGATCCTTACAAACTGTGTGGTCCGCTGTTCGAATCCCCGTCCGGCAAAAGGTAAAATTAAAATTAAAAAAAAATCATACAATTGAATAGTTTCTTCTACAATGTTTGTATTACAGAAAAAGGTGCTAAGAACTAAAAAATCTCGTGGAAGTGAGAAAGATGTGGGGGAATATACAATTGGGCAGAAACAAAATTTTGAGCATTCAGGTCGAAAACCTATGTTGTTAGCACCTATATTACCTTTTTATTTTCATAATTCATTATGATTGTAAATATATAAATAAATAAATAAAATTTTGAGCATAGTATTGTTTGGGAGAATTTTTTTTTAGCATATAATATTTTTGGGTGCAAAATGCTTCCAAACATATTATATGTTCACATAATAACATATTGTTTTTTGGAAGACAACATTATTGAATTTGGATGCAAAAATACAAAATGTTTGGAACTTCGACTACCCAAACATATATTGTTTAGACCAATATGCTGTCAAACATATTATATATTGGAAGAGATCAAACATATAAATGTTTGGGCAATACCCAAAAATGTATATGCTTGAAGCAAAATATGTTTGGGAGTATATGTTACAGAAGCGATTTTTTGTGAGCGTGTATAACTATAGACCGATATGGACCTAGTTAGGCATGGTTGTTAACGGCCATATACTAGCACAATGTACCAAATTTAAACTGACTCGGATGAAATTTGCTCCTCCAAGAGGCTCCAAAACCAAATCTCGGGATCGATGTATATGTGGGCTATATATGATTATGGACTGATATGGACCACTTTTGGCATGGTTGTTAAATATCATATACTACCACCACGTACCAAATTTCAAAAAAGATCGGAAGAATTTTGCTTCGGTTTATATGTGAGCTATATATTATTATTAACTGATATGAACCAATTCCTGCATGGTTGTTGGATACCATATACTAATATCACGTAACAAATTTCAACTGAATCAGAAGAAGTTTGCTCTTCCAAGGGGCTCCGGAGGTCAAATGTGGGGATCGGTTTATATGGGGCCTATATATAATTATGGACAGATTTCGACCAATTTTTACATGGGTATTTGAGGCCATATATTAACACCACGTACCAAATTTCAACTGAATCAGATGAGTTTTGGTCTTCCAAGAGCCTCCGGAGCTCAAATCTGGTGATCGGTTTATATGGGGGCTATATATAATTATGGACCGATATGGACCAATTTTTGCATGGGCATTAGAGACCATATACTAACACCATGTACCAAATTTCAGCAGTATCGGATGAAATTTGCTTCTGTTAGAGGCTCCGGAAGTCAAATTGGGGGATCGGTTTATATGGGGGCTATATATAATTATGGACCGATGTGGACCAATTTTTGCATGGTTGTTATGTACCACATACTAACACCATGTACCAAATTTCAGCAGGATCGGATGAAATATGGGGGCTATACGTAAAAGTAGACCGATATGGCCCATTTGCAATACCACCCGACCTACATCAATTACAACTTCAACTTGTGCCAAGTTGCAAGTCGATAGCTTGTTTCGTTCGGAACTTAGCGTGATTTCAACAGACGGACGGATGGACGGACAGACATGCTCAGATCGACTCAGAATTTCACCACGACCCAGAATATATATATTTTATGGGGTCTTAGAGCAATATTTCGATGTGTTACAAACGGAAGGGAATTATACCCTCCACCCATCCTATGGTGGAGGGTATAATTATACACAAATTAAGCATAAAGATTTACTAATTTCGTATTTCTCACAAAATAGTTCATTATTTCTTAAAATTTCCTAAAAATTTTAAAAATTTTCTAAAATTAACCAAAAGTTTTTTCCTTGTGGGTTCACTGTTCAGTTTTTCAGTTTTTTCTGATCATGAAAATTGAATGAGTAAAATTTCCTGATTTTACTCATCGTATTCATTTAAATAGTGGCGGAAAAAAATCTACAAATTTAAGATTTCAAATCAAGGCGTTATTTCACCATATACACGCTATTTTTATGATTTCTCTAAAACCCAAACAAAATTGGTTTTCATAAATCCAGAATCTGATCTAGTCTTCATAGGTAGAATCTGGTTGAACTGATTTGCTTGGGAGAACATTTATCATTTAACCCCCTAAAATTCTATATATTATCAAGAAACCCGCTACGACGAACAGTTTTCAAAGTAAACTATTATATTTGATTCATGGTGGTGGGTACTTAAAATTCGGCCCGGCCGAACTTACTGCTGTATATAGTTGTTTTTGTATAAAAGACATATATATTTGCAAAACGGTATAAAATGTTCACTTTGTCGTATTTTAAATATATCCCATATTCTTTGGACCTTCCTTCAATTGAGGTAAAACAAAACGTAAAATTGTGAAATCCCTCACAGTGACACTATTTGATCGAATTCCACCTCGTATTTTCTTTGGGGATTAATATTTTTATTCTTTTAGCTTTACCAACTCGAAGACAAAGCGCATTTCCTATCCAAAACACATTGCCTATGTCATGCTGCCAACTGTGTTTGTGTCTTAAGTCTTTCGTTTTGGGTTCTTTATTTAACCGACAGTGTTTTTATCTTTTACGTACACATGTATGTGTTTTTGTGTTAAACCATCAGACAATTAATGTGCTTTGCACTTGTTGCACTCTTTATAAGCACTTTAGAGCAATATAGACTTTTTCAAAGTTGCACTTGACTTAAACGTTTTCTTATTGTTTTTAGATTACTTAGCCAGCTGTGAATCTTGATGCCTTAACTTTAAAGGCTTTTGGAGCCAAGTGAGCTTAAAACACGTTCTAGAATTAAATACCAATTAATGAAAAAAAAAAACATAAAAAAAGAGCAAAACTTACCAGGATATTTCTAAGCAGGAATGAAGTAAATATGATAGTTTAGCTTCGAAGAGATAATGTTCCCATAATGAAGTAAGCGTATCATTAATAATAACGTTTAGTGACACATGAAAGCCATTCATAATTAAGAATTTGTTTTGCGGAAATGTTTACTTAATTTATAACATTTTCTTGCTCTTTTTAATCAAGCAGGCAACAATGAGAATGAAATTTAATCACGGAAATTTCTGTGTATATCAATTTTACAAAGAAAAAAATATTTTTTGTCTTCCATCACGAAATTCACTGATTGATTTTTATTTGAAGTATTTTCAATCACAGAAATGATAGTATCATTCAACAACGTCAATTAAAAAATTTATGGATACAATAAAAAATTTAATTGTAATTATTAAGTTCTACGATTCATTCTTGCTTCAATTACAAAATTTGTTGAATCAATTAAATTAAATTAAATTAATTGAAAATTGTTTAGAATTAAAGTAAAATTTTGGTGATATTTTTTTGTGTGTATATATAAAATTTACTTGGATCTAAAAAATTTTAAAACTCTTAAAATTAATTAAATTAATTTAATATAAATTTCTTTATTTTAATGAAAGTCATTTAAATTAGGTCATTATTTTTTTTTTTGAATCTAGCAGAACAAATTAGTATATTTTTCCACAAAATATTTCTTTTTAAATGAACTCAGAGATCTTCTATCCATTATTTCCGCATCCAATGAAATTTAATTTAATTATTTTTTTCAATTCGTCATTATTAGTCTTCATTTCTTATTGGATGAGATTTTATTCACACGCAGAGAAGGAATATGATCACCTCAACCATATTTCAAGAGCAAAATATTATTTTTGAACGGTGGAACATTTTTCTCGCAAAAATTTTGTTTTCTCGGCAAACATATACTTGGTTGCCGAAATCAGGTACATAATTTTCGAGAAAATAACATGGTTGCTAGAAAAATGTTCCATGCTCACCGTCCAAAAATAATATTTTTCTCTTGAAACATGTTTGAGGTGATCATATTCCTTCTCTAGGTGGAATGAAGTTCTTTTGACCAAGTCAAAGAAAATTTTTGCCAATCGGGCTTTTTATTTTTATACCCTGCCGCACACTGTGGAACAAGGTATTATAAGTTAGTGCATATGTTTGCAACACCCAGAAGGAGAGGAGATACACACATGGTGTCTTTGGCAAAAATGTTCAGGGTGGGCTCATGAGTCGATATAGCCATGTCCGTCTGTCCGTGAACACATTTTTGTAATCAAAGTCTAGGTCGCAGTTTTAGTCCAATCGACTTAAAATTTGGCACAAGTATGTGTTTTGGCTCAGAATAGCACCCTATTGATTTTGGAAGAAATCGGTTCAGATTTAGATATAGCTCCCATATATATATTTCGCCCGTTATGGACTTATATGAGCCCAGAAGCCAGAGTTTTACCCTAATTTGCTTAAAATTTTGCACAAGAAGAACAATTAGTACTAGAGTCAAGTGTGCCAAATTTTATTGAAATCGGTTCAGATTTAGATATAGCTCCCATATATATCGTTTGCCCGATTTACACTCATATGAGCCACAGTGGCCAATCTTTTACTTCGATTTAATTGAAATTTTGCATAGGGAGTAGAATTAGCATTGTAGCTATGCGTGCCAAATTTGCTTGAAATCGGTTCAGATTTAGATATATCTCCCATATATAGCTTTCGCCCGATTTACACTCATATGACCACAGAGGCCAATTTTTAACTCCGATTTAGTTAAAATTTTGCGCAGGGAGTAGAATTACCATTATAGCTATGTGTGCCAAATTTGGTTGAAATCGGTTCAGATTTAGATATAGCTCCCATATATATGTTTTTCTGATTTCGACAAAAATGGTCAAAATACCAACGTTTTCGTTGTAAAATCGCCACTGCTTAGTCGAAAAGTTGTAAAAATGACTCCAATTTTCCTAAACTTCTAATACCTATATATATCGAGCGATAAACCATAAATAAACTTTTGCGAAGTTTCGTTAAAATTGCTTCAGATTGAAATGTTTCCCATATTTTTATACCGTGTGCCACACTGTGGAACAGGGTATTATATTTACTAACATTGTGTTCCACCCTAGTGCATTAGCCGACTTAAATTTTGAGTCTATAGATTTTGTAGAAGTCTATCAAATTCTGTCCAGATCGAGTGATATTTAAATGTATGTATTTGGGACAAACCTTTATATATAGCCCCCAACACATTTGACGGATGTGATATGGTATCGAAAATTTAGATCTACAAATTGGTGCAGGGTATAATATAATCGGCCCCGCCTGACTTTAGACTTTCCTTACTTGTTTTCTTTTAATTTTCAATTACATTTTATTTTTAAGTTTTAAACTATGAACTCTATCTGCTTGTCATTGGTCAAATAACCTTATTTTGAACCATTGTTAAAAATCTTATTTTCATGTTAAAATGAAGAGTGACCCAATTTTTTTATCGTTTTCATTTGAAATCTTACTACACTTGTTTTAGCACAACTTATATTTTTGGAATCCTTCTTTTTATTTATACCAAACGGATTACCCATTAATTACACATTGTATTAACGAGCTTCTTTTTAAATGTTTTTCCTTCTACTACTTCTTGTTACAGATTGACCTGAATGACTTTTTCTTAATATCATAGTATCAACACAATGCCAAGGTATTATACACTCAACAACTTTTTACATGGTTTTTTATTATTATCCTCTTTTTTTTTAAACAATAAAGTCCTTACCTAGCACTCGCTATGATTCTAAAACTAAAGGATGGAAAAAAAAACTACACCTGTCGTGGTAATAGCATTTCTCTCACATGTTCCAGGAAACATGCTTTGAAAGCCTAATAAATAATGCTCTTGTCTAAAGTGTCTGTGTATCTTTCAAAATTATAAGCCTAAATGTATGTCCATCCACTTGTTCGCATTTGTAGCAAAGCCTCCTTTACACAGGCATAAAGCATTGCGATAGCTTAGCATGGAAACCAAATTTCTTAAAAGTTTTTCATGATTGAGTCTATGGCAAAACGCATCACATACTCACTAAAAAATCTATCTTGGTAAATGTATTTTTTCAATTTTTTTCTGGGTTCTTTGTATAGATATGTAGCCCATTTTTTCGTTAGAGGTCAGTGCGATAATGTTGTCTCTGGCACATAATAAATTTCATCCAAACTTTTAGATTGTTTTACACTAATTAGTAATGTTGAGTCAGTACCTCATGTGACTTGCCACAGGAATATGGGTCTTCTACAATTTGAGCTATTTTCTTAGAGATTGTATTAGTAAGGTGATTTTTTGTTTTGACATTTTTATGGCTGTCTCTATTCTTTATTTTATAAGGCAAATTTTACTTGGCGAGGGATTGCTTTTTTGTATTTTTTTCCTCCATCGAGGACATGAAGTGTAATAAACTAGAAAAATTAATTGTGTCTATTTTTTTTATAAACAAAAACTTATAGTTCCCTATTCCAGTCCTAAATATGATGTACAAATTATAATAAACAACAAATATGAACTTAAGTTGGCCCAGGCCGAATCTTACATACTGACCACCATGAATCAAATAATATACCCAGCAAAAAAATTTGGAAGTTCTTCTGAAGGCACAACTTTAAAAGCACTTTCAAAAATGCCCTCCCAAAGATGTTCTTTATTTTAACTACACAGGAAGTTTTTATACCCTTCACCACTACTGGGGTACAGGGTATAATAAGTTTGTGCATTTGTATGTAACGCCAAGAAGGAAAAGTCTGAGACCCATCGTTTAGTATACCGATTTAGAATTAAATTCTGAGTTGATTTAGCGATGTCCGTCTGTCTGTCTGTCTGTCCGTCCGTCTGTCTGTTCATTTATTTTTGTGCGCAAAGTACAGGTCGCAGTTTAAGTCCGATCATCCTCAAATTTGGCATAGGGTCGTTTTTTGGGACAAAAACAATCGCTATTGATTTTGGAAAAAATCGGTTCAGATTTAGATACAGCTGCCATATATATTTATACCCGATCTGGTTATAATCGGCGTGTTTATCAAGCAATGTTCTTCAAATTCAGTACATCCGAATATTTTATGAGTGTCGAAAAACTGGCAAAATATCAGCCAAAGCGGTTCAGATTTAGATATAGCTCCCATATATATCTTTCGTCCGATTTGGACTTATATGGCCTCAAAAACCAGAGTTTTGCCCCGACTTGCTTCAAATTTTGCACAAGGAGTACGTTTAATAGTATCGGTAAGTGTGCCAAATTTGGTTGAAATCGGATCAGATTTAGATATAGCTCCCATATATATCTTTCACCCGATTTACACTCATATGACCACGGGGGCCAAAGTTATACTCCCATTTACGTGAAATTTTGAAGAGATTGCAGAATTATTATTATAACTATGCAGTTCAAACTTAGTCAAAATCGGTTCAGATTATATATAGCTCCCATATATACGTACACCAGAGTTGGGGAAATATGATAGACTTTTTCATATTTTAGACACATTTTCAATGGGATTTTCCACCAATTGACTGGATAGTTTCCACAGAGAATATATTTAATATGGTATTTAATTGCGTCAAGTTGGTTCTAATTTGGTTCAGTTTTAGATAAAGCCTCCATATATTCGTTCTTCCGGTTTATACATCCGATCCGGTTGAAATTTGGAACATGGTGTTAATATATGGTCTCTAACAACCGTGCCAGAATTGGTCCATATCGGTCCATAATTATATATAGCCCCCATATAAACCGATCGCCAGATTTGGCTTGCGAAGCCTCTTGGAGGAGCAAAATTCATCCGATCCGGCTGAAATTTGGTACATTTTGTTAGTATATGCACGCAGAGATGGAATATGATCACCTCAAACCTGTTTCAAGAACAAAATATTATTTTTGTTTAAAGATATCTATAAATATCTTGTTTAAAGATATCTATAAATATCTTTAAACATTTTAATTTTCGCATTAGATCATACTATCAAAGTCCATTGTACATATTTTTCCATTCGACATATTTTTTTACATTTCAAGGAAAATTTATACACATAAAGAAATTTGACTAATACACTGAAAGAACGGGTTTCTTTTGAGAGAAACGCAATTTTAGACACGCAAAGTTTTCTTTTGACGCAAAAAAAAATCTTTAAAAGTAAATAAAAAGTTTAGGAACAATCGTTGTCTTGGTTATCATAAATTCCGTTTTATTTGATCTAAATGAAAATACTTTATAGGAAAGGGGAATTTCGTTTATATAAAATTTCGTTCCGGAGGAAAGTATTTTTACTTAGGGTTTATAGAAGAGATCATAATTTATAATATTGCAAATACTCAGATAAAATTTTAATATAAAATAAGAAAACATTTCTCTCTAAAAAACACATTTTTTCATACTAACCACAAAGATTAGATCAAAATTTTCAAAATGAGTTTTTATCAATTTGTTTGATTATTGGTAAAATTTTCTTAAAATTTTGGTACATTATTTTAAGCATGAGTTGCAACCGTGATGTCTAGACGTCGAAGAAATCAAACCGGTTGATCGGCCTAGGTTAGGTTAGGTGGCAGCCCGATGTATCGGCTCACTTCCTATGGCCTATTCAGGCCATTGTGATACCACATTTGTGAACTTCTCTCTTATCACTGAGTGCTGCACGATTCCATGTTAAGCTCAATGACAAGGGACCTCCTTTTTATAGCCGAGTCCGAACGGCATTTCACATTGCAATGAAACCACTTAGAGAAGCTTTGAAACCCTCAGAAATTTCACCAGCATTACTGAGGTGGGATAATCCACCGCTGAAAAACTTTTTGTTGTTCGAAGCAGGAATCGAACTCACGACCTTGTGTGCAAGGCGGACATGCTAACCATGAGGGCTATACAAACTATGGACCAATACACACCATATGTAGCAAACTTATTTATGGACCCAAAATACCTCTAGATTTTGAATTTCAGGCAAATCGGATAAAAATTGCAGTGTCTACAAGCCCAAGAAGTCAAATCAGAAGATCGGGCTTTATGGGGGCTATATCAAAATGTGACCCATATCTCACCACATTCAACACACTTACGTACATACCCAAGATACGTCTACACTGATTAAAATATCACTAAAATTTTTCCAATTAAAATTTTGATTGAATTTTAAAAAATTATCAACTGTTTTAATTGAAACAAAATCAATCACAAAAAATTATTGTATCAATTAATTGTTTAAGTGGAACAATTAATTTTTTAATTATCTTTGGTGATTGATACTATCATTTCTGTAATTGAAGACATTTCAATGAAACATTAATTGCATAAATTAATTTCATGAATGCAGACAAAAATCTGTGTAGATTTTAAAAATCAGACAAATCGGGTTAAAATTGGGATATCTAGACGCTCAAGACCCCATATCGGGGGGTCGGTTAGTATAGAGGCTATATCAAGATCTGGACCGATATAGCACATCGTCGAACTTCATCTGTCTGCAGACAAAAGACGAATTTATAGCACGATAGCTTCAATATTGACAGACAGACGAATATAGTTAAATCTTCTTATAATTTTGTAAAGGAACGAAATACAAAAAGTATTCGTCCTTACATGAATTTATTTAATTGTGCTTCACGTTGTTTGGTATATGTGTATTTTGTGTGGCCACGATGCATATGCCCACTGCTCCACTCTCCACATACCCACTGTCATTCAATGCAGTCTAGGTGGGTATGGGAGAAATTCTTTATGACTAATACGTAAATTCTGACTTTGGACAACATTTATTTTTGCGTATAATTCTCATCTACGTCGTGCTGTGGGAGAATATAAACTCGGGGCAACGAGCAAGGAGTCCCGACACGACGAGTGGCACGACCGCAGCCAGTTCACACTAAGCGACAGGAACTCTACCACCGCACTAAGTGTTTCGGCATTTAGCTTGCTTCCGCACTAATAGCTTCGGTTATTAGCTTGCTTCCGCACTAATCGTTCCCGACGATTAGCTTCCTTCCGCGCTAATAGTTTCGGCTATTAGCTTGCTTCCGCACTAATCGTTCCCCGACGATTAGCTTGCTTCCGCAATAATAGCTTCGGCTATTAGCTTGCTTCCGCGATAGTAGCTTAAGCTATTAGCTTGCTTCCGTGCTAGTAGCTTAAGCTATTAGCTTGTTTCCGTACTAGTAGCTTAAGCTATTGGCTTGCTTCCGCACTAGTAGCTTCGGCTATTAGCTTGCTTTCGCACTAGTAGCTTCGGCTATTAGATTGCTTTCGCACTAGTAGCTTCGGCTATTAGATTGCTTTCGCACTAGTAGCTTCGGCTATAAGATTGCTTCCGCACTAATCGTTTTCCGACGATTAGCTTGCTTCCGCTCTAATAGCTTCGGCTAGTAGTTTGCTTCCGCACTAGTAGCTTGCTTTCGCACTAGTAGCTTCGGCTAGTAGCTTGCTTCCGCACTAATCGTTTCCCGATGATTAGCTTGCTTCCGCGCTAATAGTTTCGGCGTGCTTCCGCACTAATTGTTTCGGCAATTACCTTGCTTCCGCACTAAAAGTTTTGGCTATTAGCGTGCTTCCGCACTAATTGTTTCGGCAATTAGCTTGCTTCCGCACTAATCGTTTCCTGACGATTAGCTTGCTTCCGCACTAATTGTTTCGGCAATTAGCTTGCTTCCGCACTAATAGCTTCGGCTATTAGCTTGCTTCCGCACTAATAGCTCCGGCTATTAGCTGCTTCCACTAGTAGCTTTGGCAAGTAGTTTGCAGTTTTGTTACTAACCTAACAACGAATCAACACCGAATCGCCACTTCACCCGGATCATCAACATACACTATCAACACTAATGACCGCATCACCCGAATCATCAACATATCGCCGCATCACCCGAAACATCAACCTACGGCCGCGTCACCCGAATCATAAACATCGGCCAACCGACGAATCATAAACATCGGCCAACCGACCGACCGCCGACCAAACCAACACAACCGACTCATCGACGGCGGACAGCCACCGACGACTGACCAGCAAACCACCATCACCACCACCACCGAATCATCAACCGAGCCATTAACCAATAGACAATAGTCAACGACGCCGAATCGCCAACGACAATCCCGAACCATAACCGAATCACCAACCGATCGTCACCGAACAATCACCGACACCGTACCAACGACTTTAGCCGAACCAAATCGTCAACAACCGATCCGCCGACATCTTTACTAAGAAGCTACATAATAAATCACCGACTCCCCAGCATACCTTGCAAACATAAGCATTATACATACGTATATAAGGTCAAACAAATAAAGTTCGTACTACTATTATTGTCTAAATACCACCAGATTATGTGTTCTTAATTTAAGGTTTGTGGGTCCTTAAAGTTGATCCTGGACGACCACTGGTCTACCTCAGCCGACGACAAAACCACGTTACAATTTCTCTCTGATCTAGAATATATGTACTTTATGTAATTGGAAATAGATATTTCGATGTGTTACAAACGGAATGACAAACCTATTATACCCCCCATCACCATTCTATGGTGGGCTTAAAAAAGTGCTGCAACTCGCGTTTATTATTCATTGCCAAGGAAAACCTTTTTGCTTCCATAGAGTAAATCATTTGCGTGCTAACGAAGAATTGATTGCTATATGATGTGAGAAATCGTAAATTGTTGTTGAATATTTTAAGTAAATATTGACATAAATCTTAAGGTAAATATTTCTTCAGTTTCTCGCTTCATGTTGCTTTTTTCTTCTATTATAATTTTTCTTTAGAGATTAGAGTGTACGGTTTATTATTTATTTTCACTCCTTTCAATTTTACTCATGAATAAATAGTTTGCAGTTGAGTGGTAAAAAAAGTATTTACTTTAACATAGCTCCAGCCAAGCGATGGGGTAAAAATATTGGTTTGCTTGGTTTCACGGGAGGTTTGTATAAAAGCCAAGCAAATCATAAATAGATAAATGCATATTTATGAAAGTGAATTTTTAAAGAGATTCTAGGAGAACACCATAGATGATGAATTTCTTTCTGTTTATAAAAAAAAAAAGAAAATGTTAAGAATAACTAAATACTAAATTAAATATTTGTGAATATTTTTTTTTTAACAAAAATATTCCTTAACTAAGTATTTAGCAATTGATTAACAAACTAAGTATCATGCCTCGCAAATATATATTTTATTTCCATTAAATTTTATACAAAATTTAATTTGGACAACAAAGTTCAATTGTATGCCTGCCATGCTAAGACATTTTCCATGTTGTGTAAGCCAAGTGACACACTAAGCATTATTTCCAGTAACCCAACAAAATAGTTAAAACCAGTGAATTAACGACATGATTTGCTTGTTGGCTACGCAACTTCATTTTACTTTATCCAGTTACCGTGCAACAGAAAGTGTATCTAATTCTGATGGTCACAGTGTGGGAACTGGATTTAGCATTGATGAATGAACAAAAGACTTAAGCAACAAACTCCGTTTGACCGTAATTCAGTTTAGCATTTCGAATTCCATTTGAATTTTACACTTAAGTGTCCAATAGTGGAATGTTGAATTTGTAATACCAAAAACAAAACAAAAATGTTAAATCGATTATTTTTTCTTTGCGTGTCAATATTAACTAGCATGCAAAGAATTGCAAAATATGAAATACTGAAATGATTTCAAACCACTTACTGTCGTCCTCTATGGTGGCAAGCTATTTACATTTTTTGTTTTCAAGAGATCAAACACTTTAGAATTTTGTCATAAATTATTATCGTCATGTGTCACTTAGTTTAAATGTTTTTCTAGTATGTATGGATATTCAATCTTGAATTCACTACGCCTTTTGGAAGTCCATTAGAGATAATTATGGTTATTTATGATAAATAAATAATGGGAGCAGGTTGAGAATGAGAATTAAAAGTTCCATTTGTGAATGGTACTCTACATTATTTTGTAAAGCAAAAGTAATCAAAATAGTAATGACAGAATTATATAAGTATATGGTCAAATTGTACAAGGAAAAAAAGCCACCTAAATTTTTTTCCAATTAATTTTTTTTTTTTTGAATTTTAAAAATATTCAAAATATTCAAAATAGTAATGACAGAATTCTATAAGTATATGGTCAAATTGTACACGGAAAAAAACCACCTAAATATTTTCCAATTAATTTTTTTTTTAATTTTAAAAATATTCAATTAAAAATTTAATGGTTCAACAATTGTTTTTTTTTTAATTGAAATAAAAATCCATCACAAAAATCCATAACAAAAATTAATTGTATTAATTAATTTTTTAATTTTTTAAATTGACTTTGGTGACTGATATTATAATTTCTGCCATTGAAGACATTTCAATTAAAAATTAATTGGATCAATTAATTTCGTGATAGAAGACAAAAAATATTTTTTTATGTGGATACATTAGCGTAATTTAGAATATCAATATAGGAGAAATTAGGTTAGGTTAGGTGGCAGCCCGATGTATCAGGCTCACTTAGACTATTCAATGCATTGTGATACCACAGTGGTAAACTTCTCTCTTATCACTGAATGCTGCCCGATTCCATGTTAAGCTCATTGATAAGAGAAATTAGAAATTTATTTTTTATAACCCGGTAGGGAAACTACACAGAAAAATATTTCAAGAAAATTTTTTCAATTAAATTCTTAATTGCTTTTTAAAAAATATTCAATTAAAAATTAATTAATTGAACAAATTTTTCAATTGAAATAAAAATCAGTCACAAAAATTATTAATATCAATTAATAAAAGTTTTTCTGTTTTTTTTTTTAGCTTGAGATCTATATGTATTTTTATACCCACCATCATAGAATGGTGACAGGGGTATAATAAGTTTGTCATTCCGTTTTTAACACATCGAAATATCGATTTCCGACTATATAAAGTATATATATTCTTGATCAGGGAGAAATTCTAAGACGATATAACCATGTCCGTCTGTCTGTCTGTATGGCTGTCTGTTGTAATCACGCTACAGTCTTCAATAATGAAGCAATCGTGCTGAAATTTTGCACAAGTTCGTCTTTTGTCTTCAGGCAGGTCAAGTTCGAAAATGGGCTATATCGGTCCAGGTTTTGATATAGTCCCCATATAAACCGACCTCCCGATTTGGGGTCTTGGGTTTATAGAAACAACAGTTTTTAAACAATTCTCCTGAAATTGGAAATCTAGAGGTATTTTGGCACCATAAAGATGTGTGCCAAAAATGGTGAGTATCGATGTTTTGATATAGCCCCCATATGGACCGATTATCCGATTTTGCTTCTTGGGCTTCTAGAACCCTTAGTTTTTATCCAATTCGCTTGAAATTGCACATTTAGAGGTATTTTAGGACCTTAAACAGGTATGTCAAAAATGGTGAGTATCGGTCCATGTTTTGATATAGCCCCCATATAGACCGATCTCCCGATTTTATTTCTTGGTCTTTTTGAATCCGTGGTTTTTATCCAATTTGCTTGAAATTGCACATTTCGAGGTATTTTAGGATCCTAAAGAGGTGCGTCAAACATGGCGAGTCTCGGTCCATGTTTTGATATAGCCCCCATATAGACCGATTTTCCGATTTTACTTCTTGGGCTTATAGAACCCGTAGTTTTTATCCAATTTGCCTGAAATTGGCAATCTAGAGGTATTTTAGGACCGTAAAGAGGTGTGCCAAAAATGGTGAGTATCGGTCCATGTTTTGATATAGCCCCCATATAGACCGATTTCCGATTTTACTTGTTGGGCTTATAGAAACCGTATTTTTTTATCCAATTTGCCTCAAATTGAAAATCTAGAAGTATGTTAAGACCAAACAAGTAAGGAAAGCCTAAAGTCGGGCGGGGCCGACTATATTATACCCTGCACCACTTTGTAGATCTAAATTTTCGATACCATATTACATCCGTCAAATGTGTTGGGGGCTATATATAAAGGTTTGTCCCGAATACATACATTTAAATATCACTCGATCTGGACAGAATTTGATAGACTTCTACAAAATCTATAGACTCAAAATTTAAGTCGGCTAATGCACTAGGGTGGAACACAATGTTAGTAAAAAAATATGGGAAACATTTAAATCTGAAGCAATTTTAAGGAAACTTCGCAAAAGTTTATTTATGATTTATCGCTCGATATATATGTATTAGAAGTTTAGGAAAATTAGAGTCATTTTTACAACTTTTCGACTAAGCAGTGGCGAATGTACAAGGAAAATGTTGGTATTTTGACCATTTTTGTCGAAATCAGAAAAACATATATATGGGAGCTATATCTAAATCTGAACCGATTTCAACGAAATTTGGCACGCATAGCTACAATGCTAATTCTACTCCCTGTGCAAAATTTCAACTAAATCGGAGTTAACAATTGGCCTCTGTGGTCATATGAGTGTAAATCGGGCGAAAGCTATATATGGGAGCTATATCTAAATCTGAACCGGTTTCAACCAAATTTGGCTCGCATAGCAACAATGCTAATTCTACTCCCTGTGCAAAATTTAAACAAAATCGGAGTTAAAAATTGGCCTCTGCGGTCATATGAGTATAAATCGGGCGAAAGCTATATATGGGAGTTATATCTAAATCTGAACCGATTTCAACCAAATTTGGCACGCATAGCTACAATGCTAATTCTACTCCCTGTGCAAAATTTCAACCTAATTGGGGTAAAACTCTGGCTTCTGGGACCGTATTAGTCCATATCGGGCGGAATATATATATATGGGAGCTATATCTAAATCTGAACCGATTTCAATAAAATTTGGCAGACTTGACTACACTACTAATTGTACTCCTAGTGCAAAATTTCAAGCAAATTGGGGTAAAACTCTGGCTTCTGGGACCGTATTAGTCCATATCGGGCGAAAGATATATATGGGAGTTTTATCTAAACCTGCACCGATTTCAATAAAATTTGGCACACTTGACTGTAGTACTAATTGTTCTTCTTGTGCAAAATTTTAAGCAAATTATGGTAAAATTCTGGCTTCAGGGGCCATATAAGTCCATATCGGGAGAAATATATATGAGAGCTATATCTAAATCTGAACCGACTTCTTCCAAAATCAATAGGGTTCTATTCTGAGCCAAAACACATACATGTGTCAAATTTGAAGTCGATTGGACTAAAACTGCGACCTACACCTTGATTACAAAATGTGTTCACGGACAGACGGACATGGCTATATCGACTAAGGAGCCCACCCTGAGCATTTTTGCCAAAGACACCATGTGTCTATCTCGTCTCCTTCTGGGTGTTGCAAATATATGCACTAACTTATAATACCCTGTTCCACAGTATGGCGTTGGGTATAAAAAGGGTGTGCCGAAAATTGTGAGTATCGGTCCATATTTTGGTATAGCCCCCATATAGACCGATCGTCAGATTTTACTTCTTAGTTTTTATCGGTCCATTTGGTATGGCCTCCATATAGACCTATTTCTCTTCTTGAGGGTATATAAGGCGCACTGATCATGAAAATTGTTTGAAACTGAATATAGAATTTGCAGATTTTACTTCTAGTAATAATTTTAATAATGGGGTTAAAAATCTACAGATTTTAGATTTCAATGCAAGGAGTTATTTCATCATCTTCTTGCACGCTTACACGACATGTTTATGATTCCTCTAAAACTTAAACAAAATTGGTTCTTATAAATCCAGAATGTGATATAGTCTTCGTAAGTAGAACCTTCAAACTTATCTTCGGTAAGTTTACTGGTTGAATTGCTCTGTTTGGGGACATCTGTCATCAAACCCCCCTGAAATTTTCAAAGGAAACTATAATATTTTGATTCATGGTGGTTGGTATTTAAGATTTGGCCCGGCCGAACTTACTGCTGCACAGAAAAAAATTTCCGTAGTTAAACTAGCGCTGAATTCAACTTATTTTTATTGGAAACAATTTATTTGCTTGTAGTTAAATTTTATTATTTGTATCAAAATTTTCCACAGGTTAATGACATACTTACTTTTTTAAGTATGTCTCAAAAATTTTATGAACTAAACGTGAGTATAAAATTCAATAGTAAGAATGAACTACTGTATGGTTAAAATGGTCATGATTTAGCGCCAATGATTTTCTTCTTTACTTTTAGTTAATTTTTCCTTCTATGAGTTGATGTTATTTCGTGATCTGCAGTTAAAAAGTATAACAGGGCATTAAAATTTCCTGGTTTTAACAACGCTTTTTGGAAATCTTAAAATGTGGAGTAAAATTTAGTTCAATTTTCGTGCGAGGTAGTTCATTCTTCCTATAAAACAGTTCACTTTTTTTTCCGTGTGTATATATTTGTTTGATTTCGGTTTGTTATTACACTAATGCAACAAATCGAAATCTATTTTTTAAGACATTGCTGAATTCACTTGATTGGCGATTTCGGTTTGATTGGAGTCGGAGTCGAGCAAAGTTTTTACGACTCCGATTCCAGTAAAATGTTTAGGCTCCGGCTCATGTTGATACAAAATTGGCTTTTATTAGGCAATATGCCTATATGCATGGAATAGATATGTGAAAACATTATGGGTAGAGTTATACCCTACTCAGATATACATTTTTTATTGAAGATAAAATATTGCCACATTGAAAATCTTTACAAATACTGACTAATGTATTGATTTCCGTGTTTGTAGAAATTCAAAGATTATTGCAAGATCATGTTCTTAATACCTTCATTGTACACCAACACGTATGAGTGGGAATGTCAAAAGGTGTTAAAGGCAGTTTACATCATTTTTCATAGCCATACTGGTTGGTATTATTTCATTTGGTGTGATCTCTTGTCATCTTAGTATGTGATATTGATGTTACTTTTCGAACATTGCGTGTGAACAGAATTTTAATTTTTCTTTAAAGTATGAAAAGTTTTCCTCTTTTCAAAAAAACAAAATGGCTATTTGTATTGAAAAAAAAAGAAAACAATAATAATAACCCCATAGACTATGATGCTGCTTTACGGTCTGTACCACCAAATACGTATCTTCAGTATACTGTAATCTTTTTAGTGGTTTAACCTAAAATCAAGGAAAAAGAAATAGAGTTAACCGGCACGCAATATTCGTGCATAGCAGCCTAATTTTTTTTGAGTTACCAAAAAATGCCACTCTCCAAAGTGCTGAACGTTTATTTAATTAATAAATAAATGTTGAACAAAACGATGTGCGTGTGCTGTTTAAGTCCTACAAATCTCTTCAAGTTTTAGCAAATGGGTCATTCTCAGTGCATGCAAAGCAAATGGAAGGATTTTTAAACAAAACGAAAAAATTGTAAAACAATGGCGATGATTGGCTAATATGGAAAACTGGGTTATTTGATTGTACTCGTACATTATAAAGTAGGACATAGTTTTAAAACCTACAGAAGTAAATAAATTGACCTATTGCCATCGTTTTATGGGAAACGGATTATAATGTACACCCAAAGAAAAAATACTTTCCCCAAGAACGAAATTTTAGACAAACGAAATTCCCCTTTCTTATAAAGTATTTTCTTTTGGACCCAACAAATCCAAATATATCATAAATGATTGTCTCTAATTCTATTTACTTACCTTTAAAGAAAATTCTTTAGAGTCAAAAGAAACCTTTGCTTATCGAAAACTTCATACCTCAGAAAAGAAAACTCTACGTTCGGTGTACACGCAAAAAACATAATTCTTTCCTCCCAAACGAAATGTTAGATAAACAAAGCTCGTTTCTCATTTGCTTTTTGATTCCAAAAAAAAAATAGTTCAAGAAATTCAGTTCAGAAGAAATTCAAAAAATTATAACAAAAGAAAAACGTTTTCGGTACACGTTTTCCAAACGTTTTTATACCCTCCATCATAGGATGGGGTATAAAATATTGCTCTAACACCCCATAAAGTATATATTCTGGGTCGTGGTGAAATTCTGAGTCGATCTAAGCATGTCCGTCCGTCCGTCCGTCCGTCTGTTGAAATCACGCTAACTTCCGAACGAAACAAGCTATCGACTTGAAACTTGGCACAAGTAGTTGTTATCGATGTAGGTCGGATGGTATTGAAAATGGGCCATATCGGTCCACTTTTACGTATAGCCCCCATATAAAGGGACCCTCAGATTTGGCTTGTGGAGCCTCTAACAGAACCATATTTCATCCGATCCGGCTGAAATTTGGTACATGATGTTGGTATATGGTCTCTAACAACCATGCAAAAATTGGTCCATATCGGTTCTTAATTATATGTAGCCCCCATATAAACCGATCCCCAGATTTGCCTTGTGGAATCTCTAAGAGAAGCATATTTCATCCGATCCGGCTGAAATTTGGTACATGGTATTGGTATATGGTTTCTAACAACCGTGCCAGAATTGGTCCATATCGGTCCATAATTATATATAGCCCCCATATAAAACGTTCTCCAGATTTGACCTCCGGAGCCTCTTGGAGGAGCAAAATTCATCCGATCCGGTTCAAATTAGGGACGTGGTGTTAGTATATGGTCGCTAACAACCATACCAAAATTGGTCCAATCACACAAAAATTGGTCCATATCGGTTCATAATCATGGTTGCCACTAGAGCCAAAAATAATCTACCAAAATTTTATTTATATAGAAAATTTTGTCAAAATTTTATTTCTATAGAAAATTTTGTCAACATTTTATTTCTAGAGAAAATTTTGTTAAAATTTTATTCGGTTCATAATAAAATTTTCATAATTGTCAAAATTTTATTTCTATAGAAAATCTTGTCAAAATTTTATTTCTATAGAAAATGTTGTTCAAATTTTATTCGGTTCATAATCATGGTTGCCACTCGAGCCAAAAATAATCTACCAAGATTTTATTTCTATAGAATATTTTGTCAAAAGTTTATTTCTATAGAAAATTTTGTTAACATTTTATTTCTGTAGAAATTTTTGTCAAAATTTTCTTTCTATAGAAAATTTTGTTAAAATTTTATTTCTGTAGAAAATTTTGTCAAAATTTTATATCTATTTTGTCAAACTGAATTATATACGTATAGGATCGATCTTTTTTGATTTAATATATACCACGTATGGACTTACATACAATTTAGAAGATGGTGTTAGGAGGTTTTAAGATACCTTGCCATCGGCAAGCGTTACCGCAACTTAAGTAATTCGATTGTGGATGGCAGTGTTTAGAAGAAGTTTCTACGCAATCCATCATGGAGGGTACATAAGCTTCGGCCTGGCCGAACTTACGGCCGTATATACTTGTTTTTTCTTTGCGTGTATATAAGCGAAAACGGTACTTTCAGCATTTCTGGTATTGCCGTGGAATTGTCAGTCACAGTATCTCTTTCGACACTTCGTACTAATGCTGTTGCTCAAAAATTAAAAAAAAACTAATTTAGTTCTCTCCCATAAGCATATCTATTGTTTTAGAAACTCATTGATCAAGGTTGTGACCACCTAACTGCCCTGAATCCAAATCAGGATTTGAGCTCTTTTCGAAACTATCTAATACTTCACTTCATCTATCAAGTTCTTCCATAAATTGAATTCTTACTCTCCTCTCTTTAGGGTACTAGAGAATACTACCGAAAAAAAAACAAATAGGTAATTTCACAACTATTTCCAATTGGCTAATTGGTTTTGAATTTATGAACCTGTATTCAATATTTATGTCTACCACAGACCACGTTGTCTTCCAATAAAAACGACGACAGTAACGACCATGCAAAAATTACAGCAATTCGAGATGAAAAAAACACAACTGAAGGAAAATTCATAGTACAATACAACATCCATGATCATGGTTGGTATGGATTTCCCCGCAATTCTGGTATATTTTCTTTTCGTTGTTTCTTCTTCTTCTTCTTGATTTTTGAGGCAAGTTACAGATTATATTGTAACTGCGAAACGATATCAGTAAACAGCAGCTATAACAGATTATCCAAGTATTTTTTTGTTTCTTTTCATGCGAAAGGAGTTTCTTTTACATAGTATAACAGCAGCAGCATCAACTACAACCACAACCAACAGCTCTCAAAAACAATCAGCAATATATAACAAAATGTGTAATGATCCTTGACCAGGGGCGTAGGAATTGTTAATTTAGATTAGGTAGCACCCATATAACGTTTTGAATAGTCAAAGTAAATTTTTTATAAATTCCAAACTTGAAAAATCAGTTTTTTTATAAATCGAGTCAAATGGAATAATCTGAACATAATCGATTAGTCAACTTTTTACGAAAAGAATCAAAAATCGAGAGTTATGGAAGATGATACCACTTAGACCCCATAATATCTGTATAATGTTCCAATCCAAAAATCCAAAAAGTTTTTCAACGGTGGATTATTCTCTCTCAGTAATGCCGGTTAAATTTCTGAGTATTTCGAAGCTTCTCTAAGTGCAATGTGGAACGTCGTTCGGATTCGGCTATAAAAAGGAGGTCCCTTGTCGTCGAGCTAAAGACAAAATCGAGTAACACTCCATGATAAGAGAGAAGTTGATTACTGTGGCATCACCATAGACTGGGTTGTCTAACTGAGCCTGAAATATCGGGCTGCCACTATATCTAACTTAGGTCCTACTCCTGTTTGCATATCATATTTGTTTTTTTCACAACCCGCAGAAGAAACCCAACGTTCCTTTCATTAGTTGTAATGTTTGCCACTGATTTTGCAAATATACAAAGAAAGCGGTTGACAACTTCCATAGTTACATTATTAATGCCACTTGCACCTTCCTTAGCGAGTACATCTACTTAGTAAATTTTCTCGAAACTTTATTTCTCTAGATTTTTTTTTTTATTTCTATAAAAAATTTAGTCAAAATTTTACTTCTATATAAACTATGTAAAAATTTAATTTTTTAGAACATTTTTCCTACATTCCATTTCTATATAATTTTTGTTTCAAAATTTTATTTCCATGAAAAAATTTGTCAAAATTTTATTTTTATAGACAATTTGGTCAAAAATTTATTTTCGTAGAAAATTTTATCAACATTTTGTTAAAATTTTATCAACATTTTGTTAAAATTTAATTTTTGTAGAAAATTTTGTCAAAATTGTATTTCTATTACCTAGGTCCTACTCCTATTTGCATATCGTATTTGTTTGTTCACAGTCCGCAGAAGAAATCCAGCGTTCCTTTCATTAGTGATCATGTTTGCCATTGATTCTGCAAATATACAAAGAATGCGGTGGAAAACGTCCATAGTTACATTATTAATGCCACTTGCACCTTCTTTAGCGAGTACATCTGCTTAGGAAATTTTCTCAAAATTTTATTTCAATAGAAATTTTTTTTATTTCTATAAAAAAATGTTGTCAAAATTTTACTTCTATAGTAAACTATGTCAAAATTTTATTTTTATAGAACATTTTTCCTATATTTCATTTCTATATAATTTTTGTTTCAAAATTTTATTTCTGTGAAAAAATTTGTCAAAATTTTATTTCTATAAACAATTTTGTAAAATTTTATTTTTATAGACAATTTTGTCAAAAATTTATTTTCGTAGAAAATTTTATCAACATTTTGTTAAAATGATATTTTTGTAGAGAATTTTGTAGAAAAATTTTATTTATATTAAAAATTTTGTCCAAATTTTATTTCTATAGAAAATTTTGCCAAAATTTTATTCATATTAAAAATGGTGTGCAAATTTTATTTTTATAGACAATTTTGTAAAAATTTTATTTCCATAGAAAATTTTGTAAACATTTTATTTCCATAGAAAATTTTGCCAAAATTTGGTTTCTGTAGAAAATTTTGTCAACATTTTATTTGTATAGAAACTTTTGTCAAAACTTTATTTCTATAAAAACTTTTATCAAAATTTGATTCTGTAGAAAATTTTGTCAAAATGTCATTTCCATAGAAAATATTGTCAAAATGTTATGTCCATAGAAAATTTTGTCAAAATTTTATTTCTATAGAACATTCTATCAAACATTTATTTCAATAGAAAATTTTGTCAAAATTTTAGTTTCATAG
The DNA here is from genome assembly GCF_050003625.1 of Haematobia irritans. Classification (NCBI taxonomy): domain Eukaryota; kingdom Metazoa; phylum Arthropoda; class Insecta; order Diptera; family Muscidae; genus Haematobia; species Haematobia irritans. The sequence goes on from NC_134397.1 coordinate 259,756,286, forward strand.
GAAAATTTTATCAATATTAAAAATTTTGTCCAAATTTTATTTCTATAAAAAATTTTGTCAAAATTTCATTTTTGTAGAAAATTTTGCAAAATTTTATTTTTATAGAAAATTTTGTTACAATTTTATTTCTATAGAAAATTTTGTCAACATTTTATTTATATCAAAAATGTTGTTCAAAATTTATTTTTATAGAAAATTTTTCCAAAATTTGGTTTCAGTAGAAAATTTATATATAGAACATTTTATCAAATATTTATTTCAATAGAAAATTTTGTCAAAATTTTTCATAGAAAAATTTTATCAATATTAAAAATTTTGTCCACATTTTATTTCTATAGAAAATTTTGTCAAAATTTTATTTCTGTACAAAATTTTAATTCTATAGAAAATTTTGTCAAAATTTTATTTTTATAGAAAATTTTGTCAAAATTTTATTTTTATAGAAAATTTTCTTACAATTTTATTTCTATAGGAAATTTTGTCAAAATTTTATTTATGTTAAAAATGTTGTCCAAAATTTATTTTTATAGAAAATTTTGCCAAAATTTGGTTTCAGTAGAAAAGTTTGTCAACATTTTATTTTTATAGAAAATTTGGTCAAAATTTTAGTTTCTTAGAAAATTTTGTCAAAACTTTATCTCTATATAAAATTTTATCAAAATTTGATTCTGTAGAAAATTTTGTCAAATTTTTATTTCCATCGAAAATATTGTCAAAATTGTATTTGGATCGAAAATTTTGTCAAATTTTTATTTCCATAGAATATATTGTCAAAACTTTATTTCTATAGACATTTCTTTATTAAATTTTGTTTCCATAGATAATTTTGTCAAAATTTTATTTCCATAGAAAATTTTCTCAAAGCTTTATTTCCATAGAAAATTTTGTCAAAACTTAATATCCATAAAACATTTTCAAAATTTTATTTATATTAAAATTTTTATCAAAATTTTATTTCTAAAGAAAATTTTGTCAAAATTGTATTGAAATTTTTACAAACATTTTATTTCTATAGAAAATATTGTTAAATTTTTATTTTTATAGAATTTTCATAGAAAATTTTTTAAAAATTTCACTTCCCTAGAAAATGTTGTAAAAATGTTATTTTCATAGTAAATTTTGTCAACATTTTATTTTTTTGTATAGATAATTTTGTCAAAATTTGATTTCTATAGAAAATTTTTTCAACATTTTATTTCTGTACAAATTTTTATCCAAAATTTTATTTCTATAGAAAATTTAGTTAAATTTTTATTTTTATAGAATTTTCATAGAAAATTTATAAAAAATTTTACTTCCCTAGAAAATGTTGTAAAAATGTTATTTTCATAGAAAATTTTGTCAACATTTTATTTTTTTGTATAGACAATTTTGTCAAAATTTGATTTCTATAGTAAATTTTATCAACATTTTATTTCTATAGAAAATTTGGTCAATATGTTATTCAATTTATATAGATAATTGAACTACTTCTAGTAGGAGAGAAATATTTGGCAAAATCTACGAAAACATCAAACAGTAAAAAATCTAAATTTTTTGGTAGAATTCTAGTAACTGTGGCAACCGTGAAGAGGTGTGCACGTGACACCAAATTGTCGTGACTCACGAAAATTTTCGTGATTCACGCGTGAATCGTGAGCCACTCTGATGGCAACGGCGTGAGTGTGCGTGAGCGTGGTTAAGAAACGAAATGTCTTGCCTGAGCGTGAGTCACGAAAATAATTTCTTCGTGAATGTGCGTGAGTAACGAATTTCGGAAAAATATGCTCACGAAAATAATCCGCCCACGGACATAAAACCCTTACGAGTTGAATTCATTTACAACTATAATGCTCTCGATTTTAAATTTGTTCATGTTTTCAGACACGTATCTAAGGTAAATTACTCATTAAATTATTCATGAATCACGACAATTTTCGTGAGTCACGGTATTTTTCGTGAGTCACGGTATTTTTCGTGGGTGCGCGAGTTTGCGTTCTACCAAACAATATTTTTCCGTCATGAGTGTGCTTAAGTAAAACATTACTCACGTGCACACCTCTACAACCGTGCCCTTATTGCTGCTTGACTATCTCATCGATATGCTGATATGGCATATAAATAGCGGCCTCGTTGATAGAACTTCAGCAGATTTTACAATAGCGAATATCTCCGCTTCGAAGAGGGTTTTACTCAAAAACTGGGTTTCCCTTTGTGTAAAACGCTATAAAGTTATATCGGTTATATCATGAAAATTGCATCGTCCAGTTGTACGAGAAAACTGGAAGATATTGCTGGCATATAAAATTATACAGTGTTTTTATTTTGTGTTTTAGGAGAGATTATCCCTTTAGGGGTATAAGGTATTAAAATATTCACAGATTGGCTATATATTACCTTACCTTCACAATGTTATTCCCTTCCATATTCTTTTTTCACTGGGCCTCTGCTTTACAATCTTGAAACACTCACCACACTGTCTTATGGGCATATCTTCATAATTGGCTTTCAATTTGCAGCGAATTGTTATAAAAGCCACGACTGCAGTATTACCACTACCACCATCACCACCAACTACAAAAAGTTACATTGTTGGAAAATTATTTTCTCGTTATTGTTTTATTTTTCTTCTTTGTTTTAACAAGATATTCTTAGATTACAAGAGGATAATGGGCCACCACCAATCTTCTACAGATTCATTGCATATACGTTATAGATGATTAAATTTTTGTTCAACTGCAAGTCAATAAAAACTACACATTACCAATAACCATGTATTGTAATAATTATTGGATGTTATAATTATTAGATATTAGACAATAATTATTGAGATTTTTATGTGAATCATTTTTTGTTTCTATCAAAATTGGAAACGTTAGATAACTATAAAATCCTCTTATAGATATAAATTAAATAGGCATATTGGGTTTTTGAAGCAAACTTTGCTCTCCTCTCTTATGTATTTGGGAATTTCCACTGTTCCGACATGATTGAGAGATTGACATAAGTCGAGAGGAATCTTCGAAGTTTACTTTAGTCAGATCAATAGAGCCAACTTTGAATTTTCAATATTTTATTCACAAAAGATCGATTACTCAGGATTTTGGATACTGATCTCGTATTTGAAAACGTCCCACCTGCAAAGCCTTCAGATTTTAGAAATTACGATCAGCATATTCCAGATTTTGTTAACTCATGAATATAAGGTTTGTGGAGGTGTCATGCCTTATACAACAATTCACTTGATCTTTATTTTTTTCAAATGATCGGCATCATGAATACCACTTGATTCACACCTCTTATACTATGAAAGACAATACGCTTGCGCATTAAAAAGTTCACCTGTTTTTCGCTTGCAATTGTTGAACAAAATTTGAGGCCGTTTTGAAAGCTGTCACAAGTCATGGAATATGATTCCTTTGTCTTCTTATAAAGCATTATGGGTTTTTATACAATATCCATTTTCCATAGTTTCCACTTTTTGTTTACTTTATAATCAAGTTGTAGGAGTTTTGTTGGTTGCCTTAACGTAACATAACAAATAAAAAACTATATTGTGTATAATACTTTAAAAGGGGATAAAAGGGGGAGAACTTATCATTAGATATTGAAACTTGCTAACTAAGCTCAACGGAATCATTAGCCCTACACGAAATCTATGAAAATTTGCTCTTTATAATTGTCATATTCGTGAAATTGAGATGCCAGATATATCATATATACAACATCCGAATGAATGTGATTTTCACTCAGCAAATTTGCTTTATTTAATGTATATTTGAACAAATCGAGCCATTTGTAGTTAACAAGAACTGTAGTCACACAGAAAAAAGTTTCTTTGTAAACAGCGTTGCCAGAAAACCGCTAGATTTCCTCAAAAAATAACTAAAAGAGCTAAATAAACAAGTATATACGGCCGTAAGTTCGGCCAGGCCGAATCTTATGTACCCTCCACCATGGATTGCGTAGAAACTTCTACGAAAGACTGTCATCCACAATCGCATTACTTGGATTGTGGTATCTTAAAACTTCTTAACATCGTTTTCTAAATTGTGAGTTAGTCCATACGTGGTATATATTAGACAAAAAAGTTATGTATAGTTAAGTCTACAAATAATTACGAATCGATTTGGACTTTTTGCACGATACATAGAGAGCCAGAATTGAAATATGGGGGTCGCTTATATGGGGGCTATATAAATTATGAACTTGATATGGACCAATTTTTGTGTGATTGGGGATCGATTTATCTGAGGGCCATATATAACTATAGACCGATATGGACCTAGTTAGGCATGGTTGTTAACGACCATATACTAGCACAATGTACCAAATTTCAACTCACTCTGATGAAATTTGCTCCTCCAAGAGTCTCCAAAACCAAATCTCGGGATCGGTTTATATGGGGGTATATATGATTATGGACTGATATGGACCACTTTTGGCATGGTTGTTAAATATCATATACTACCACCACGTACCAAATTTCAACCAGATCGGATGAATTTTGCTTCTCCAAAAGGCACCGGAGGTCAAATCTGGGGATCGGTTTATATGGGGGCTACATATAATTATGGACTGATATGAAACAATTCCTGCATGGTTGTTGGATACCATATACTAACATCACGTACCAAATTTCAACCGAATCGGATGAATTTTGCTCTTCCAAGGGGCTCCGGAGGTCAAATCTGGGGATCGGTTTATATGGGGGCTATATATAATTATGGACCGATTTCGACCAATTTTTGCATGGGTATTTGTGACCATATACTAACACCACTTACCAAATTTTAACTGAATCAGATGAATTTTGGTCTTCCAAGAGGCTCCGGAGGTCAAATCTGGTGATCGGCTTATATGAGGGCTATATATAATTATGTACCGATGTGGAACAGTTTTTGCATAGTTGTTAGAAACCATATACTCACACCATGTACCAAATTTCAGCCGGATCGTATGAAATTTGCTTCACTTAGAGGCCTCGCAAGCCAAATCGGGGGATCGGTTTATATGGAGGCTATATATAATTATGGACCGATGTGGACCAATTTTTGCATGGTTGTTAGGGACCATATACTAACACCATGTACCAAATTTCAGCCGGATCTGATGAAATTTGCTTCTCTTAGAGGCCTCGCAAGCCAAATTTGGGGGTCCGTTTATATGGGGGCTATACGTAAAAGTGGACCGATATGGCCCATTTACAATACCATCCGAACTACATCAATAACAACTACTTGTGCCAAGTTTCAAGTCGATAGCTTGTTTCGTTCGGAAGTTAGCGTGATTTCAACAGACGGACGGACGGACATGCTCAGATCGACTCAGAATTTCACCACGACCCAGAATATATATACTTTATGGGGTCTTAGAGCAATATTTCGATGTGTTACAAACGGAATGACAAAGTTAAATCCTATGGTGGAAGGTATAAAAACGTTAAATATTTTTTGAACTAAAAGTCGCATTTCTTATTGATATTTTTAAAAAATAAATGCTTTATTTATTTAAATTATTTTATTATTTTATTTAAATGCGTATTAACTAAATTATATTCATTTTAATTGAACTTTTGTGAGAATATGTCAATATTTTTGTTATATTAGCTCTGTTTGTGTACCCGATAATTTTTGATATATATCACAACCTCGTTCGTTTTGCTGAAAACAGCCAGCAAACAAAGTTGAGAAATGGAAAATTTTGCTGGAATTTTTTTTACATAAAAATATTGCAGGATGTAATATACACAACTTTTAGTTGATCTTAATTAAAAACAAATCAAATGTTTAATTTAAAAAGTGCAGTAGAAAAATGTGAATAAATTTTTTGTTTTAATTGGTTCAAAAAGCTGTAAATGGTTAAACGTGGATAAATTTGCTAATTTTACCTAAAATCTATTCTTATAAGTTTATGCTGAATAGTTTTTAATAGAAAATTATACCCTGTACCACAGTAGTGGTGAAGGGTATAAATACGATATGTCTGTATTATTTTTTAATTCTCACTAATGTTTTCCAAAAATCCATTCATAATCTGCAGAATAGTTGTTTTATCGCGTTAATAACAATCAATTGTTCCTATCAATTTGAGAACTCTTTACGAATCTTTATACCCTTTACCACTACTGTGGTACAGGGTATAATAAGTTTGTGCATTTGTATGTAACGCCAAGAAGGAAAAGTCTGAGACCCATCATTTAGTATACCGATCATCTTAGAATTAAATTCTGAGTCGATTTAGCGATGTCCATCTGTCTGTCCGTCGGTCTGTCTGTTCATGTATTTTTGTGCGCAAAGTACAGGCCGTTTTTTGGAACAAAGACAGTCGCTATTGATTTTGGAAAAAATTGGTTCAGATTTAGACGTAGCTGTCATATATATTTATCCCCGATCTGGTCATAATTGGCGTGTTTATCAACCGATGTTCTTCAAATTCCGTACATCCGAAAATTTTACGAGTCTCGCAAAACTTGCAAAATATCGGTTCAGATTTAGATATAGCTCCCATATATATCATTCGTCCGATTTAGACTCATATGGCAACAGAGGCCAAAGGTTACTACCGATTTTCTACCAATGCTTGGTAAATTTGATTGAAATCGGTTCAGATTTATATATATCTTTCGTCCGATTTGCACTTATATGGCCTCAAAATCCAAAGTTTTGCCCAGACGTGCTTCAAATTTTGCACGAAAGGTACGTTTAATGTTGTCGCCAAAATTTGATTAAAATCGGTTCAGATTTAGATATAGCTCCCATATATATATTTCGTCTGATTTGGATATGGCTTCAAAAGCCAGAGTTTTTCCCTGACTTGCTTCAAATTTTGCACATGGAGTACGTTTAATAGTATCGGTAAGTGTGCCAAATTTGGTTAAAATCGGTTCAGATTTAGATATAGCTCCCATATATATCTTTCGCCCGATTTACACTCATATGACCACGGGGGCCTAAGTTAGACTCCCATTTACGTGAAATTTTGCAAAATTATTATTCTAATTACACCCTCAAAAAAAAGAAATATATACGGCCGTAAGTTCGGCCAGGCCGAAGCTTATGTACCCTCCACCATGGATTGCGTAGAAACTTCTACTGAAGCCGATGGCAAAGGTATCTTTAAACTTCCTAACACCCTAATATATACCACATAGTCCATACGTGGTATATATTAAACTAAACAAGTACATACGGCCGTAAGTTCGGCCAGGCCGAAGCTTATGTACCCTCCATCATGGATTGCGTAGAAACTTCATCTAAACACTACCATCCACAATCGAATTACTTAAGTTGCAGTAACGCTTGCCGATGGCAAGGTATCTTAAAACCTCCTAACACCATCTTCTAAATTGTATGTAAGTCCATACGTGGTATATATTAAATCAAAAAAGATCGATCCAATACGTATATAATTCAGTTTGACAAAGTAGACATAAAATTTTGACAAAATTTTCTACAGAAATAAAATTTTAACAAAATTTTCTATAGAAATAAAATTTTCACAAAATTTTCTATAGAAATAAAAATTTTGACAAAATTTTCTATAGAAAGAAAATTTTGACAAAAATTTCTACAGAAATAAAATTTTAACAAAATTTTCTATAGAAATAAACTTTTGACAAAATTTTCTATAGAAATAAAATCTTGGTAGATTATTTTTGGCTCGAGTGGCAACCATGATTATGAACCGAATAAAAATTGAACAAAATTTTCTCTAGAAATAAAATTTTGACAAAATTTTCTATAGAAATAAAATTTTGACAAAATTTTCTATAGAAATAAAATTTTGGTAGATTATTTTTGGCTCTAGTGGCAACCATAATTATGAACCGATATGGACCAATTTTTGTGTGATTGGACCAATTTTGGTATGGTTGTTAGCGACCATATACTAACACCACGTGCCTAATTTGAACCGGATCGGATGAATTTTGCTCCTCCAAGAGGCTCCGGAGCTCAAATCTGGAGAATGTTTTATATGGGGGCTATATATAATTATGGACCGATATGGACCAATTCTGGCACGGTTGTTAAAGATCATATACTAACACCATGTTTTAAATTACACCCGGATTGGATGAAATTTGCTTCTCTTGGAGACTTCGAAAGCCAAATCTGGGGATCGGTTTATATGGGGGCTATATATAATTATGAACCGATGTGGACCAATTTTTGCATGGTTGTTAGAGACCATATACTAACACCATGTACCAAATTTCAGCCGGATCGGATGAAATTTGCTTCTCTTAGAGGCCACGCAAGCCAAATCGGGGGATCGGTTTATATGGGGGCCTTATATAATTATGGACCGATGTGGACCAATTTTTGCATGGTTGTTAGAGACCATATACTTACACCATGTACCAAATTTCAGCCGGATCGGATGAAATTTGCTTCTCTTAGAGGCCACGCAACCCAAATCTGGGGATCGGTTTATATGGGCGCCATATATAATTATGGACCGATGTGGACCAATTTTTGCATGGTTGTTAGAAACCATATACTAACACCATGTACCAAATTTCAGCCGGATCGGATGAAATTTGCTTCTCTTAGAGGCCACGCAAGCCAAATCGGGGGATCGGTTTATATGGGGGCTATATATAATTATGGACCGATGTGGACCAATTTTTGCATGGTTGTTAGAGGCCATATACTAACACCATATACCAAATTTCAGCCGTATCGGATGAAATTTGCTTCTCTTACAGGCCTCGCAAGCCAAATCTGGAGATCGGTTTATATGGGGGCTATATATAATTATGGACCGATGTGGACCAATTTTTGCATGGTTGTTAGAGACCATATACTAACATCATGTACCAAATTTCAGCCGGATCGGATGAAATTTGCTTCTCTTAGAGGCCACGCAAGCCAAATCGAGGGATCGGTTTATATGGGGGCTATATACAATTATGCACCGATGTGGACCAATTTTTGCATGGTTGTTAGAGACCATATACTAACACCATGTACCAAATTTCAGCCGGATCGGATGAAATTTGCTTCTCTTAGAGGCCTCGCAAGCCAAATTTGGGGGTCCCTTTTTGTGGGGGCTATACGTAAAAGTGGACCGATGTGGCCCATTTTCAATACCATCCGACCTACATCGATAACAACTACTTGTGCCAAGTTTCAAGTCGATAGCTTGTTTCATTCGGAAGTTAGCGTGATTTCAACAGACGGACGGACGGACGGACATGCTTAGATCGACTCAGAATTTCACCACGACCCATAATATATATACTTTATGGGGTCTTAGAGCAATATTTCGATGTGTTACAAACGGAATGACAAAGTTAATATACCCCCATCCTATGATGGAGGGTATAAAAAGGCCGATTATATATGTATATACTTAAGTTTAAAGTTTCTATAGAAATAAAATTTTGACAAAATAAAATATTGGCAACATTTTCTATAGAAGTAAAATTTGGAAAAAAATTTCTATAGAAATAAAATTTGACAACATTTTCTATAGAAGTAAAATTTGGAAAAAATTTTCTGTAGAAATAAAATTTTGTCAAAATTTTCTATAGAAATAAAATTTTGACAACATTTTCTATAGAAATAAAATTTTGACAAAATTTTCTATAGAAATAACATTTTGACAAAATTTTCTATAGAAATAACGATTGCTCTAAAAGAAGCAAATTTCATCCGATCAGGCTGAAATTTGGTACATGGTGTTAGTATATTGTCTCTAACAACCATGCAAAAATTGGTCCATATCGGTCCACTTTTACGTACAACCCCCATATAAACGGACCCCCAAATTTGGCTTGCGATTGCTCTAAGAGAAGCAAATTTCATCCGATCCGGTTGAAATTTGGAACATGGTATTAGAATGTGGTCTCTAACAAACACGCAAGAATTGGTCCATATCGGTCCATAATTATATATAGCCCCCATATAAACCGGTCCCCAGATTTGATCTCCGGAGCCTCTTGGAGGAGCAAAATTCATCCGATCCGGTTGAAATTTGCAACGTGGTGTTAGTATAAGGCCGCTAATAACCATGCCAAAATTGGTCCATATCGGTCTATAGTTATATATAGCCGATCCCCATTCACACAAAAATTGGTCCATATCGGTTCATAATCATGGTTGCCACTCGAGCCAAAAATAATCTACCAAAATTTTATTTTTAATAGAAAACATTGTCAAAATTTTATTTCTATAGAAAATTTTGTCAAAATTTTACTTCTATAGAAAATGTTGTCAAAATTTTATTTCTATAGAAAATTTTGTCAAAAATTTTTTTCTATAGAAAATGTTGTCAAAATTTTATTTCTATAGAAACTTTAAACTTAATGTTGCAAGATAAAATTGGATTTAAGAATTGTTAAAGTGTCTTTAGCGCTGTACGAAGTTCAAGACAGGTACAATTTTAGTAAAATTTACTCATTTGAGAAACTTATGAACTCAATTTAAACCAACTTCTGCCATTGTAGGAAAATATTAACTATTTTATTTTGTAGTAAAATTGTTCACTATATTTGTATACAACTTTTTTTCTTATTTCTAGTTTACGTCATTAAAGTTAGCAAAAAATTATTCAAATAAAGAATATTTAAATTTTGCATTATTGTGCAAAATTTAACTAAAATCAACTAATCTTCATGAAGTAAAATAAAGTTCAGTATGCATTAGAGTCCCTTTTTTCTGGGTGCATATTTTGCTTCAAGCATATATATTTTCAGGATTGGTCCAAACAAAATATTGTTTGTATTGTTAAAACATATTATGTTTCACCCCGGGCATACCCTGGTAGAATAAAAATTTAATGAAATTTTCTTTGTGTATATATATTTATAAGGCGCCAATTGGTTACTTCCATTATTTTAAAGGGTGATTCTTTTGAGGTTAGGATTTTCATGCATTAGTATTTGACAGATCACGTGGGATTTCAGACATGGTGTCAAAGAGAAAGATGCTCAGTATGCTTTGACATTTCATCATGAATAGACTTACTAACGAGCAACGCTTGCAAATCATTGAATTTTATTACCAAAATCAGTGTTCGGTTCGAAATGTGTTTATCGACAAATTTTGTTCAGCGATGAGGCTCATTTCTGGTTGAATGGCTACGTAAATAAGCAAAATTGCCGCATTTGGAGTGAAGAGCAACCAGAAGCCGTTCAAGAACTGCCCATGCATCCCGAAAAATGCACTGTTTGGTGTGGTTTGTACGCTGGTGGAATCATTGGACCGTATTTTTTCAAAGATGCTGTTGGACGCAACGTTACGGTGAATGGCGATCGCTATCGTTCGATGCTAACAAACTTTTTGTTGCCAAAAATGGAAGAACTGAACTTGGTTGACATGTGGTTTCAACAAGATGGCGCTACATGCCACACAGCTCGCGATTCTATGGCCATTTTGAGGGAAAACTTCGGAGAACAATTCATCTCAAGAAATGGACCGGTAAGTTGGCCACCAAGATCATGCGATTTGACGCCTTTAGACTATTTTTTGTGGGGCTACGTCAAGTCTAAAGTCTACAGAAATAAGCCAGCAACTATTCCAGCTTTGGAAGACAACATTTCCGAAGAAATTCGGGCTATTCCGGCCGAAATGCTCGAAAAAGTTGCCCAAAATTGGACTTTCCGAATGGACCACCTAAGACGCAGCCGCGGTCAACATTTAAATGAAATTATCTTCAAAAAGTAAATGTCATGGACCAATCTAACGTTTCAAATAAAGAACCGATGAGATTTTGCAAATTTTATGCGTTTTTTAAAAAAAAAAAAGTTATCAAGCTCTTAACAAATCACCCTTTACTTGCACCATACTCTCTAGGTCTCTCTTTCTAAACACATATATGTTTATAGGCTATTTCTAAATTAATATATGTTTGCATCCAAGCATATTATATTTACAAACATTTTATGTCCCAAACATAATATGTTCTAACATACATGTTATGCTAGTTTATAAACATTATATGCTTGCACTTAAAAATATTGTGTTAAAAGTGCAAATTCCAAACATATAATTTTTACACCCAAACATATGAAAACCAGTCTTTTTCGTCCGTGTATGCATGTCAAATTTAGTGAAAATCGGTTCAGATTATATATAGCTCCCATATATACGTAAACCAGAGTTGGGGACTGTTTGATATTTTAGACCCATTTTCAATGGGATTTTCCTCCAATTGACTGGATAGTTTCCACAGAGCATCATATATTTAATATGATATTTAAGTGTGTCAAGTTTGATCTAATTTGGTTCAGATTTAAATAAAGCCTCAATATATATATATATATATATATATATATATATATATATATATATATATATATATATATATATATATATATACATATATATATATATATATATATATATATATATATATATATATATATATATATATATATATATATATATATATATATATATATATATATATATATATATATATATATATATATATATATATATATATATATATATATATATATATATATATATATTCGTTTTCCCGGTTTATACAAATATTTCCCATATTTATACCCTTCACCACTACTGTGGTACAGGGTATAATAACTTTGTGCATTTGTATGTAACGCCAAGAGGAAAAGTCTGAGACCCATCGTTTAGTATACTGATCGTTTTAGAGTTAAATTCTGAGTCGATTTAGCGATGTCCGTCTGTCTGTCTGTCCGTCCGTCTGTCTTTATATGTAATTTTGTGTGCAAAGTACAGGTCGCAGTTTAAGTCCGATCGTCCTCCAATTTGGCATAGGGTGTTTTTTTGGGACAGAGACAATCGCAATTGATTTTTGAAAACATCGGTTCAGATTTAGATATAGCTGCCATATATATTTATCCCCGATCTGGTCATAGTTGGCGTGTTTATCAACCGACTTTCTCCAAATTCCGTACATCCGAATATTTGATGAGTCTCTAAAAACTTTCCAAAATATCAGCCAAATCGGTTCATATTTAGATATAGCTCCCATATATATCTTTCGTCCGATTTGAATTTATATGGCCTCAAAAGCCAGAGTTTTGCCCTTACATGCTTCAAATTTTGCGCAAGGAGTACGTTTAATAGTATCGGTAAGTGTACCAAATTTGGCTGAAATCGGTTCAGATTTAGATATAGCTCCCATATATATCTTTCGTCCGATTTGAATTTATATGGCTTCAAAAGCCAGAGTTTTGCCGTGATTTGGTTTAAATTTTGCACGAGAGGTACGTTTAATGGTATAGTTATGTGTGCGAACTTTGATTAAAATCGGTTCAGATTTAGATATAGCTCCCATATACACCTTTCATCCTATTTGCACTTATATGGCCTCAAAAGCCAGAGTTTTGCAGTGATTTCCTTAAAATTTTGACCGAGAGGTACGTTTAATGATATCGTTATGCGTGCCAAATCTGGTTAAAATCGGTTCAGTTGACTATTTCATATTTTGGGCCCATTGTCAATGGGATTTTCCTCCAATTGACAGCAAATTAGTTGAGATGGTAACACAAATGTTGGTCTACATAGTGGTGAAGGGTATAATATAGTCCGCCCCGCCCGACTTTAGACTTTAATTACTTGTTTTTTACTAACATTGTGTTTCATCCCAGGGCGCTACCCGATTTAAATTTTAATTCTAATGTTTTTGTAGAAGTACAAAAAATTGTCTCCATTAAAAGTATTTGTATCTGGAAATACAAACCTTTATATAGCTTTCAGCAAATTTGAAGTAGTTGAGATGGTAACACAAATGTTTGTCTACATAGTGGTGAAGGGTATAATATAGTCGGCTCCGCCCGACTTTAGACTTTACTTACTAGTTTTCTCCAATAAAATTTACTTGTATTTCTTTGCAGATTCACACTGATCAAACTAGAAATAACAGTCATATGACAATTTTGAATCCACCCAATGGTGGAAATGAAATGGCCTAAGATCTAAAATATCTCGTCAATGGACGTAATGTTGAAAAACCAGCTCACGATAAAGCCTTAGTACTTCCAAAATATGCACCGTCTAACATAAGCATAAAATTAATAATAATTTAATGCAGCTACCCTTTATGGTTTGATAATTTAGAACTAAGAGCCAATTGCGCATTTAAAGCATCCCTGATAAATAGGCGTAAAGTAATACCTCAAATCTTTGTATATGTGTGCTGATCATTTGGATGTGTACACTAAAAGGTTGTCTAAACGAAATTCAATATCGTAACAATCGCAAGTTCTTTTAGTTTCTCAGACCTCTTGAATCACCCGCAGTAGCTAGCATTCTATTTTCACACATTTCTGTCCTTACGTAAAATTTAAGACCATCTCAGCAAACATTTGTAATTGGATTTTCATTTTTCGCATATAAATAAATGGATATGTAAGTAAAATTTATTATCTGCCATTGAATCTACATTGGCAATATTAAATTCTCCTACGACCAAAGAAGGTGGAATTCCGGCGGAGGTTTATTGTGTTGGTAGTTCATGTTGCCTCAATTAAAAATTTAACAAATAGTATATGTTTAGAAAATATTATGCAAATATTTCTCAAAGATTAATTATTTAAATGTTAAAAAATTTCACTTCATCAATTTACTCTTTTTATTACTTTTATTTTCTCATTACATACATTGTAAAATAAGATGCTCAATAGGATAAAAAAAAATTGAACGTAAAGTAAAATACTAGATTTATGCCTTTCTGTTAATGTCCAAGACAAAATTTCAACTTCCTAACAAAAGCTCTCATTATTAGCTCATATAATTTAAGAAAAATTGGTGCAAATTGGTTAAGGACTGGTACTGGTGCTGATTGCTAGACTCTCTTGATATTAAAATCTTATTGAACCTCCACAGTTGATCCAACTGAATTGACTTCAATCACAGAAATTATAGTATTTATCACCAAAATCAATTTAAAAAAATTTAAAAATTATTTGATTTTATTAATTCTTGTGATTGATTTTTGTTTTAAATAAAAAATTTGTGGAATTAATTTTAAATGGAATATTTTTAAATTTATAATTGAATATTTCTAAAAATTAAATTAAAATTTTAATTGAAATTATTATGGTGAACAAATTTTCAGAGTACATATTTACTGAAAAAAATATATTAGGTTAGGTATAGTGGCATCCCGTTACTTAAGCCCTCTCACTCTTCATAGCATTGTTTTAATAACATAGTCAATATTTGAAGAATAAAATTTCATGTTTCAATATGCATTGAAAATATTTAATTATTATTCTTATATACATACATACCAAAACTGAGAAACTTTGCACAAATTTTTTATTTATTTTTGTCTTTCCTATTGTTTTACTTAATTGAGGTAACTTCCTTGTAGGTGGCGGCAGATAAGTTTATTGTTTAAAGCCGACGAAGAGGAAAAAAATAAGTACCCAATTCTCAGGTGAAATTGGCATGTAAGACAACTTGTTGCCATCAATATCTGATAAGGGTCGAACAAATACAGTTTAAGCCAATATACGAGCTGCGACTAAAACAAAATTTTGGTTTACTACCCAATTGAGGAGAAACAGTAACAGCGACAACATAGGATATGCCGCACCAGAAGCTTATGTAAGTACCACACATTTACTTTAACTTGTGCTGGATTTGGATTCCCAAGAGATATTTCATATTTTCGTATTGTCTTGGGTTTGTGTGATTTTCCAATATAAATTGGAAATATTTGCACAGTTATGGGCAAACTTAGAGCAAGTAATAGCAATTATGTGTATAGATTTCTTAGTATATATGAGAATAGGACTTTGATGTAATAACAAAAATAAATAAAATAAATCAGAAGCTGTAAAAAACATAATTCGTTAACTTTATTTTATAGGTACAACCAAGAATGTGAACAAATCATCATAGAAAATATAAGTTTATTTTTGAAAATTTTAATATATAACATATGTTTAACTAATTGCAATATGATACAAATAATTTAGTGCTTGTTTTAATAAATATATTTAACTAATTACAATATGATACAAATAACTTTTACTTCACAATTTAACAAAATTTTATATTTTGAAGGAAAAATGGGATCTAAAAATAACTACTCGACTTTAGTTCAGTGTTGCCAGGTGATTTTTGATTCTTCCCCCCAAATCTTAAGAAAAAAAATCCCTAAATTGGTCTAAGCTTTTTTCAAAAACCCCCAAAAAATTTCAGAATATAAAAGTACAAAAAGTGGTCCCAAAATTACGTGAAAAAAAATCCTGTAGTGATACACTTTAAAAATTAAGTTTAACACAAATATATATCCTGAAAGAAGAGTTCTTTCCTGAGAAACGAAATTTTAGAAAAACTAAGTTTTCTTTTTTCGTTTGAAGTAAATAAAAAATAAAATTTGCTATTTAAGAAAATACTTTAAAACAAAAGAGATTTTCGTTTGTTTAAAATTTCATCCCTGAGGAAATTATTAATTTCTATGGTTGTAATAATACAATATGTATATCAATTTAAAAAGCGGGTTTACTCTTAAAAAGCTTTCAGCTACTAAGTTAATTTTGTTTTTAATTTTGTTTTTAATTTTGTCAAATATTAAAAATGCCCTTTCAACAGAAGAGTTTAAAAAAAAAAACAAAATAATGCTATTGGACACTTGTTTGTATTTAGGATCTTCTTGTTGACCTTCCGCATCTTTTTTTCTCATAACTCATGCTAGAATTGTTCCGAATTTGCTTGAGAATTGCTCCACTTTAAAAGTCTGAAATTTTTTACCCCCAAAAATCCCCCAAATAAATTTTACCCCTAAAAATCCCCCTAGACGTGAAAAACCCCCTAAATTTGGTGGGAAACCCCCTACCCTGGCAACACTGCTTTAGTTCTAAATACGTAAAATTTACTTATTCCAAAAAAAATATATATGAACACAATTAAGTAAAATATACTCATTTTATGGAAATTTTAATGGTGTATGTCATTTGTATAAAAGTTTTTTTCTCATTTACAGTTCATGTCATTAAAAAAGTAAATAATAATTCAAAATAAGCAACATTTTTCTACAATTTCAGACTTTAACAAAAATCAGCAAATTTTCATGAATTAGAATGAAGTTGAATCGGCTATAGAAATTTTCATTGGCTTTTTTCTTAGGGTGGGGGATTTTAGTATACGCTGCCGGTATTAGATGAATATTATCCAGACTCACTACCGTTGAGGAAGTGACCATAAAAGGTCATTTTCAAAAAGTAAAACTGACTCGATCTGAACAAAAATAAAATAAAATCTATAGACTTAAAATTTAAGTCGGCTAATGCCCGTTAACGCAATGTTAGTAAAAAAATTTGACAAACATTTAAATCTGAAGCAGTTTTTAGGCAACTTGGCAAAAGTGTATTTAAGTTTTATCGGTAGATAGATACCCAGCAAAAAAAGCGTAGCCAAAAAAGGAGTGAAAATGTTCTTTTTGTATCCGGAAGTGGTACAAAATTGGCGCAGAAGCGATGAATTTAACATGGGCTTGTCATAGGACGGGTGTCCACCATTTGCACAGCCATTGCACTGAACTTGCATTACTTCTTAGGGTGTGATCCGAATTAAGTGTTTTAGATGTGAATTAGAAAAATTTATGATATTTTGCCAAATTAATAATGTTTTATAATTTGTTAGATTTTATTAATGAATTCTAACGCTTGCCTGAAACATTTGACATCAAATATTTCCACTAATTCCCTATTTTTCTAGAATGGATTTAGCATTTTTTCGACAAAATTTAAATAATTTGTACCATTTTATTAATACTTACTCTGTTTTTAACATATTTGAAACAAAAAAAGTTTAACTTACCCTTTAAAAATATGAAAAACGAGTTATAAAAAATTAAATTAAAAGAACTTTCTGAGTAGTTAAAATAAAGAACATCTTTGGAGGAAATTTTTTGGAGTTGCTTTTAAAGTTGTGCTCTTAGAAGTACTTCCAAATTTTTTTGCTGGGTATATGTAATAGAAATATAGGAAACTTGGAGTTATTTGTACAAGTTTTCGTCTTAGCAGTTGCGATTTTGCAAGGCAAATGTTGGTATTTTGGCCATTTTTGCCGAAATCAGAAAAAAATATATAGACTCAAAAAAAAAAGTTTACTTGTACCCAAAGATTTTGACCTTCCTTTAAGGATTTTGGTATTGATTCCGAGCTAAAGATGCGGCTTCTTTAAAATAAAGATATTTTTTAGCGACCCATCTGGCTCTTTTCGCGATTTATTAATAAAGGTACTCACGTACAAACAAATATCAGTTTAAAAATCAAAATTATAACAGTAAAAAACGTTTTCTTAATTCCAGAAAAAAAAGCTTTAAACCAAAGACGCTAAATCCTCAAAATAAAACTAAAGTTTTAATATTTCAGTTAATTTAAGGACAATTTCTTTAAATCAAAAATGTAGTTCTTTACTTTACGGAAAATTAGCCTTAGTTCAAAGACACGCGACTTTAACGGAGGGATCACAATGGACTGAATAGTCTAAGTGAGCCTGAATCTTAATCGGGCTGCCACTTTAACCTAACCTTAACGGAGGGACGCAAATTTATAAAATTTGTGTCCTAAATTTAATGAAAAAAACTTTTGAAGCAAAGATTATACACTTTATTTTAATTAAAATAGCATTATTTAAAAGAAATTTGTCCTTAAAGGTTGCAAAATCTTTAATATCATAAATATTTTTTTCAGTGTATATAGGAGCTATATATAAATCTGAACCGTATAGTTGCAATGCTAATTCTACTCCCTGTTCAAAATTTCTCGTAAATCGGATTACAAATTTGACCTCTGTGGTCATATGAGTGAAAATCGGTGGAAAGATATATCTAAATCTTGGAAGCATATTGATCTAAACAATATATATATATATATATATATATATATATATATATATATATATATATATATATATATATATATATATATATATATATATATATATATATATATATATATATATATATATATATATATATATATATATATATATATATATATATATATATATATATATATATATATATATATATATATATATATATATATATATATATATATATATATATATATATATATATATATATATATATATATATATATAGATATATATATATATGGGAGCTATATCTAAATCTGAACCAATTTCAAAAAAAATTTCGCATGTAAATCCAGAACGTAATTTTAATTAATTACAAATTTTACATCTGTTATGATATGAGTGTAAATCGGACGAAAGATATATATGGTAGCTATATCTAAATCTGAACCGTTTTCCAAAAATTTGGTATGTAAATCGAGAACGTTATTTCTACTCCCTGTACGAAATTTAAAGCAAATCAGGGCAAAACTCTGGCTTCTGGGGCCATATAAGAGCATATTGAGCAAAATATAAGTATGAGGGCTATGTCTAAATCTGAACCGATCTCAACCAAATTCGGCACACTTTACGACACTGTCAATTGTACTTCTTGTGTAAAATTTAAAGCCAATCAGGCTGTAATTCAGGATTCTGGGCCATTTTAGTTGATATCGGTCGATAGATATATATTGTAGCTGTACCTAAAACTGAATCGATTTCTTCCAAAATCCATAGTGTTCTATTCTGACCCAAAACACTTACTTGTGCCAAACTTTGTAGTCGATTGGACTAAAATTGTGACCTAGACTTTGATTACAAAAATGTGTTCACAGACAGACGGACATGACTAGATCGAGTCAGGGTCACGGTTGCCACTCGTGCCAAAAATAGTCCACCAAACTTTGACGATACATCTACCAAAACTCTACCAAACTTGAAAAAAATAAAAATACTATAAAAATTTTTTCAAAATGTTATTTCTAGAGAAAATGTCAAAATTTTATTTCTATGAAAAATTTTGTCGAAACTTATTTTATTTCTTTAGAAAATTTTGTCAAGATTGTATTTCTTGTAGTTGTTGTATAGTTGACCTTTTAGTATAATTATTTGTAGAGTTTGTAAGGCTTGAGGTCATATTGTAATAAAACAAAATAAAATCTTAGTTTTTTATAGTGTTTTATTTTTATTTTCTTTCCAATATTTCGAACACCATCGTTGTCCGTCTTCAGGGAAATTCAATTTCAATAATGTGCTAAAAATTAGAGTTCCATACATATAATTTTTAAACCGGAACATATGAAAAACAATCTTTTTCATCCGTGCAGGATCTCTTACGCAACAATGAATCTGGATCTGAGATTTTTTTTTCTTAAAAATTTTAATTCATTCTTGCATTATTTATGTTTTCAAACGCTAAAATAAAAATGTATTGATCTTTTGCAATTATACACTTTTTTCTTGAATTGACTGTTTATGTCAATTTAAAATTCCCGATACACTGGAATAGGTTTGCCACAGATATTAGTTTAAAATAACTTTTTTATTAAGTTAAATTTGGCATCTTTATTTTGCCACCCCTTATTGCTTGCAATCGCTGCTACTTCATTATCCACTAATGTCATTAAGCATTGTGTATACCAGGTGTGCCTTCCGTAGCAAAGCGTCGGTGTATTTATTGCTATCAACGAAGAGTCAAGTATTGGCGGCAGAGCAGAAAGCCACAAACTAAGGTTTATTGGGTAGAATTTTTTGACTTCGCACCGTTTTGTCACTTTTTTGTGAAACATTATGTTTTTTCTTTTTGGTCACACAAGTTTTCTATATCTTCTGACTCTGACTCCATGTAGCTTCTCATATCTGCAGTTGGGTCTTTTAGTTGGTGGATGTGTCTGTCGGAGTTTGTTAAAATTGTTGACATCTCGTTATGAGTAAAAAATCGTTTTGTTAGTAGTATTGTCATCACTTTGTACAACCAATTGTTGTTGGTATTTTGGGGATATTGGTCATAAGCTACACATAAGTTGAATTTATTTTAAATTTGTCTGTGGGTTTGCACAAACACAGGATTCGATATCAATATTATATCAATAATATGAAATGAGGTTAATTTTGGTGACAATTACCATCTACATATCGTTACCTTAATATACAAAGGCCCCAACACATAATTTTTCAAAATCGCGTTTTTGTCGATTCTGACAGAGCACCATCAGATACACCTTCCATAAAAAATTTACGGAGATACGTTGAAAAATAGCGAAGTTATAAGTTAATAATGTAAAGCCCTAACTCCTTCTGTAAACTTTGTTTTTCATGAGTTAGGGCCTTTGTATATTGAGGTAACGATATATAAAATTCAATCTATGTTTGTTTATTTGTTTGTTTGTTTGTATGTTCCAAGTTGGCTCCGAAACTGCTGAACCGATTTTCTTGAAACTTTCAGAGATCGTAGGGGGCGTTCATGTGGTGAAAATAGGGTACCTCATTTTTTGACACCTGGTCACGGATGGGGACCTACCCTTTGTCGGACTTTTTGAAAATTGGACCAAAGTTGACCGATTTGCTTGAAATTTTCATTGAAGGTTGGGGTTGGCATCTAGACAAATATCCGCTACTTTATATTTCGATATTTGTTGGCGAAGGGGGACCTCCCTTTTGTTCGGCTTTTTTTAAAGTACAGTGAAAAAAAAACTAAAATTCTCTAAATTATCTGAGATTTAGAGAGAACATGCGGTGGGGTTATGGAATTAATATGGGGAACCTGATGATTTCATATGTGGACGGGGAGGGGGACCTCCTCCTTGCCCTACTTTTTGAAACAAAATTATGCGATTTGCTTGAAATTTTCATTGAATGTTGTGGTTGGCATCTAGACAAAAATCCGCTACATTATTTTTCGATATTTGGTCGGGGAGGGGGACCACTGCTTTGACACACTTTTATTTAAGTACACTGAAAACAAAACTAAAGTTCCCCGACTGAAATTTTACTAAAAAAATGGGTGAAGTTATGAAATTTATATCAGGTTCCTGATTGATACTGATACGCTACATCACTTTTCGATATTTGGTCGGGAGGAGGTCCTCCTCTAAAACTGCACAAAAAAAAAAATTCTTAAGTTTTCTTGAAATTTACAAAGGCATTGGGGGAAAATTATGAACGAAGAGGCAACCTTCCTTGCCCCACACTTGAAGGAAAGTTTCAAGAATTTTCAGGGAAGGTAAGGGTGCTATTCACTAAGTGACGTCCCTTTAAAACAATAGAGCAAAATTTGAACATCTCCGATCTAATTGAAATTTACAGGGAAGTTGGGAGGAGGTGATTAAATTTATACAAGATTTTTAAATTAGTATATGATTTTTCGATATCTGGTTGGAGAAGGGGAAAATTGAAATAAACTTTGTCGATTTACTTCGATAGAATTCATAGGGACCATTGAGTAATTGTAAAATTAATATAGAGTAGGTGATAGTCCGATATCAGGTCGGAGTGGAGCGAAGGTGGGGAGAGGATTCCGTTTTTTTTTTTTCTTAAATTGAAAGTAGAGGGTTGTCCGTAAATGGGAACTCGGTACATAATTTTATGATTTTTTCACAGGCTTCTGTCAGACTTCTTTTTAGTAAAGAACTTAAATGTACATGACGTTGGCAGCCAACGTAGAGGATGCATCATTTTCCAACATTTTAGCAAATGTTAATGTGGTAAAATGTTTCACTACTTTTGCTTTTTCCGATTTATTGGATAGGAAACAGTAATTCTTTGTATGTTATTATAATATAGTGCTTAATTTTGAGATATGTTGAGGAGAAGGGTACCTTTCCTTGACAAACCACACTTAAAATTGACAAGAAATATAGAAGATTGTCCAACTACTTGAATACAGAACATTATTTAAACAAGTAAGGAAAGTCTAAAGTCGGGCGGGGCTGACCTACACCACTTTGTAGATCTAAATTTTCGATACTATATTACATCCGTCAAATGTGTTGGGTGCTTTATATAAAGGCTTGACCCAAATACATACATTTAAATATCACTCGATTTGGACAGAATTTGATTGACTTTAACAAAATCTATAGACTCAAAACTTAAGTCGGCTAATGCACTAGGGTGGAGCACAATGTTAGTAAGTTTGGGAAAAGTATAGTCATTTTTACAACTTTTCGACTAAGCAGTGGCGATTTTACAAGGTATTTTGGTATTTTGACTATTTTTGTCGAAATCAGAAAGACATATATATATGGGAGCTATATCTAAATCTGAACCTATTTCAATCAAATTTGGCACACATGACTACACTACCAATTGTACTTCTTGTGCAAAATTTCAAGCTAATCGGGATAAAACTCTGGCTTCTGGGTCCATATAAGTGCTTATCGGGCGATAGATATATATGGGAGCTATATCTAAATCTGAACCGATTTCAATCAAATTTGGCGCACATGACTATACTACCAATTGTACTCCTTGTGCAAAATTTCAAGCTAATCGGGATAAAACTCGGCATATGGGTCCATATAAGTGCATATCGGGCGAAATATATATATGAGAGCTATATCTAAATCTGAATCGATTTCAACCAAATTTGGCACGCATAGCTACAATGCTAAATCTACTCCCTGTTCAACCAAATTGGGCCAAAACTCTGGCTTTTAGGACCATATTAGTCCATATCGGGCGTAAGATATATATGGGAGCTATATCTAAATATGAACCGATTTCAATCAAATTTTGCACACTTGACTATACTACTAATTGTACTCCTAGTGTAAAATTTCAACCAACTTCGGCCAAAAATCTGGCTTCTGGGGCCATATAAGTCCATATCGGGCGAAAGATATATATGGGAGCTATATCTAAATCTGAACCGATTTCAATCAAATTTTGCACGCTTGACTATACGACTAAGTGTTATGTTTGTACAAAATTTCAAGCAAAGCGGTATAAAACTCTGGCTGCTGGGTTCATATTAGCGCATATCGGAAATATATATATGGGAGCTATATCTAAATCTGAACCGATTTCTTCCAAAATCAATAGGGTTCTAGTTTGATCCAAATTAGGAACATGTGCCAAATTTGAAGGCGATCTGACTTAAATTGCGACCTAGACTTTGATCACAAAAATGTGTTCACAGACAGACGGACGGACGGACGGACGGACGGACATGGTTATATCGACTCAGGGACCCACCCTGAGCATTATTGCCATGTGTATCTACTCTCCTTGTTACAAACATATGCACTAACTTATAATACCCTGTTCCACAGTGTGGCGCAGGGTATAAAAATTTGGAGGAAAGGGTACACCCTCTCCCCGACATTTTTTAAGACGAACCGTTTTACATATACATATTCGCCGTATTTGTACCTATAATCGAAGAAGCAAGTAGTCCGATTTGTTTGAAAGAATTCAAATCTTTTCGAATTTGTTTTCAGCACGAAGGATATGGTTGACTAAATGTTCCTACAAATACGCTTCGGAAGGCGCAACGAAGTGGGCCGGGTTACGATACTATTATATATAGTGAAGCTATATCTCATTTAGCCAATTTTTGTTTTGCAAAAACTTTATAGGTTAAAAGAATAGTATTTTATTCAGGTTTCTGTCCTGATTAAAAAGTTAATTGTATCAATTAATTTTAGTAATTGAAAATTTGTTCAACTTCAATCAACTTTTTAATTGGAAATATTTTGGTGATATTTTTTCTATGTACTTAAAAGATTAATCTCGCCGAAATTAATTGAATGAAATCGTGATAATTTTCGTGCGATTATTTTTTACAACTTTCGACGTGGATTAACTCAGGAACAGTGCATCGATGAACTTGATTCAATTTTTGGTGAACAAGGTCCGTCAAGGGCCTGTGCCACGGTTGCCACTACCAAATTTAATTTTTTTCGAAGATTTTGATCAAAAATTTGTGGTTAGTTTAAAAACTTCTTTCTTCGAATGAATGAATAATTCCTCCTATTATCGACAATTTTTTGGATGTGTAAATATTATTTGGATTGTAAATGTGTCGAATTTTAAATGTATCAACTTACTCACAATGGATCGTATGAAATAACACGAAAATTATTCTTTTTTTAATTTTGTCAAAATTTTATTTATGCACAAAACTTTGTGTAAACTCTATTTTTATAGAGTATTTTATCAAAATTTGATTTCTATGGTAAATTTTGTAAAAATTTTATTTATACAGAAAATGTTGTGAAAACTTTATTTTTATAAAAAATTTTGTGGAACTTTTATTTATTTTAAAAAATTTTTGCCAACAATTTACTTATACACAACATGTTGTCAAAATTGTATAATATACAACATTTTGTCAAAATTTTATTTCCAGAGAAAATTTGGTCAAAATTTTATTTATACAGAAAATTTTGTGAAAACTTTGTTTCTATAAACAATGTTGTCAAGATTTTATTTCCATAGACAAATTTGTTAAAATTGTATTTGTTATGGAAAATCTTATCAAAATTGTATTTTTATTATTTTGTTAAAATTTAATTTCTTTAGAAAATTTTGTCAAAATTGTACTTATACAAATTTTATTTATACAAAAAATGTCTTTATTCCTATAGAGATTTTTGTCAAAATTTTATATCTATAGAAAATTTTCCCAAAATTTTATTTATACACAAACTTTTTTTTAACATTTTATTTATACACAACATGCTGTCAAAATTTTATTAATACACAATATTTTGTCAAACTTTCATTTCCAGAGAAATTTTTGTCAAAATTTCTTTATTTCTATAGAGTAACTTGCCAAAATTTTATTTCCAAAGAAAATTTTGTGAAAACTTTATTTCTATAGAAACTTTTGTCAAATTTTTAGAAAATTTTGTCAAAGTTTTATTTCTATGGAAAATGTTGTCCACATTTTGTATCTATAGAAAATTTAGTCAAAATTTTATTTTTTTGGAAAATTTTGTCAAAATTGTATTTATTGTAGTTGTTGTATAGTTGACCTTTTAGAATAATTATTTGTAGAGTTTGTGAGGCTTGAGGTCATGTTGTAATAAAACAGAATAAAATCTTAGTTTTTATCGTGTTTTATTTTTATTTTCTTTCCAATATTTCGAACAGCATCGTTGTCCGTGTTCAGGGAAATTTAATTTTGAACTGGTGGTCTTGTTTTGACTTGCTCGCCACTACGTTTGAGTTTACAGTGTAAACTATAAAAAACTAAGATTTTATTTTGTTTTATTACAACATGACCTCAAGCCTTACAAACTCTACAAAAAATTTTATTTCTATAGAAAATTTTTGTAAAATTTTTATTTCTATAGAATTTTTTTTTTCAAAATTTTATTTGTATAGAAAATTTTGTTAAAATCTTATATCTTTGGAATATATTGTTAAAATTTTAGCTATACTAAAAATTTTGTAAAAAATTTAGTTATACACAAAATTTTGTCAAAACTTATTTCTATAGAGAATTTTGTCAAAATTTTATTTCTATAGAAAATTTTGTTCAAATTTTATCTATACTAAAAAGTTTGTCAAAATTTTATTTATACACAAAATTTTGTCTAAACTTTACTTCTATAGAGTATTTTGTCAAAATCTTATTTCCAAAGAAAATTTTGTTTAATTTTTATTTACACAGAAGATTTTGTGAAAACTTTATTTCTATAGAAAATTTTGTCAAAATTTTATTTCTATAGAAAATTTTGTCAAAATTTTATTTCTATAGAAAATTTTGTCAAAATTTTATTTCTATAGAAAATTTTGTTAAAATTTTATCTATACAAAAAGTTTGTCAAAATTTTATTTATAAACAAAATTTTGTCAAAATTTATTTCTATAGGGTATTTAGTCAAAATTTTATTTCCGAAGAAAATTTTGTTAAAATTTTATTTATAGAGAAGATTTATTGAAAACTTTTTTTCGTTAGAAAATTTTGTTAAAATTGTATTTATATACAAAATGTTCTCAAAATTTTATTTATACACAAAATTTTGTCTAAAGTTTATTTCTATGGAGTGTTTTGTCAAAATTTTATTTCTATACAAAATTTTGTCAAAATTTTATTTCCATAGAAAATTTTGTTTACATTTTATCCATAAAAAAACATTTTCAAAATTTTATTTACACAACAAATTTTGTCAAAATTTATTTCTATAGGGAATTTTGTCCAAATTTTATTTCTATAGAAAATTTTGTCAAACTTTTTTCTTTAGAAAGTTTTGTCTAAATTGTATTTATATGCAAAATGTTGTCAAAATTTTATTTATACACAAAATTTTGTCTAAACTTTATTTCTTTACAGTATTTTGTCAAAATTTTATTTCTATACAAATTTTGTCAAAATTCTATTTCTATACAAAATTTTGTCAAAATTTTATTTCTGTAGAAAATTTTGTCAAAAATGCAAAATCTACCAAAATTTTAACAATTCTTCCAATCTACCAAACATTAAAAAACTACCAGCTTTGGTAGAATTCTACCAACTGTGGCAAGCGTAATATGAACCCGAAAGTAAACATTAGTCTACTGTATTGGTCTTTCAAGATGAGCCTAATCCAAAAAAAAGTTGCTCGCATACGAAGCACTTCCAAGCAACTGATCGCCTGCTTTTTTTCGGAAAAACTAAACATATCGCAATCGTACCACTAGAACAACCCAGAACAGCCCATTCTGAGTGGTACACAACGATTTGTTTGCCAGTTGTGTTTCAAGAAATTAGGAAAACCATCCGCTTAAGATGGACAATGCGAGCTCTCACACATTGGCTCCAGCAAATACATTTTTGAGCACTCAAAACATCGATTTGATGGGTCATCCTCCGTATAGTCTTGACTCGACAACGTTAAGTGTAGATTATATTAGGACTAGTTGCAGGCCGTTATTTCAGACTCACTTAGACTTTTCACTCCATTCCCCCTCAATCAGTGCTGCCCGATTCTATGTTTAACTCAATGACAAGTTACCTCATTTTTTGGCTCAGTCCAACGGCGCTGCACATTACGGTAAAACCATTTAGAGAACCTGCGAAACATTCTGAAACAGCATTACTGAGAGGTAGAGATAATTCACCACTGAAAAGATTTTTGTTGTTAGGTCTAAACTGGGATTGAATCCACGATCGTTTGTATGCAAAGCGGTCGTGCTAACCATTGTGCCACGATGACTTCTAAACTAAGTGTAAGGGTTTCAACATGTCTCTAAGCCTATCCAATAATGCTTTTCGGATTTGTATACTTTATGAGTTCACATACTATTGGCAATGGTCATCGATGTATTCGATGGTAAAACTGTTCTTCTGTTTTTGTTTTTTAAGTCTCTTTAGTCCAGTTGTGTGTCGTCAATACTTTATCAAAGTCGGCTTCCTTTGTTTTTCGCCTTCGATATTTTGCTCTCTCCTTTGGTGTTCAATGCTGTCGCGATTTTTCCCCCGTCGGATTTTTTTTTCCGGCATGTCTGATGATTATGAGCATCATTTTTCGTGTTGTTACCTTGGTTGGTATTGTCACAGGTCGCAGTGTTCAGTTGGTTGGAGGTTGTTGTTATTGTTGCCTGCATTTGCTGGTAGTTTTTGGTTACTGGACGGTGTTGACAGTTTTGAAATAATGTTGTCCCAGAATCTGTTCGCTTGCTTCTTTTGTGCATTCATTTTAGGTTCACTTTGGCTTTTTCGAGGATTTGCATAATTTCGTTTTAACAAGTTGTCAATTCGTTGTTATTAATGGAGTTCATTTTGCCATCGTCTTCGTCAGATGTTGATGTTATGGCAGTTATTTGAATCATGAATAAAAAATTAACTGAATTCTGAATGAAGATGGGAGTGCAGTTCAGAGAAAGCATTTAAACAAAATGACGTTGATGAATGTGATACAGGCTTTTTAGTAGGATTTTAATGTTTACTAGGAATTGAAAATCTACAGCTCATAATTAAAAAAATATATATAATTTCCTACTTCTTGCAGGGGAGCCACACCGAAAGAATTCTCTTCGTTAATTTTACGAAGAATTCTTCATTAACTATTCTTCCTGAATTCTTCATTAAAATAACGAAATTTTCATTCATTTTCATAAATTTTACGAAGAACATTTTACGAATGTAAGAAACTTCTACGAAACATTCTACATTAACTTTTCTTCGTAAAAAGTTCGTACTTTTAAAGAAACTTTCTTCATATTTCATGAATTTTGTGAAGAAGTTTTTACGAATATTTTACGAAACATTCTGCGTTAAAATTTCTTCATAAAAAGTACGAAACATTTTCTTTGAAATAACGAAGAAGTTTCATTGAAGTTGTAAAATTTCCGTTCGCGGCATTAAATTGTCTTTTATAATGAGCTTGAGTGTATTCCTTTATTCTATTTTTTATGCAAGTCTGTGCTACTTCTCATTTGGGTGATAGCGCGCTATGAATAAAAGTGAAGCAATAAAACTAAAAATTATTCAAAAACTTAAGATGTAAAGTAGTGATGTCATTTTTCAAACTTGCAACTACAACCAAATGCACTTTCGACTATAAATTTTTTTTTCTAAAAGTTCGAACATTTTTCAGGAAAAAGTACGAAAGTTTTTCATAAAAGGTACGAACATTTTTCATAAAAACTACGAAAATTTTTCATAAAAAGTACGAAACATTTTCATAAAAAGAACGAAATTGTTTCATAAAAAGTACGACGATTTTTCATAAAAAGTACGAAGATTCTTCATAAAAAGTACGATTTTTTTTCTTACAAACTACGAAAATTTTGGAAGAACTTTTCTTCGTAAAAAGTACGAAATATTTCGGACTTTTAATGAAAAGTTTCTTTGGTTGTAAAACAATGACAAATTTCGTACTTTTAACGAAATTTTTCGTTCTTTTTACGAAGAAAATTCTTTCGGTGCACCGTGGTGCAATGGTTAGCATGCCCGCCTTACATACACAAGGTCGTTGGTTCGATTCCTGCTTCGACCGAACACCAAAAAGTTTTTCAGCGGTGGATTATCCCACCTCAGTAATGCTGGTGACATTTCTGAGGGTTTCAAAGCTTCTCTAAGTGGTTTCACTGGAATGTGGAATGCCGTTTGGACTCGGCTATAAAAAGGAGGTCCCTTGTCATTGAGCTTAACATGGAATCGGCAGCACTCAGTGATAAGAGAGAAGTTCACCACTGTAGTATCAGAATGGACTGAATAGTCTAAGTGAGCCTGATACATCGGGCTGCCACATAACCTAACCTAACCTACTTCTTGCATTATGTTTTGAATTGCTAATAAAATTATATAGACAATCAGTTTTATGCAGAAGCAAATACTAAAATTCCCGCTCTGAAAAAAATACTGTCGTGAGATCAAAGATTTCATGTCCTTACAACACGAACGAAAATTTTTTAGCACAACTCAAAACAGAACAAAGTACTTCTAGATTTCATAGTTCAAGCAAATCGGCCAAAAAATTGTGCCATATATGGCCTCAACGAAGTCAAATCGGGAAATCGGTCTATATGGAGGTTATATCAAAACATGTACCAATATATTCCAAATTTAGTACAGCTCTTAACTGACTTAATGAACCACTAGATTTCAAATTTCAAGCAAATCGGACTAAAATTGTGCCATTTATGCCCCCAAGAAATCAAATAGGGAGATCGGTCTATATGGAATGATATACACCAAATATGACACAGCTCTTATAAACCTAAAATACCTTGGATTTTAAAATTTCAACCAAATTATTTGAAAGTTGCGCCATCTAGGCCCTCAAAAATTTGATTTGAAACCGGTCTATATGGGAGCTATATCTAAACATAGCTCAATATATTCCAAATTTATCACAGCTCTTAACTGACTTAAAATACCTCTAGATTTCAAATTTCAAGAAAATTGGATAAACATTGCGGCTTCCAGCCATCAATCAGTCAAATCGGGGGATCAGTGTACATGGGGGCTATGTCGAAATATGTACCGACATAGCCCATCTTTGAACTCGACCTGCTTGGAGACAAAAAACGAGTTTGTGCAAAAATTAGACACGATATTTAGGTCCATTATTGAAGCTGTAGCGCGATTACAACAGACATCCAGATGGATATCGTTATATCGGCTTAGAATTTCTCCCCGATCTAGAATATATACCAAATATATAGTCGGAAACTGATATTCCGAGTTGTTGCAAACGGAATGGCAAACTTATTATACCCCCATCACCATCCTATGGTGGGGGTAAAAAAAGTGCTTTTAAAGTTGTGCCTTTAGCACAACTTCCAATTTTTTTCTGGGATATTAGTTACCACAATCGTTTAACCTTTATACTACGTTGGGTATTAGGTCGTATTTTTCATCAGCATTAATTCAGCATATGTTACCAATTAATGCACTGAGTGATAGAAATTATTAATTATATTCGAACAGTAAGATATGCGGTGTTGAAAAATACGATATGGGTCATCAAATGACCCCAACGTAGTATAAGGGTTAAATATAAGAACTTGAAAGCAATCTAACACTACAATGTTTATACCCTCCACCATAGGATGGGGGTATAATAACTTTGTCATTCCGTTTTTAACACATCGAAATATTGCTCTAAGACCCCATAAAGTATATATATATTCTGGGTCGTGGTGAAATTCTGAGTCGATCTGAGCATCCGTTTGTTGAAATCACGAACGAAATAAGCTATCGACTTGAAACTTGGCACAAGTAGTTGCTATTGATGTAGGTCGGACGGTATTGCAAATGGGCCATATCGGTCCACTTTTACGTATAGCCCCCATATAAACGGACCCCCAAATTTTGTTGCAGACCCTTTAAGAGAAGCAAATTTCATCCGATCTGGCTGAAATTTGGTACATGGTGTAAGTATATGGTCTCTAACAACAATAACAACAAATTGGTCCACATCGGTGCATAATTATATATAGCCCCCATATAAACCGATCACCAGATTTGACCTACGGAGCCCCTTGGAAGACCAAAATTCATTTGATTTAGTTGATATTTGGTACGTGGTGTTAATATATGGCTTCAAACACCCATGCAAAAATGGGTCGAAATCGGTCCATAATGATATATAGCCCCCATATAAACCGATCCCCAGATTTGACCTCCGGAGCCCCTTGGAAGAGCAAAATTCATCCGATTCGGTTGAAATTTGGTACGTGATGTTAGTATATGGTATCCAACAACCATGCAGGAATTGGTTCATATCAGTCCACAATTATATATAACCCCCATATAAACCGATCCCCAGATTTGACCTCCGGTGCCTTTTGGAGAAGCTAAATTCATCCGATCTGGTTGAAATTTGGTACGTTGTGGTAGTATATGATATTTAACAACCATGCCATAACTGGTCCATATCAGTCCATAATCATATATAGCCCCCATATAAACCGACCACGAGATTTGGTTTTGGAGCCTCTTGGAGGAGCAAATTTCATCCGAGTCAGTTGAAATTTAGTACATTGTGCTAGTATATGGCCGTTAACAACCATGGTCTATGTCGGTCTACAGTTATATATAGCTCTCAGATAAATCTATCCCCAATCACAAAAATTGGTCCATATCAAGTTCATAATTGTTTACAGCCCCCATATAAGCGACCCCCATATTTCAATTCTGGCTCCCTATGTATCGTGCAATAGTCTATATCCATTCGTAATTATTTGTAGACTTACCTACACATACCTTTTTTGTCTAATATATACCACGTATGGACTAACTCACAATTTAGAAAACGATTTAAGATACCACAACCCAAGTAATTCGATTGTGGATGACAGTCTTGCGTAGAAGTTTCTACGCTATCCATGGTGGAGGGTACATAAGATTCGGCCTGGCTGAACTTACGGCCATATATACTTGTTATTATTAATTTATTTTAACAAATTACCTAGATCAATCTACATCAAAATAGTCATCACAGTAATTTAAAACAAATTGATAGTATCGTCACAAATATTAAATAATTAAATGTTGTTAAATGCTGAATCCATAAATGCAAACCAAAATGACATACTTGAATGCCACTTTAAATAGATGTACGACAAGCATCCAACAAACTGTAAACATGACAACTGGAAATCAAAAACCTGAGATTGTCCACACGCAGAGAAGAGTTGCAGCTGCGAACAAAAAAACGCACAACGTTAAGAGACAAATAACATCCAAAGTGGTACCTATCCAAAAATGGTTAACGCTAATTTAATTATCAAATGCTGTGGTAATAAGATTCCATTGTAAAGCTAGTTTCACACCTCAGTGATTACCTACTGTTGTTATGGTGTAATAGCAGTGGTTCTTTTCTTTTGGTAAGAAACAAATCCATCAGTTAACACTTTTCTATAGATGGCTAATTAAGTTGCTGGTTTCTATGGCATTGATGCATTTCAAGATATTGTGAAGTGTGGTGGTCTATTCTTTATGAAAGTCTTTGGAAATTCTCTTGGGATTATAGAATATGGTCCAATGACTATCTGAAAAGAGATACCAACATATACTGGGTGGCTGATATGTATTGCAACCAACTCCAGATTGCTATTATTTCTAAAACGCTCCTCTGGCGGCTGGCATATTTATTCCATTGACAGTTTATTTTATTTTTTATGAAAATATAGAAGCATTTTGATCTTTTGCATTCAGAAATAAAGGGTTTCGTGGTGGAATTTAAGAGTGATAGTGTGATTGCTTTATTTTTGGTTGGAAGACCACAAGTGAATACCGTTAGAGTCCTCTATAATTTAAATATGAATAAATCTCTTGTTTCTCGATATTGTTATACTGGCAGTGCTGCATCTACGGTTGGCAGAATTCTACTAAAAATGGTAGATTTTTTTACTGTTTGATAGATTGGGGTATTTTTTTTTTTTTCAAGGATTCATTCTGGTGTGCACAGCATCACACTATGGTTTACACTTACATTTAATTAAGTTAAATTTAATTAGGTTAATCCTTGAAAACGGGTTTTAAGAAGTCATCCGAAATATTGGTAATAATAAAATAAAAAATAAAAATAAAACAAAAAATTCAGCAATCTTATGTTTTTAATCGACCTATAGCCGAAACTATGAAAAATAATTCTTATGCTTTGGTAAAATTAGGCAAATATTTGACATAAATCAAAAAAGAATCCGTCGCCACTGCCAAACCAACAGATATTTTTAGCTCATATTGGGTATATAACATCATGGTATGATTATTTTTCAAAAACCATATCCAGATATTTGGAAAATGGTTCTGGAAAAATGTTTGACACTCATTTTGGTCAAATATTTGCCTACTGTGACCATAGCCTTAGGGAACAATTTTTGACGAAATTCCCTATAGTAACAAAGTTTTAGAAAAATTTTCTGTAGCATAAAATTTTTTAATTTTTTCTAGAAATAAAATTTGGATAACATTTCTTCTAGGAATAAATTTTTGAAAAATTTTTCTATAGAAACAAGTTTAGACAAAATTTTCTATAGAAAAAAATTGTAACAAAATTTTGTATAGGAAAAAAATGTTGACCAAATTTTCTATAGGAATAAAATTTAATTTTAAATAAATTCCTATAGGAATACAATTTTGAGCAAATTTTCAATAGAAAACAATTTGACAACATTTTTTGTAGAAGAAAATTTTGACAAAATTTTCAATAACAAAATTTTCCATAGCAAAAAATTTTCTATAAAAAAATTGACAAAATTTTGTATAAAAAAATTTTGACAAAATGTTCTATAGAAAAGAAACAAAAATGAACAAAATTTTCTACAGGAAAAAAATTCCAAAATTTTCTATAGAAAAAAATTGTGACAAAAATATTTATAAAAAAGTAACAAAATTTTTATCAAAATGTAATAATGACAACATTTTCTATGGAAACCGAAAATGGCGAAATAAAATTTTTTTATTTGGTTAAATTGTCTTCCAATTTTGGTAGATTTTTTTTTTTGGGAAGCCACCGTGGTGCAATGGTTAGCATGTCCTCCTTGCATACGTAAGTTCGTGGACTCGTTTCATGTTTTGACCGAACACCAAAAAGTGGATTATCCCACATCAGTAATGCTGGTGACGTTTCTGAGTGTTTCAAAGCTTCCCTAAGTGGTTTCACTGCAATGTGGAACGCCGTTCGGACTCGGCTATAAAAAGGAGGTCCCTTATCATTGGGCTTAAGATGGAATCGAGCAGCACTCAGTGATAAGAGAGAAGTTCACCACTGTGGTATCACAATATATAGTCTATCGCGCTGCCACCTAACCTAGCTGAGACTGAAGACCTCACAGATGCCAAAAAAGATAGACTAGAAAAGCCAAGCAATGGCTTCGCTTACACGAAAGTGGCTTGATACCAAATTAGATATAATGATATTAGATTAGATTAGATATAATGATCGGGGTTACTTGCCAAAGAGGTAAATTGAATATGTACACCTTCTTGTGTTTATTTATTTATTATACCCCCCACCATAGAATGGTGACGGGGTATAATAAGTTTGTCATTCCGTTTGTAACACATCGAAATATCGATGTCCGACTATATAAAGTATATATATTCTTGATCAAGGAGAAATTCTAAGACGATATAAGCATGTCCGTCTGTCCGTCTAAGACGATGTAAGCAGGGAGAAATTCTAAGACGATATAAGCATGTCCGTCTGTCCGTCTAAGACGATGTAAGCATGTCCGTCCGTCTGTTTGTTGTAATCACGCTACAGCATTCAATAATGGCGCTATCGTCCTGAAATTTGGTACAAATTCGTCTTTTGTTTCCAGGCAGATCAAGTTCGAAGATGGGCTATATCGGTCCAAGTTTTGATATAGTCTCCATATAAACCCACCTCCTGATTTGGGGTCTAGGGCTTATAAAAACTGTAGTTTTTATGCAATTTGCCTGAAATTGGAAATCTAGAGGTATTTTAGGACCATCAAAAAGTGTACCGAAAATGGTGCCTATCGGTTCATCTTTTGGTATAGCCCCCATATGGACCGATTTCCCAAGTTTGCTTCTTGGGCGTCTAGAAAGTGTATTTTCTATCCGAATTGCCTGAAATTAGAAATCTAGGGGTATTCTAAGACCATAAAGAGGTGTGTCGAAAATGGTGAGTAACGGACTATGTTTTGATATAGCCCCCATATATACCTATCTCCCGATTTTACTTCTTGGGCTTCTAGAATCCGTAATTTTTACCCAATTTTGCTCAAATCAGAAATCTAGAGGTATTCTAGGACCATAAAGAGGTGTGCCGAAAATGGTGAGTATCGGTCCATGTTTTGATATAGCCCCCAAATAGACCGATTTCCCGATTTTACTTCTTGGGCTTCTAGAATCCGTGACATTCTTTCTACGAATAAAATTTGATTAACATTTCTTCTAGGAATAAATTTTTGACAACATTTTCTATGGAAATAAAATTTTCTCAGGGAATAAAATGTTAACAACATTTCTATAGAAAAAAAATAGACAAAATTTTATATAAAAAAATGTTAACAAAATTTTGTATAGGAATAAAATGTTGACCAAATTTTCTGTAGAAATAAAATGTTGACCAAATTTGCTATAGGAATAAAATTTTGACCAAATTTTCTATAGAAAACAATTTGACAACATTTTCTATAGAAAATTTTAACAAACTTTCTTATATTTTGTAAGGTCGTGTGTTCTATTCCTGTTTCGACCGAACACCAAAAAGTGTTGCAGCGGTCGATTATCCCCCTTAGTACTGCTGGTGACATTTCTGAGTGTTTCAAAGCTTCTCTAAGCGGTTTCACTGCAATGTGGAACGCCGTTCGGACTCGGCTATAAAAAGGAGGACCCTTATCATTGAGCTTAACATGGAAACGAGCAGCACTCAGTGATAAGACAGAAGTTCACCAATGTTGTATCACAATGGACTGTATAGTCTATCGGGCTGCCACCTAACCTAGCTGAGATTGAAGACCTAACAGATGCACAAAAAAAGGTAGACTGGAAAAGCCAAGGAATGGCTTCGCTTACACGAAAGTGGTATTTGTCGATTAGATATAATTCCATATTGAGAAGTTTGTGAATAAGGAAAATGATCGAGGTTACTTGCCAAAGAGGTCAATTGAATATGTACACTTTCTTGTGTTTATTTATTTATTTATTTTTTTTTTTTTGTTTGAAGAATCGATTTTCCAAATCTATGAAATAAAAGCAAACTAAATCCTATTTGGTTTACTTACAATAATATTCCATATTTTAATGATTTCCAATTTTTTCTTAACAACATTGTTTGGTAATAATATGAGCTTCTATGGTATGATCCCATTTGGCTTTGGCAATATATCTATGTCTCTATGGACCTTAACTGATCCGCTTTCCGTCATAGAAAACCCCCTACCGAAAACAAACTGATGAAATTAAAATGATTTGATTAGAAGACAAACAAAGGATTGATCCAGCCTATGCTACTACTGCAACAATAACGACAATGATGATGATCATAAAAAAATCACTGCTCTACAAAAAATTAAAACGGACTGTTAAAACTGTTATTGGGAGGCCGACTCTGTGTCGCCACGTTTAAAATATTATTCCATAAAAGACAACGCGCATCACGCATTGCATTACGAGCGGGTATTACAAGATGCAGTCAATCCCTCTTTGCCATTCAAACAGCCAGCACCCAAAGTAAAGCCATTGCCCTCCAGTTAAGCGCTTCTACATCAGCAGCAACATACCATCAAAGGATGTTGCAAGTTTTTCTGGGGCTGACCACTATCGAAAGCTTAACCTCAGGAAAACTGGGAAGCGAAATGAAATCAATCACAGAATCGCAGATGTGCATTCATTTCAGATGAGTTTCATTTCAGGAAGATCCAAGGAAAGCAAAAACTGAAAATAAAAAATTCAACCAAAACAATATTCGATCGGTTGCATGAATGAATAGGAACGAAAGTTCCAGGTGATGTCAGACTTCAGCGCATTTATAACGATCACGTTCCATATCCCCATTTGTGCAGTTCGAAGCGTCTTCGTTGTTGTCATAGTCATTGTCGTCGTGCGTATTTCGTTGTTATTTAAACTGGGATAAATGATCGATCATTTTTTAGTTGTTCGTTGAGTTTTTAGTTTATGAAGTGTTTTGCTTTTTTTTAAGCTTTGGCTAAACATACAGGTTCTGTGTTGTGGAATCAGAAAATATTTATTTTGTTACAATACGAGGGGCTGTTATCAGATTTTATGGAGTTGTAAGTAAATCCGATGGGAGAGACTAATACGAGCAATGACATTGCAAAGTTCGGATCAAGGAACCTTAAGGAGAGAAAACTCTGAAGGAGGCTTACAAGAATACCTGTCGGGTACCAAAGCATTAGTATTCCGTCATTGTCGACCAATAAGGTTTTGGTTCTTGATAATTAATTTGGATTACAAGCAACTGATTCTAAGAGTCAAAATGGAGGACAATAATCTTTACATTCAGCTTCCTGATGGTCCTCATGGATTAATTGAATAACCGCATAGTTAGAATACCACCTCTCTCCGTAATTATAGATGGAGGTCTCTATACACGGCAAAAGGAAACCTGCTGAATTTTCAGCAGCTTTGTAAGGGAAGTAAAAGTTAATCAGCGCTTACCTCTGCGAGAAATTCACTGATGAATTTATAAGGAAATGTCCCACATAAATGCGCTTCTTCTAACAGGTTGGCTGATAAGTCCCCGGTCTGACACATAGATGGCGTCGCTAGTATTAAATGCAATATTTTTATATAGTACCAACCTTCAAATGATTCGTGTCAAAATTTGACGTCTGTAAGTCACTTAGTTTGTGAGATAGAGCGTCTTTTGTGAAGCAACTTTGTTATTGTGAAAAAAATTGAAAAAAAGGAATTTCGTATTTTGATGAAATACTGTTTTCCGAAGGGAAAAAATACGGTGGAAGCAAAGACTTGGCTTGATAATGAGTTTCCGGACTTTGCCCCAGGGAAATCAACAATAATTGATTGGTATGCAAAATTCAAGCGTAGTGAAATAAGCACGGAGGACGGTGAACGCAGTGGACGCCCGAAAGAGGTGGTTACCGACGAAAACATCAAAAAAATCCACAAAATGATTTTGAATGACCGTAAAATGAAGTTGATCGAGATATCAGAGGCCTTAAATATATCAAAGGAACGTGTTGGTCATATCATTCATCAATATTTGGATATGCGGAAGCTCTGTGCAAAATGGGTGCCGCGCGAGCTCACATTTGACCAAAAACAACAACGTGTTGATGCTTCTGAGCGGTGTTTGCAGCTGTAAACTCGTAATACATCCGAGTTTTTCCGTCGATATGTAACAATGGATGAAACATGGCTCCATCACTACACTCCTGAGTCCAATCGACAGTCGGCTGAGTGGACAGCGACCGGTGAACCGTCTCCGAAGCGTGGAAAGACTCAAAAGTCC
Source organism: Haematobia irritans (assembly GCF_050003625.1). NCBI lineage: Eukaryota > Metazoa > Arthropoda > Insecta > Diptera > Muscidae > Haematobia > Haematobia irritans. The sequence continues at coordinate 259,795,431 of NC_134397.1, forward strand.
GCTGGCAAAGTAATGGCCTCTGTTTTTTGGGATGCGCATGGAATAATTTTTATCGATTATCTTGAGAAGGGAAAAACCATCAACAGTGACAATTATATGGCGTTATTGGAGCGTTTGAAGGTCGAAATCGCGGCAAAACCGCCCCATATGAAGAAGAAAAAAGCGTTGTTCCACCAAGACAACGCACCGTGCCACAAGTCATTGAGAACGCTGGCAAAAATTCATGAATTGGGATTCGAATTGCTTCCCCACCCACCGTATTCTCCAGATCTTGCCCCCACTGACTTGTTCTCACACCTCAAAAGGATGTTCGCAGGGAAAAAAATTGGCTGTAATGAAGAGGTGACCGCCGAAACTAAGGCCTATTTTGAGGCAAAACCGAAGGAGTACTATCAAAATGGTATCAAAAAATTGGATGGTCGTTATAATCGTTGTATCGCTCTTGAAGGGAACTATGTTGAATAATAAAAACGAATTTTATAAAAAAAAATGTGTTTTTCTTTGTTAGACCGGGGACTTATCAGCCAACCTGTTATGAATGAAATTCAGCGCTTTTAGAAGCAGTACATTTACATGACGAAATCATTGCAAATTTAGTGCGCTTAAAAATAGGCATAATAATTTCAAATATTGGATCCATTATATCGCTAAAGTACTACCAGTTGGGCCCGGTCCGCGTTGTTGGCGGCAAGAGTTATTCTTACTTTGAATTACATTCAACAATACACTAAACAAGAGAATACGAAATGAATTGAATCGTCTGCAAAACAAGTCTTTATCCTTCAAACACTAGTCTGGAGGAAGGCGATCGTTCCAGCCAAATAACAATTCCCTCATCGAACATTTGCCCTCATAACAGAAAACGGTCATCGTTTTCGAGTTAAGGAACACAGAGTCCAAGGTTTTTATTGCAAGTTGACTGTCTGAGTATATATTAATGCCAACATTTTTTGGAACATTAATTTCCAGCCAATTCGCCACCTCTCTTATTGCTAACATTTCAGCCTGAAAAACACTACAGTGATAATCTTTTCGCTATTCGAAGTTCCAGATCTTTAGAGGTTAGGTTAGGTTAGGTTATGTGGCAGCCCGATATATCAGGCTCACTTAGACTATTCAGTCCATTGTGATACCACAGTGGTGAACTTCTCTCTTATCACTGAGTGCTGCCCGATTCCATGTTAAGCTCAATGACAAGGGACCTCCTTTTTATAGCCGAGTCCGAACGGCGTTCCACATTCTAGTGAAACCACTTAGAGAAGCTTTGAAACCCTCAGAAATGTCACCAGCATTACTGAGGTGGGATAATCCACCGCTGAAAAACTTTTTGGTGTTCGGTCGTAGTAGGAATCGAACCCACGACCTTGTGTATGCAAGGCGGGCATGCTAACCATTGCACCACGGTGGCTCCCACTTTTAGAATATAGAATATACTCCGAAACCCACTTGTCCATCCAATTTGGAGCCATCAGTGTAGAAATCTATATATCGTTTATTCCCCGGAGCCCGTGTGCACCACGCCTCACTGTTGGGAATTAAAGTTTCAAACTTTTTGTCGAAAAGTGGTCTCGACGAAGTGCAATTCACTACGTTAGGCACATCTGGCATTGTTTTGAGGACCGAACTGTGGCCGTACCTTTTTTCCGACCACAGCCATAGCTCGCGCAACCGCACAGCTGATGTTGCAGCTGACTGTTTGGCCAAAATGTCTAAGGGCAATAGATGCAGCATGACATTAAGGGAATCTGTTCCTGTCTTACTGAATGCGCCTGAGATACACAAGTACTTTGTCTAAACTTGTCGGCTGCTGAAGTGCCGGCCACCACCCTACAACACCATATAGCATTATAGGTCTAACCATCTCCGTGTATAGCCAATGCTCAATTTTCGGTTTTATTCCCCACTTTTTTTCTATTGCCTTTTTGCACGATTACAAAATTGCCGTGGCTTTTCCCGCCCTTTCTTCAATATTAAGCTTAAATTTCAGCTTCCTGTCCAAAATAACGCGAAGGTGTTTTGCACACTCACCAAAGGGAATTTCAATACCCCCTATGGAAATGGGCCTAACCGTGGGAGTTTTGCGATCTTTGCAGTACATGATTAGTTCTGTCTTTGCAGGATTTACCCCAAGACCATTCTTTTTCGTCCATTTCTCAGTCTCTCTCTCTCTCTCTCTCTCTCTCTGTATAATATTTCTGATTGCGGATGGGAATTTTCCCCTGACAGCTACGCCAGATCATCTGCGTATGCCGCCACTTTTATCCTTTCTTTTTCTAGGGAAACCAAAAGGTTATTTATAGCAACATTCCAAAGAAGAGGTGATAGAACTCCTCCATGGGGAGTGCCTCTGTTCACATACCTTTGTATGTGTGCTTGTCCTAGTGTGGCTGAAATACGTCTCTTCATTAGAAGTTCGTTTAACAGCCTAAGTATACCTGAATCAACACTCAGATTTGTCAGTCCATTTAATTTCGAGCTCGGATGGACGTTATTGAAACGCCACGATTGTGTATTCATTGACAGATAGTGAGCTTTCAATAAAGCTGACTAGTTCATGCAATGCGGTCTCAGTAGACCTTCCCTTCGAGTATGCATGCTGTCGTTTCGTGAGCAAACTTGAATCGACACTAGTTCTAAGATAAATATCTATCATCCTCTCCAGAGTTTTAAGTAGGAATGAAGAGAAGCTGAGTGGTCGGAAATCCTTCGCTCTCGAGTAAGAGGCTTTTCCCGCTTTAGGTATGAAAATGACTTTTGTTTCCTCCACTTTCCTGGAATATATGCTAAGTTGATACATCCTGCATATATCGCCGACAACCAGGGGATAATTCTGTCAGTCACTGCCTGTAGCTCCGTCGGAGTAATTCCATCAGGGCAGGGGGATTTGTATGGTCCAAAGCTATTTAACGCCCGTTTTTGTTATCGATTCCGATACAATTTCCTTAATAGAAAATGACCGCCGAGCCGCTGGTGCACCGCCAGAACAGGGTTCAACCGTCTGATTTCCAGGAAAATGTGTGTCCAATAGTACCTCCAGCGTCTTACTGGACGTTGTCCAATAGCTGTTTTAATGAAATCTGGAGCGGAGTTAGTGGATGCTAGTACCTTCCGTAGTCCGGAAGCCTCGGACGTATTCTCAATACTGCTGCAGTAATCATTCCAAGAGTTCTGCTGTGCTTTTCTCGCTTGTATTCTCTTAGATTCTTCTAAGCGTCCCAATCCTCAGGAGCTCTGGTGGACTTTGCTTTGTTAAATAGCTTCCTGCAGGATTTCCTCATATTACTTAACTCCCCCTTGGCTTCCCTTTAGGGCACGCAGCTTTCAGTGAGAAGTGGAAGGCCTTAGTAATCCGCTCCACTGCATGTTCGATATCTTGCCCAGTGTTCATATTTGTCTCTGGTATTTCCGGTATCATCACATTGAACGATTCCCTGTACCTATTCCAATCAGCTTTCCTATGAATAGTCTATAGTGAGTCTGAAAATAAATCAGTTGACCCTTTAACCTATTTCCTCTCAGAAATGCTGTTGAAATTGCGGAGTGTTTCAGCTACAAAAAAGAGATTCCTTGATATTGCGGTAAACGTAGATTCTATCAACACTCAATGATAGAAGAGAAATGCTCCACCAGTGGTACCTAAATGGACTGCAGTCCGAGAGAACCTCAAAACAAGGGACAGCCACTATACCTATCCAAACCTAACATATAAATAACATATACATTGATAAAAATGTCAGTAAAAAAATCAAATTAAAAAGTTGATTGAAACTGAAAAATTGTTTAATTAAAAATTTAATTGAAACAATAGAGTTTTTTATCACACTAGATACATTAAGTCAGTGATTGAAAATTTTTAATTAAAAAATTTCTTGATACAATTAACTTTTTAATTCAACTCAGAAGGCTAAGTCATTTAAATAACTTATTGCAATTTTTAATAAAAATTTACTGTGTTCTACTTTTACAAATAAACGATTTCCTGCTTTCAATCAATGACAATATTTTTAAATTTTGTATGCATATTAAAAATGCTCATAACTCTTTAACAATCAAAATTTAAGGTGAAAACATGTCTCGATCTCAACCATAAACGAAAAATAAATATTTCGATTATATATTTGGTGTTTGATTATCGAAATTTTCATGGTCGCCCAACCACATAGTAAAATCGTTGATATGTTTTGAAATTTTCAAATCAGTTTCAAAAAAACCTATGCAAATTTATTACCATAAATCGATGGCCAATAAAATATCATATAAAAATACTGTCACCAATTTAAGCCAATAAAACAATTATAAATGTTTAAATAAACCAATAAAATTTGCATAAAACATGATAATTTAGAAAATAATAAATCAAAGGCAACAATATCTACCAACACTACCAACCACTGATATTTGATATAGCTATTCTAGAGCTCTGTGTTCCTCAAATTCATTTAAATATCGTGTGAAAATATATGGGAGCGAGTAGTCATCCACGCACCATTTTATTGTGGTTAATCAATGAATTAATTAGACAAAATAAATTTGCCAAATTAAGTGTGATTTCAGCCATCGTTCGAATCTTCTGGGGAAACTTTTATCTGTGATTAAGCATAAATTATCTATAGATATTGCCGACATTTTTTAATAAAATTAATTTCATTAAATCTACTTTAGGTTAACTTCACTTTTTTTGGGTGTAGTAACATGCTTCCATATGTTACTATACCCAAAAAAAGTGATCTCATCATTAATGTTGGTTTTAAATTTTAACAAAAACTACTAAATGCGACATGAAAATTTATTTAAAAAAAATAAAATTGTTTTCTGTTTTGCAAGAAAATTTTATATTCACTGAAAAAAATATTGTCGTGAGGTCAAAGATTTCATGTCTTTAAAATACGAATACAAATTTTGCTTAGCATAGAAGACGCATTTCTCAAAAATAAAGTTATTTTCCTTCTCCAAAAGTCGATAAACTTTTCAATGAAGTCGTATTGTCCTTATAATTAAGTGATTTGACTTAAAAATGGGTATCTTAACATGAAAGAAAAAATTTATAGGCTAAGGTCAACTTGGCTTTAATAATTCAGAAAAATTCTTTAAATTTAATGAAATTGTCTTTAAATTTGTTGTCTTTTTGCATCTTGACTACAAAGCAAAAAATCGTTCAAATATAGGACATGTTTTTCAAAAATTTATTTTAAAGAAGTTTTTTACTTCAAACATAGCATAATTTCTACTGGAAGTCGAGTCTTAATTTGGAAAATAAAGTTGCCGTTAACTCGTTTTTAAAGGACTTTGATAGCATATGAAGAAAAACGCTGAGAAAGCGAAAAATTAAAATTTGCTTCCTAGAAGCAAGTACACAAAACCTAAATTTAAAAGAGAATTGTGTCTTAAAAGTATCCTCACTTGTCTTCTCCGCTTCTTTGGCTCGGAATCAATACCACATTTTTTAATGTAAAGACAAAATCTTTGGAACCGAGTATGCTTTTTTTTCAGTGTTTGCAAGCAGAAAATTACGATAAAGAAACCTACTTTAAATATAAATTGAAACAAGTTAATATATCTAAAATAAAGTAAAACCCACCATGAGAGAAAATGTTTGTATGAAATTTTTAAATAAAATATTTTACTAGTGGCAAAACGATACAAACGCGTTAATAATCTTTGCCAAATTGAAGAACATTTTTAAAAATAATACATATTTCCTTCATTTAAGAAAATTAAATGCCAAACGAAGTTCAAGACAGACACGTTTTAACTAAAATTTACTAATTTAAAAAAAATATTAACACAATTGAATTATATTCTACTGATTTTAGAAAAAATTTGATTTTTTGTCAGTTTCGATTTTAGTAAAATTTTGTGCTTGTGCTACCTCATAAATATATTTTCAATTTATATCAAGAGTGTTTTGTTTTCCTCAAATATGTAAAGTATTTTCTAGTGATGAATGTGCGTGAAGATAAATTGTAAATAGCTAAAACACAAACCAGACAGATTTAGCGGCGCACCGAATGGGTTAATTGAGTTATGATAAGGCGACCAAAAAATGGTTATATGTATTTTGACTACTTTTGATCAATAATAAATTAACTAAGCGACAAATTTGATACCGTAACAAAGGCCCAGGAGAGCACTTTCAGAAAATAAGGCCACATAGATCAAAAACACAATAAAAATTGAGATATTGTAGAAATAAAACCACACTAATGGATCCTTAATTTTTATAAATTCAGGCCACTGTGCAATCCTGCCTAGGATATTTTGGTATCGGGAGAAAGGACGTAACGTGCACTTTAGGTGCACTAAAGGGTTTATATATTCAATACCAATCCAGAAATTTGTATTTTGTCCAATTTAATGTAAAAATACTAACTTGGATGGATTAATATATGGAAACATGTCACACTGTGCCATAAACAACACGTCACGCCCTTTCTCCTGATACTAAAATATTCTGGGCAGGATTGCACAGTGGGACATTTTTCCTTATATTAGTCCATCCAAGTTAGTATTTTTCTCTTAAATTGGTTAAAACACGATAGTCTGGATTGGTTTTGAATATAGCTACCATTTAGCCAGAGAGCACACGTTACGACATTTCTCCTGATACCAAAATATACTGGGCAGTTTTGCACAGTGGCCTGAATTTATAAAAATTAAGGATCCATTAGTGCGGTTTTATTTCTACAATATCTCAATCGTTATTGTGTTTTCGATCTATGTGACCTTATTTTCTGAAAGTATGCTCCCAAGCCTTTATTATGACATCAAATTTGTCGCTTAGTTTATTTATTATTGGTAAAAAGTATAACCATAACTATTTTTGGTCGCTTTAGCATAACTCAATTAACCCATTCGGTGCGCCGCTAAATCTGTCTGGTTTGTGTCTTAGCTACTTAAAATGTATCTTCACGCACATCTTTTTTAATAATACCCCTAATTCAGTAGGGGTATTTTAAGGTGTAATAGAGTCGACCCGGCACGACATTCTAATTTACTCACTTGATAATTTTATTTTCACTTTTTATACCCACCTCCATAGAATGGTAGAATGGTGGTGTAACACATCGAAATATCGATTTCCGACTACATAAAGTATATATATTCCTGATCAGGGTTAAATTCTAAGAAGATATAACAATGTCATCTATCGGTTGATATAGCCCCCATACAAACCGACCCCCTATTTGGGGTCTTGAGCGTCTAGACATCCCAATTTGCCTGAATTTCAAAGTCTAGAGTTATTTTTGGTACATAAATAAGTGTGCCAAATAAGGTGTGATTGGGTCCACATTTTAATATAGCCTTCATATAGCCCGATCTCCTGATTTGACTTCTTGGGCTTCTAGGCATTCGATTTGCCTGAAATTCAAAATCCATGGGTATTTTGGATCCATAAACAAAAGTGTGCCGAATATGGACCATGGTTTGGTATTTTGGCTTCATAACAAGTGAATATAGTGTGTATCGGTCCATGTTTTGCTATAGCCCAATCTCCTGATTTCACTACTTGTACTTCTAGATATGTCAATTTTTATCCGATTTGCCTGAAATTCAAAATCTAGAAATATTTTAAGCCCACACATTAGGGTGCCGAAGATGGTGTGTATCGGTTCAAGTTTTTGTATTCCGCTCATAAACACCAAAAAAAAAATTCACGAAATTAATTGATCCAATTAATTTTTTAATTGAAATGTCTTCAATCACAGAAATGATAGTATCAGTTAAAAAATTAATTGAAATTAATTAAAAAAAAATTATTGAAAGTCAATTAAAAAATTAATGTATACTATTAATTTTTGTTTCAATTAAAAGGTTTGTTGAATCAATTAAATTTTTAATTGAATATTTGTTAAAACTCAATTAAGAATTCAATTGGAAAATTTTCGTGAAATTTTTTTCTGTGTATAGAACGATCTCGCGATTTGACCTCTTGACATCCCAATTTTTATCCAATTTGCCTGAAATTTGTATCCAATTTGAGTTCACATAAGTAAACGGAATATGGGGAGTATCGATCTACATTTGGATATACCCCCCACATAAACCGATATCTCGATTTGACTGCTAGGGCTTCTGGACGCAGTAATTTTTAAACGATTTGCCTGATATTCAAAATCTCAGAGTCTTTTAGGTCCGTAAATAGGTGTAGCGAATATTGTGTAGATCGATCCATGTTTTGGTATAGCCCTCATGTGTTTAATATACTGATTTCCATGTGAGTATACCCCCGTAAAAATTATATGTGCAACGTGTAAATTTATGTTCCAGTTTTATAAAGAACTTTTATTGAACACATTTTTTCTTATTTTGTTTACACTTTTGTACGTTACTAAAATACATAAATTAAATCTTTACTTAACGTTTGCTTTGACAGAAAATACCTATTTAATATTTTTGTCATAGAAAGTATTTATATGTGCAAAATTATATTTTAGCTATTTGTCAAAATAAAATTAAGATAGTTTGAGTAACTAATACGATATAGTATTGCCCCTATTTATTAGAAGTTGCTGTAATCGGTGAGGCATAGAACATACTAAGCTTGCCATATCGTGCTCCTAAAGCGTTCCATACCATAAGAGATCCACCCCCGTGGGTGCGTTTATAGCAAGTTTGACGAGGGTCCAAGAGTCTCGCCTATATTTGTGGTGGCCATCAGGACCATCCAGATTGAATTTCTTTTCGTCGCTAAATATAACCGTTTCGAATTCTACGTCCCAAAACTTGTATTTTTCAGCAAAAGAAATACGAGCCTTTTTATGGTGTTGTGTTAAGCGCGGTTTAGGAATTTTATTTTCGTAGTTTATAGAACTAAAATCGTGCTTGATAATTTGCTGAATTCGTTGTCTAGTCACATTCAGACCCAATTCTACTTTTATTTCTCTGCAGCTCATATTTTCATTGGCAGCAAGTTGGCAATATGTCGCTTTGTTCTTTGATCAACGGTTGGAATGCGCCCACTGCGTTTAGCACAACCATAGTTTGTGGGATTTTTAAAAAATTGTTACCGTATTGCGGTGTCGATTTGTCGCTGATGCAATTTCTCTAATTTTTTTGCCAGCTAGGCCCATTCCGATAATTTTTCCGCTTTCTTCCTCTGAAAGTTCACTTTCTCGAGCTATTTTTCACTAAAGGTGGGTATTAAGTTCGAGTTTAGCCGCTAAAATCGTAATTTTTTCACAATTACTTTTCTTTAATAATCCATTTTAAGGAATACATACTTTGTAAAAATTTGCTTTGGGCTATTCCCATTATGTTATAATAACATTTGCAACAAATATATATATATATAATTTTGTGTCTTTTTTACTGATATAGTTTTCACTTTAGCGGCCAAACTTTAACTTAATACTCACCTTAAAGATTAAAAATTTGCACTAAATTTCTTCTAAATACATAAAAAGAACATAAATGTAACTTACCCGCAATCTATATTTATTAATCACAACGATGAGCCTGTGCACTCTTCAGCGAAAAAAAATGTATGATGATAATCATAGCATAGAGGTTGATAAACATCGTTAAAAAGAAACATTTTAAGTACCGTTATTTTCGTCCAAAAGAGAAATGAAACAATTTTTGCACATATATTTATTTTACAGAGGTATATGTCCACCTGAAATTATATATGTATTATGTAAACCGACGAACAGTTTTCAAAGAAAACAATTATATTTCTCAGACCCATTTGTTCGTCCATTAATTCCCCTACGTATAACGTATCAAAATACATAACAGACATATTGAAAAATCTCATGAAGGATTCGAAGTATAATATAAAGGATGGAATAGAATTTAAGGAAAGAATAAACCAACAAACAATACATGACAACGAATTGCTAATTTCTTTCGACGTGGTATCTCTATTTCTCGGTGTACCTATAAATCTAGCGATAAGGATGATTAAAGAAAAAATGGGCTATAATACAAGAATTCACCAAAATACCAATGGATTTGTTTTTAGAAATAGTGACACTATGCATTAAGGACTCCAGATATTTCACATATGACGATAAGATATTTGAACAAACAAAAGGAATGCCTATGGGATCTCCTATATCTCCCATAGTCGCAGATATCATAATGGAGGAATTATTAGACGACGCAATGAATAAACTCTCAAAAAAACCAAGATTTCTGACTAAATATGTTGATGATATATATTGCATCATAGACAAAGACGAAATAGACAATACATTGACGACTCTTAACGCATTTAATCGACAACTTCAATTCACAATGGAATGTGAAAACGAAGGAAAATTGCCTTATCTTGACACAGTGGTTCAAAGACACAACAATCGACTAAGATTAAACTGGTACCAAAAGAACAAAGCATCGGGAAGACTAATCAACTTTCACTCCAATCACCCTCGACGTATTAAGATCAACACTGCTACAAGTTTTATAAATAGGGTTTTAAACATAAGCAACGTAAAATTTCATAAGGCTAGCAAGAAAAAAAATACGACAGATTCTACAACAAAATAAGAGAATTAGCGATCTTCTAAAGTACGTGAAAAATAACAAGTATAAACGGCAGTAAGTTCGGCCAGGCCGAATCTTATGTACCCTCCACCATGGATTATATTGAAACTTGTACTAAAGACTGCCATCCACAATCGAATTACTTGGGTTGCGGTAATACTTGCGATGGCAAGGTTTCTTAAAACTTCTTAACACCGTCTACTCAATTGTAAGTTAGTCCATACGGAGTATATATTAAACAAAAAAGGTCGATTAAATAAAGGGTGATTTGCTAAGAGCTTGATAACTTTTTTTTTTTAAAAAACGCATAAAATTTGCAAAATCTCATCGGTTCTTTATTTGAAACGTTAGATTGGTCCATGACATTTACTTTTTGAAGATAATTTCATTTAAATGTTGACCGCGGCTGCGTCTTAGGTGGTCCATTCGGAAAGTCCAATTTTGGGCAACTTTTTCGAGCATTTCGGCCGGAATAGCCCGAATTTCTTCGGAAATGTTGTCTTCCAAAGCTGGAATAGTTGCTGGCTTATTTCTGTAGACTTTAGACTTGACGTAGCCCCACAAAAAATAGTCTAAAGGCGTCAAATCGCATGATCTTGGTGGCCAACTTACCGGTCCATTTCTTGAGATGAATTGTTCTCCGAAGTTTTCCCTCAAAATGGCCATAGAATCGCGAGCTGTGTGGCATGTAGCGCCATCTTGTTGAAACCACATGTCAACCAAGTTCAGTTCTTCCATTTTTGGCAACAAAAAGTTTGTTAGCATCGAACGATAGCGATCGCCATTCACCGTAACGTTGCGTCCAACAGCATCTTTGAAAAAATACGGTCCAATGATTCCACCAGCGTACAAACCACACCAAACAGTGCATTTTTCGAGATGCATGGGCAGTTCTTGAACGGCTTCTGGTTGCTCTTCACTCCAAATGCGGCAATTTTGCTTATTTACGTAGCCATTCAACCAGAAATGAGCCTCATCGCTGAACAAAATTTGTCGATAAAAAAGCGGATTTTCTGCCACTGATTTTGGTAATAAAATTCAATGATTTGCAAGCGTTGCTCGTTAGTAAGTCTATTCATGATGAAATGTCAAAGCATACTGAGCATCTTTCTCTTTGACACCACACACAAAAAATTATCACCAAAAATTTTTCAATTAAACACTTAATTGAATTTGGAAACGGATTCAATTAATATGTTAATTGATTCAATTAATTATTTAATCAAATCCGAATAAAAACCAATTAAAAAAATGATTGATATTTGTTACGTTTCCAATTAAAATATTAATTGATTCAATCAATTTCTTAATCAATTCGGAAATAATTTTCAATTACAAACGTGATTGAAATTTTTTCCGTTTCCAATTACACATGTGATTGATCCAATCACCTTTGTGATTGAAACTGAATAATTTTGAGCAATGGAAAGAGCGAAAAGAGAACAAGAGAATGGGTTTTTATTCAACAATGTATGATGGAGAGATCAGTCTGTGGAAGTAACTCGTAACGAACGGTTGGGTTTTTGTTTTTCGCGTAAATTGAAAAACATGATTGGCGACATTCTGTCTGCTGCATTCAAAATGTGTGCATAAATATTTTGAACGCAACAACAAATCATAGCCAAGGGTTGAAATAAATAAAGTGTGCAACAACAAACGGCCACGTGATAAAGGTTCGAAAAAAATATATGACAGAACGCATTTGAAATTACCTGTGTTTGTGTTTTGTGGCATTGTAAAAAATGGAAAACAATCTACGTTTATTGAAGGTAAGAAATTGTGAAATGTGAATACCGTTTTCCATTGAAGCCTGTTTACATTAAACGGACTAAAATAATATATTTGTTATTCATTTCTTTTAGTGACTAATTTTATTTCGTGAAATTGACCAATCAATCCCATCAACTCCATCATTTTATCAAATATATAATAATATGTTTGCAATAAAAAAGTGGGTACCGTATTGATCTTTTAAAATTATAAATTTTTTTCACTCCTAGTTTTCTTAAAACCAAGAGCGGTATGGGTTTGGTGGAAGATTCACCTTGAAGTTGCGAAGTAGCGTTGGCATTAAATTGCATTTTTGTTTTACCTGCCTTTTTCAGTTTGAACCCAAGTAAAGAGCAGTATATCTGGTATATAAACTAATGAGCTGAATTATGTAATGGTAAAAAGTTCTTTCTTTTGGATTTAAAAATATGAAAAATATCCGAAAATAATAAATATATGTATTTTCCATTTATATTTTTTTTCTATTTCCAGAATTTGCAAAGTATCATCAATATAATACCAAATATTACATTGCTTTCCCATTATTTTTGTCTTTGATTGGTTCAAATTTTAATAGACGTTTTTAATGTGTGGAAATTTTGGAAAGGAATTGTTACTAAAATTAAATTACCGAGCTCCTTAATACACATTTTTATGCTAAAAGACTACAACTGCAAAAGAAGATTATAAATCTGCAACCTGGAACTATGAATTGAACTTGATATTCTATGCAGGTAATGTTTAACAAAATTAACTTTTAATTGAACAAAATGAAATTCGAATTATTCTGTTTACTTTCAGAAAAACTAATTTAGCTTACAGGCTGCTGATTTATTGGAAATCTAGGCGCATCTACATATTAGAAGGAACATGCTAACACGGTTAATATTATAAGGAAGATAATGATTTATATAATTTATTTTTTCATAGTAGTTGTATTTGTAAGTTATGTTAGAACAAAATACAAATGACAAGAACCAAAATTATCTGTCTATTGCTTAATTAAAAAAATAATAAAATATTAAATATGTTTTATAAGAAACGCATATTTTCTTTTATTTCAAAAGAAAAAAAAAACTAAATACGATTTTGAGGTCGCAATACATAAATTTTTTCATCGAAATTTATAGCCAATTTCAATTAATTATTTAATTAAATGAATCAAATAGTTGATTGATTTTTGTCGCGAAATTAATTAAAATTTTAATTGATTCAATTAAAACTATGATTGAATTTTATGTTAAAAATCAATCACGTTTTTAATTGATTCAATCACACAATTAATTGATTCCGTGACAAAAGTCAATTAAATTTTTAATTAAAAATCGTGTTGGTTTTCAATCAAAATGGGTGATTGATACTATCATTTTCGTGATTGAAGACATTTCAATTAAAAAAATGATTGAATCCGCGATTTTCGTGATTGAAATCAAAAAATTTTTTTTGTGTGCATGTCTGAAATCCCACGTGATCTGTCAAATACTAATGCATGAAAATCCTAACCTCAAAAGAATCACCCTTTACTATATAATTCAGTTTGACAAAATTTTCTATAGAAATAAAATGTTGACAAAATTTTCTATAGAAATAAAATTTTGACAAAATTTTCTATAGAAATAAAATTTTTACATAATTTTGTATAGAAATAAAATTTTGACAAAAATTTCTATAATAATAAAATTTTGACAAAATTTTCTATAGAAATAAAATTTTGCTAGATTACTTTTGGGGATCGGCTTATATAACTATAGACGGATATGGACCAATTTTGGCATGGTTGTTAGCGGCCATATACTGCACAATGTACAAAATTTCACCACGTACCAAATCTTAACCGGATCCGATGAATTTTGGTCCTCTAAGAGCTCCGGAGGTCAAATCTGGGGATTGGTTTAAACGTACCAAATTTCAACCGGATTGGGTGAATTTTGCTCTTCCAAGGGGCTCCGAAGGTCAAATCTGGGGATCGGTTTATATGGGGGCTATATATAATTATGGACTGATATGAACCAATTCATGCATGGTTGTTGGATACCATATACTAACATCACGTACCAAATTTCAACCGAATCCGATGAATTTTGCTCTTCCAAGGGGCACCGGAGGTCAAATCTGGGGATCATTTTATATGGGGGCTATATGTAATTATGGACCGATTTCGACCAATTTTTGCATAGTGGTTAGATACCATATACTAACACCATGTACCAAATTTCAGCCGGATCATGTGAAATTTTCTTCTCTTAGAGGCTTCGCAAGCCAAATCTGGGGATCGATTTATATGGGGGCTATACGTAAAAGTGGACCGATATGGCCCATTTGCAATACCATCCGACCTACATCAATAACAACTACTTGTGCCAAGTTTCAAGTCGATAGCTTGTTTCGTTCGGAAGTTAGCGTGATTTCAACAGACGGACGGACGGACGGACACGCTCAGATCGACTCAGAATTTCACCACGACCCAGAATATATATACTTTATGGGGTCTTAGAGCAATATTTCGATGTGTTACAAACGGAATGACAAAGTTAATATACCCCCCATCCTATGGTGGAGGGTATAAAAAAGATACAAATGATGACAAACAGGAAGCCACATCTATGGTTTTCAAAAAGATGACATATGTACCAGGTTTCTCCGAAAGATTTGAAAAATCAAACATATACAACAAGGATAATTACAAAATGGCCCAAAAATGCAAAACTAAGACTAAGATAAAAATTGAATTGAACAAATCAAATGTAGTATATAAACTAAAATGCGATGGGGACGAAAACAATCCATGTCCGATGGCTTATGTTGGCACCACTAAAACCCAATTAAAAACAAGACTTTCTGCCCACAAATCCGACCAAAAGATGAAAGACAAGCCCTTAGAACAAAAAACGGCCCTGCACATTGCAAAACCACAGGACACATACCAAACTTCAAAAATGTTGAAATACTGACGATGGAAGAGAATACTAGGAGGAGATATACATTGGAGATGCTACATATAATAAATACTCCCCCTGAGGAACGCATGAACTGCAAAGCCGACACAGACCACTGTGCACAGATTTACAGAAATCTAATACAAAATCACACGCTCACAAAAAATCGCTTCTGTAACATATACTCCCAAACATATTTTGCTTCAAGCATATATATTTTTGGGTATTGCCCAAACATTTATATGTTTGATCTCTACCAATATATAATATGTTTGAAAGCATATTGGTCTAAACAATATATGTTTGGGTAGTCTAAGTTCCAAACATTTTATATTTTTGCATCCAAATTCAATAATGTTGTCTTCCAAAAAACAATATGTTATTATGTGACCATATAATATGTTTGGAAGCATTTTGCACCCAAAAATATTATATGCTTAAAAAAAATTCTCCCAAACAATATTGTGCTCAAAATTTTACTTATTTATTTATATATTTACAATCATAATGAATTATGAAAATAAACA
This sequence comes from Haematobia irritans, assembly GCF_050003625.1. Taxonomy (NCBI): domain Eukaryota; kingdom Metazoa; phylum Arthropoda; class Insecta; order Diptera; family Muscidae; genus Haematobia; species Haematobia irritans. The sequence continues at coordinate 259,811,152 of NC_134397.1, forward strand.
GGTAATATAGGTGCTAACAACATAGGTTTTCGACCTGAATGCTCAAAATTTTGTTTCTGCCCAATTGTATATTCCCCGACATCTTTCTCACTTCCACGAGATTTTTTAGTTCTTAGCACCTTTTTCTGTAATACAAACATTGTAGAAGAAATTATTCAATTTTATTTTTTTTTATTTTAATTTTACCTTTTGCCGGACGGGGATTCGAACAGCGGACCACACAGTTTGTAAGGATCAAAGAAGTAGCTGATCAATTGTCCAAGGAAAAATAAAATGTTAATTTTGTAATAACAAGCAACAACCACCAACTTAATTCAATATCGCTCCCTGTTAAATAGCGCTCCAAGCTACTAAACACATATATGTTTATAGGCTATTTCTAAATTAATATATGTTTGCATTCAAGCATATTATATTTACAAACATTTTATGTCCCAAACATAATATGTTCTAACATATTAACATATATGTCCCAAATATGTTATGCTAGTTTATGAACATTATATGCTTGCACTCAAAAATATTGTGTTTAAAAATTTGTGTTCCAAACATATAATGTTTATAGCCAAACATATGAAAAACAGTCTTTTTCAACCGTGCACAAACACAATTAAGATAATAAATCAGTTAGACATGAGCATTGTAAGGAGAAAGTCTATTACTTTGTAGAATGTAACTACAATTAATGTTATATTTTTTGTTTCAAAACTTTGTTAAAGTTAATATTGTAAAATATTTAAATTATTACAATTTATAGATAATATCTCGCTGAAGATGATCACCGATGGTGTATCAAAATATCCGAGAATAGCAATATTTCAATAAAAAGTAATGAAAAACATTAACACCAGCATTTTTCATTAGTCCATGACCTCAAGCCAAACAAATAATCCCAAAATTGAAAACAATTATATTATTTAATCCATGGTGATGGGCATTTAAGATTCGGCCCGGTCGAACTTAAGTCCGTATTTACTTGATTTATTGATTGTCGCATAATTCAATTTTCAAAGTATAAGTTTTCATATAAAACTGCTAATTTGTCAATTTCCTAAAACTAGTCTAAAAGAACTTCATCTGAAATAGAAAATAAAAGACCTCTTACATGGATTCTATTAACCATTGTAAGAGGTCTTGGACTTATTAACTAACCTTTATAACTACTACCCACATTATTTAATTACAGTTAAAATGATTATGCTATTCCAACGCAACGTTCTTACAAAACTAGTCCATATGTAAATCCAATTCACATTCTCATAACTCAATTTCACATAAATTTGTTAGCTCATATAGCCAGAAGCCATACAATTTAAATCGTTCACTACCAAATTTGATGGTATGCTACCATATAAACGGATACATATAATAATATAAGAAAAACCTCTAAACTACAATTTCATCCAGTTAATATTACATTTAGTTTAAGACTCTCCTGCGGTTATTCTCCCACTTACCATTGATGGCCTCTGTAAATTCTTTTATGATTATATTTCTCTTAGATTTTAATATCGCCTCTAGAGGCAATCATTTACTACGTTATACTCAAATGTCTTCATGTACTAATTTATTTGCTACTGAAAGAGTGAATGTTTGCATTAAGGTAAATTTAAAGAAGATGAATGATTTTGAAACTATCCACTACATATTGTATTTGCAAAGATATCAACAAATCGGAATTATTAAAATAAAATTTTATCTATATGGATCAAAAGATTTCTTGGGGAAATTTTCAAAATTTGAATCATAAGATTACTTCAAGAAATTTTTAAATTAAACTAAAGATTGATTTACGTGTGTATAGATGAAAACCTATATTTTTGTGCTACATATCTTTAACTTATTTACTCGCATCCTACTATGAAGCGGCATACACAGAAAGTAGTATATATTCCAATGATGATTGCGTGTCCACGACTTAATTGGAGTGCACAGTGTTATATGTCAAATAAATTATTCAACATGATCATTGTATGCGGTTTATGGTAGATTAATTAATTGGAGACTACCCTTTTCTACATTTTATGATGCATGTATATCGTGTATCTTCAAACTTTCTTTAAACGAATGGAGAAGAATTCTTTAGGACAAGTTCAGTTCTCGCCTGCCTGCCTGACAGACAGACAGCTGAACTACTTGTCCATTTTATTAATTGTGGTGGGAAATGTCTCCCTTATGTTATTGAATCAACTTTTTAATAGTCTCACAGCAATAAAATGAAATATTTTGGAAGTCCATTGTCATTAATTAGATCATGAATAACAGTCTTAATTCGAAATCGGATTGAATGTGGGGTGCTCTTTTGTGGGAGAAGAAAGATGAAAGAATAGAATTTTGTTGTTTATTCCTGGAATACAATTTTATTACTTTATTTGTTTTTCTTTTAGGTTTGGGGATTTTGTGGTTGTTTTCTGTTTAAAGAACACAGTAGTCAAGTCAGCGACCTTGTCATATCAATGAAATGTTCTTAGGTGTTAAAATGCTCTTCTGGCGGAGAATGAGATTAGTAGACCATCACATTGAATTGGGGAAGATTGGAGTAGTATATGAGTTCATATAAGTTCTACCTTTAGAAATTTATGTAATTTAGTAAATTTTATTTTTTACTATAATCGTACTTGACGAACTCTTCTGAGTCTTATAAAGTCACCACCATTGATGTAAACATCCAATTCCGACCGTACAACGTATAAATATTATGGGTCAGGGTACAATTCCAAAGCGGCCTGGCACAATCCCGCTATCTGTCTGTTTATTGTAGTACGCTACAACATTGAATAAAACATCTTTTGTGCTGAAATTCGGTAAGATTCGTTTATCCTGCATGAACGAAGTATTTTATGTAGCCCTTATATCCAGCCATTGTTCTTTACTCTTTTCTGCTCAGAGCTACAATTTTAATAGCATTGACCTGAAATTTGGAATATAGTGTTATCATATGCCAATGCTTGATGATTTACGTGGACCAGTTTTAGATATGGCTTCTATATATAGAATGAGATCGTGTTTTTATTAAATTTTCTGAAATATTCAAAATATGATTTAATTTATTAAGCTTCATTTTTATTGATAAAAAAGAAAACCTAGAATACTGCAGCACTCAATGACAAGAGAGAAGCTCACCAAATTTAATATCACAATAGATCGATATTGTGATATTAAAGGGCTTTCACTATTACCTAACGTAACAATCAACCTGAAGTAGAAACAAGGCGACTGATGTTCACTAGAACACTCTCTTAACATCGGGCTGTGCGAATAAGCTGCTAAGAAAATGCTCTTAACACTGAGGAAAGAGAAATGCTCTTAATACTCTATATCGGATGAGACTGTCCCAAATATTGTAAGTTTCCATCTTTCTTTATATTAGAAAATATTTTGTTTTTTTTTTTTTTTTTTTTGCTGATGAAAGAGTTTAAAATAAAACATGTACTTACGGCCGTAAGTTCGGCCAGGCCGAATCTTATGTACCCTCCACCATGGATTGCATAGAAACTAGTACTAAAGACTGTCATCCACAATCGAATTACTTGGGTTGTTCTCAATTGTAAGTTAGTCCATACGGGGTATATAAATATTAAACAAAAAAGGTCGATTAAATAGTAAATAATTCAGATTGAAAAAATTTTCAATAGAAATAAAATTTTCTATATATATACAATTTTGACAAAATTTTCTATATATATAAAATTTTGACAAAATTTTCTATATAAAGAACCACACCTAAACGCCAAGTTTTTTTCCGAATTTTATTTGACATTTCTCTATTTCAGACTTACTCAATTTGAACCATGGACGTCGTGAATGAGCAGAATGGTTCCAAGAAATGGCAACAGTGGATGATCAATTTTCGAAGAAAATCATCTTCAGTGATGAGGCACATTTTCACCTCAGTGGATTCGTCAACTTGGATTCTCATTTGCCGCATTTGGGCGAATGAGAATCCAAGACTGATTGTCGAAAAACCAATGCACCCACAAAGAGTGACTGTTTGGTGCGGTTTATGGGCTGGCGGCATCATCGGGCCGTATTTTTTCCAAAATGAGGCCGGTCAGGCAGTTACTGTGAATGGTGTTCGCTATCATGAGATGATAACGAACTTTTTATGGCCCGAATTGGAAGATATGGATGTGGACGATATGTGGTTTCAGCAGGACGGTGTCACTTGCCACGCAGCTAACGAAACAATGGCTCTTTTGCGCAACAAATTCAATGGCCGTGTTATCCCACGTAATGGCGATCTCAATTGGCCGCCAAGATCATGTGATTTGACACCGTTGGACTTTTTTCTTTGGTGTTATTTGCAAGAAAAGGTGTACGTCGATAAGCCAGCAAAAATTCAAGAGGTAAAGGATGAGATAATTCGGCACATTAACGGCATAGAACATCCATTATGCCTCAGCGTCATCGAAAATTTGGACCATCGAATGAAGGTGTGCCACCGAGGTTGCGGCGCCCATTTGGCCGATATTTTGTTCCATATATAATTGAGTAATACCAATATATCATAATAAAATAAAATTACAATAATTTCCTAAATAGTTTGTGTTTTATTCAAAATCAATATCGGCCCTTGAAATTTTAACAACCCTTTATATAAAATTTTACAAAATTTTGACAAAATTTTCTATAGTAATACAATTTTGACAAAATTTTCTATTTGTTTTGTTATTGTTGTTTTTTGTTTTTCTTTAATCATTGTTGTTGTTTTTGATTTCAGCTTAAAACCATGCATTGACTAAATTACTAGTGTAGCTTAACCAACAGAGGAAAAGTATGTTTGTCATTCGGAAGGTTCCAATGTGGTTTACTTTTGGGTTTAGTGAACTGCCTGAATTTATTCTGATAATTGGTTGATAGTTTTGCTGCAAGTAGAGGATGCTGATGAGGAATGTGGTAATTCCAACCATCTTGCAGTCTATAGGGCTTTGCCCAAATAAATTTGACAAACATTATTTTCCTCTGTTGGTTAAGCTACACTTGTAGGTTGGTCAATGCATGGTTTGCATAGTAATGAAATTTTGACAAAATTTTCTACAGTAATAAAATTTTGGTAGATTATTTTTGGGGATCGGCTATATATAACTATAGACCGACATGGACATGGACTAGCGCAATGTACCAAATTTCAACCGGATCGGATGAATTTTGCTCATCCAAGAAGCTCCACAAGCTAAATCTGAGGGGCGGTTTATAAAGGGTGATACGGTCAAAATTTGGTCAAAGGAAAACGCATGTAAATCGGTGAAATCGTTTATTTAAAAAATCAAATTAAATTTCTTTTTCAAGTTCAATTAGTATAAAATTCAGGAAAAATATTCAGTTAGGCTTTCGCTTTTCCAAATCCGAATTGCCGGGCCTCATGCTTGACACCTGCCATCAGATTTTGTACAGTCCACCTTCTTCGCCGCAGAAAGCCAGTTTGCCTTGAACTGCTGCTCGTCCTTTGCAGTTTTTTGGTCTTCTTTAGGTTCCGCTTGACAATAGCCCAGTATTTCTCAATTGGGCGGAGCTCTGGCGTGTTGGGAGGGTTCTTGTCCTTGGGAACCACCTGCACGTTGTTGGCGGCGTACCACTCCACGGACTTTTTACCGTAATGGCAAGATGCCAAATCCGGTCAAAACAGTACGGAACAACCGTATTTCTTCAGGGAAGGCAGTAGACATTTATTCAAACACTCTTTCACGTAAATTTCTTGGTTGACAGTCCCGGAAGCTATGAAGCTAAGCTATGCTTTTCAAGCCACAGGTACATATGGCTTGCCAAACCAGATATTTCTTTGCGAACTTTGACAGTTTTATGTGCTTGAAAATATCTGCTACCTTTCCCCTTCCTTTTGCCGTACAAAACTCCTGTCCCGGAAGCTGCTTGTAGTCGGCTTTGACGTAGGTTTCATCGTCCATTACCACGCAGTCAAACTTCGTCAGCATCGTCGTGTACAGCCTTCGGGTTCGCGCTTTGGCCGTCGTATTTTGTTTATCATCACGATTTGGAGTCACTACCTTCTTGTAAGTCGATAGTCCGGCTCGTTTTTTGGCTCGATGCACGGTTGTAGACGATACATCCAGCTTATTTGCGGCATCTCGGAGAGAAAGGTTAGGGTTTCGCTTGAAACTACCGGCAACTCTCTTTGTCGTCTCAGCGGCTTCCGGTTTTCGATTTCCCCCCGATCCAGACTTCCTGGCCGTCGACAAACGTTCCCCAAACACTTTAATTACATTTGTAACGGTTGATTTGGCAACTTTTAGCGATTTTGCCAGCTTTGCGTGCGAGTAGCTCGGATTTTCGCGATGCGCGAGCAAAATTTTGATACACTGCTCTTCTTGCTTGGACGGCATTTTGACAACTGAAGAGTGAATTCCAAAATCAAAATAGGAGCAACATTCTACACACACACACCTTCAAAATGAGGGGTGTTCAGGTTTTTTAAATGCAAAATTGAAAGAAATACATCAAGTTTATATTGACCAAATTTTGACCGTATCACCCTTTATGGGGGCTATACGTAAGAGTGGTCCGATATGGCCCATTTGCAATACCATCCGACCTACATCAATAACAAGTTGCCAAGTTTCAAGTCAATAGCTTGTTTCGTTCGGAAGTTAGCGTGATTTCAACAGACGGACGGACATGCTTAGATTGAATCTGAATTTCACCACGACCCATGGGGGGTCTTAGATCAATATTACAAACGGAATGACAAAGTAAAAAAAATGTTAGGATTCGACTGCGTCATATAAGCCAAAAATAATCTACCAAATTTTTAAGAAAAGTTTACCAAATAAAAAATCTTACTTGCAGGTTTGGTTATTATAAAAAAAAGTGTTTCGTTGAAAGAAGTTATTTGTCATTTAATTTTTGGAGTTTATGTTATACTTTATGATCACTCCTTATCGCTATTAGGAGTGATCATAAAATAAAAATCAACAAATAAGGGTTTTAGTCATGTACACGCAGAGAAGGAATATAATCACCTCAAACATGTTTCAAGAGTAAAATGTTATGTTTGAATGATGACCACGTAAAATGTTTATCGCAAAAATGTTATTTTCTAAAATGCCTTCCGAAAACAGATACATAATTTCCGACAAAATAACATGGTTGCGATAAAAATGTTACATGGTAACCATTCAAAAATAACATTTTGCTCTAGGTGTAGGCCCAAAATGTATGCTCTGTCAAAGGGAGTTTTTCTTCCCGGGAAATTCAAACAAATCCTGATTGGAAAAGTTCTGGGAAAAACTCTAGCCCCCAGGTAATGGTTTATTTTTATACATATTCTTTTTTAATTTACTACTTACGCGTGAGACAAAAAACAAATAACAAAACTCAATGATGCTAAAGATGTTCTGTGCGCATATGTTAGTTACTAACTTGGCTAGTGTCTGTATTTCATGATAGCTATAGCATCTCGTCTATAGTTAAACGGTTAGCCTGTCAGATATGCTATTATCGTATCACGCTGTTTTTGGTCAGTTTCAAAACGCCGTAATATACACATTCCATTGCTTGTATAAGTCATTTAGTGTTTAACACTATTGACAGCTGTTAGAAGAACTGACAAGATCAGTGGTTATGCGTATCCACAATATTGTAAAAGATTACGATGATGATGATTCATATCCAAGACAGTCAGACAAGTCGGACAGTCAACAATTATAATTTTTTATTTTATTAAATATTTTGTAGTTTTCAATATTTTATAGTTTTCTATATTTTTGAGTTCCGTTCTAACCTTGCTAGAAGACTATATCGTAGCTAATTGGTTATCTTTACAGTTAAGTAGCCGGATCCGCCAAAATTACTTCTTTGTATAAAATAATTTTCATTAAAAATTAAGTATTTATTGCATTGAAGGTTGAAACCATATACTTTTATAATCCACGCAGCCAAACTAATTATTGCACCAAGGGTTAGGAATTCCTTGATTTTAATTTTCATTCCAAACACGGAAAATACGAGTAAGTGTACACGCTATTCTCATCTAAGAAACCATTCACTTTTCCCTTTAAAAACAGATTTGTACACCTTTAAAACTTCTTGTGTTTCCTATACAAACCAACGCCTCCAATATAATACCGTAAAGTTTGTTTCTTAGGTCTTTTGTTTTGCATTCATTTCATTGTTACAATTTTAAATAGACTGCTTTTGTTCCATTTCATCAATAAATTGTTATTAACACAGAGATCACATAGAGACCACATCGACACCTTTGACAAACAATGACAATTCGTTGACAGTGGAAACAAAAGTTTTCCCTTTTTCAGTATTCTGATCACATCATAACATTTACATATAGGCATTTAATGAATGGGATTGAATGACAAAAAATAAACAAATACCAATACGATTTATATAAGCGGATTTAGTTTGAATAACTATATTGTCTTACACACCACATATATTTACTGTGAGCGTTGGTGCATTTTGAAATTTATAGGATGATGGGAAATCTTCATTCAACAACGAAATGTGGTGTTTATTCACCACAATTTTTGTTGAAAACTAATTTGTTAATTTTTTGTGGAAAATTTTTCAAAAAATTAGTGGAAATCAAATTTTTGTATTAATAGGAAAATTTTACATTAAAATTTCGCTACCAGAAATATTGGTTGAATAATCAATTTTTGAATCGAATCATCTCGTTTTCTCGTCTTTGTTTTGATAGCAAAAAATGTAGACCGCAATCTTCTTGATGTTTGGAACAGAAAGGTTTTTTGCATAGCTTTAATGTGAGAAAATCTGACTAACTAATATAGGAAATATAGCTCACATATTGCGTGATTTGGTCATATTATTTTTAAAGAATAAGCTTCAAAATTATAAAAAAAAATCAAGTAGAATGTGTTCAGATTTAAAACTTGTTCCCTTATACGCTCATATCATATTTATACCCTGCGCCACACTGTGGAACAGGGTATTATAAATTAGTGCTTATGTTTTTCATTATCTGATCGTGCCACAAATTTCGAGGGCTCTCAGATAAGTACTTAGGCTCACCAACTGATACTAGAATATCGGAAGAGAATCTTACTATAGTATACTTAGGAGTGCTACTGTGTGATCATTTCAGACAAGGGGTTTACCAACTCTTTAAGACAAACGATGATATGTAGTACTACTGACCACAAAATTTCAATACAAATAAAATTTTGAGAAAATTTTCTATGGAAATAAAATTTTTAAAAAAAAATTTTATAGTAATTAAAGTTGACAAAATTTTCTATAGTAATAAAGCTTAACAAAATTTTCTATAGGAATAAAATTTTGACAAAATTTTCTATAGAAATAAAATTTTGACAAAAATGTCTATAGAAATAACATTTTGACAAAATTTTCTATAGAAATAAAATTTTGCTAACAAATTTCTATAGAAATAAAATTTTGACAAGATTTTCTCTAGTAATAACATTTGACAATAGTTTCTATAGAAATATAATTTGACAATATTTTCTATGGTAATAAAATTTTTAACAATATTTTCTATCGTAATAAAATTTTGACAAAATTTTTTATACGAATAACATTTTGCGACAGAAATAAAATTTAGACAAAATTTTCTATAGAAATAACATTTTGGCAAAATTTTCTACAGAAATAAAATTTAGACAAAATTTTCTAAAGAAATAAAATTTGGACAAAATTTTCTATAGAAATAACATTTTGACAAAATTTTCTATAGAAATAAAATTTTTAACAAAATTTTCTATAGAACTAAAATTTTGACAAAATTCCTTATAGAAATAAAATTTTGAAAAAATTTTCTATACACAGAAAATTTTGATAAAATTTTCTCTAGTAATAACATTTGACAATAGTTTCTTTAGAAATATAATTTGACAATATTTTCTATAGTAATAAAATTTTGACAATATTTTCTATAGTAAGAAAATTTTGACAAAATTTTCTTAGGAATAAAATTTTGACAAAATTTTCTTAGGAATAAAATTTTGACAAAATTTTTTATGGGAATAAAATTGCGACAAATTTTCTATAGAAATAAAATTTTGACAAAAATGTCTATAGAAATAAAATTTTGACAAAATCTTATATATAAATAAAATGTTGGCAAAATTTTATACAGAAATAAAATTTAGACAAAATTTTCTATAGAAATAAAATTTTGACAAGACTTTCTATAGAAATAAAATTTTTAACACAATTTTCTATAGAAATAAAATTTTGACAAAAATGTCTATAGAAATAAAAATTTGAAAAAAATTTCTATAGACAGAAAATTTTGGAAAGATTTTCTCTAGTAATAATATTTGACAATAGTTTGTATAGAAATATAATTTGGCAATATTTTCTATAGTAATAAAATTTTGACAATATTTTCTATAGTAATAAAATTTTGACAAAATTTTATATAGGAATAAAATTTTGACAAAATTTTTTATAGTAATAAAATTGCGAAAAAATTTTCTATAGAAATACAATTTAAACAAAATTTTCTAAAGAAATAAAATTTTGACAAAATTTTCTATAGAAATAACATTTTGACAAAATTTTCTTAGAAATAACATTTTTAACAAAATTACTATAAAAAAGAAATTTAACAAAATTTTCTATAGTAATAAAAGTTGACAAAATTTTCTGTACAAATAACATTTTGACAAAATTTTCTATAGAAATAAAATTTTGGCAAAATTTTCTACAGAAATAAAATTTAGACAAAATTTTCTATAGAAATAAAATTTTGACAAAATTTTCTATAAAAATTAAATTTAACAAAATTTTCTATAGTAATAAAAGTTGACAAAAATGTCTATAGAAATAAAATTTAGACAAAATTTTCTATAGAAATAAAATTTTGGCAAAATTTTTTACAGAAATAAAATTTAGACAACATTTTCTATAGAAATAAAATTTTTAACAAAATTTTCTATAGAAATAGAATTTTGACAAAAATGTCTATAGAAATAAAATTTTGAAAAAAAATTTCTATAGACAGAAAATGTTGGCAAAATTTTCTCTAGTAATAAAATTTGACAATAGTTTCTATAGAAATATAATTTGACAATATTTTCTATAGTAATAAAATTTTGACAATATTTCTATAGTAATAAAATTTTGACAAAATTTTATATAGGAATAAAATTTTGACAAAATTTTTTGTAGGAATAAAATTTTGACAAAAGTTTTTATAGGAATAAACTTGCGACTAAATTTTCTATAGAAATAAAATTTTGACAAAAATGTCTATAGAAATAAAACTTAGACAAAATGTTCTATAGAAGAAAAATTTTGGCAAAATTTTCTACAGAAATAAAATTTAGACAAAATTTTCTATAGAAATAAAATTTAGACAAAATTTTCTATAGAAATAACATTTTTAACAAAATTACTATAGAAATAAAATTTTGACAAAATTTTCTATAGAAATAAAATTTAACAAAATTTTCTACAGTAATAAAAGTTGACAAAATTTGTTATAGAAATAAAATTTTGACAAAAATGTCTATAGAAATAAAATTTTTAAAATATTTTCTATAGACAAAAAATTTAGACAAAATTTTCTGTAGAAGTAAAATTTTGGAAAATTTTCTACAGAAATAAAATTTAGACAAAATTTTCTATAGAAATAACATTTTTAACAAAATTACTATAGAAATAAAATTTTGACAAAATTTTCTATAGAAATAAAATTTAACAAAATTTTCTATAGTAATAAAAGTTGACAAAATTTGGTATAGAAATAAAATTTTGACAAAAATGTCTATAGAAATAAAATTTTGAAAATATTTTCTATAGAAATAAAATTTTGAAAATATTTGCTATAAATAGAAAATTTTGACAAAATTTTCTCTAGTAATAAAATTTGACAATAGTTTCTTTAGAAATATAATTTGACAATATTTTCTATAGTAATAAAATTTTGACAATATTTTCTATAGTAAGAAAATTTTCACAAAAAATTTTGTCAAAATTTCATTCTTAGGAATGTAGAAGTAAAATTTTGGAAAATTTTCTACAGAAATAAAATTTAGACAAAATTTTCTATAGAAATAACATTTTTAACAAAATTACTATAGAAATAAAATTTTGACAAAATTTTCTATAGAAATAAAATTTAACAAAATTTTCTATAGTAATAAAAGTTGACAAAATTTGGTATAGAAATAAAATTTTGACAAAAATGTCTATAGAAATAAAATTTTGAAAATATTTTCTATAGAAATAAAATTTTGAAAATATTTGCTATAAATAGAAAATTTTGACAAAATTTTCTCTAGTAATAAAATTTGACAATAGTTTCTTTAGAAATATAATTTGACAATATTTTCTATAGTAATAAAATTTTGACAATATTTTCTATAGTAAGAAAATTTTCACAAAAAATTTTGTCAAAATTTTATTCTTAGGAATAAAATTTTGACAAAATTTTCTTAGGAATAAAATTTTGACAAAATTTTCTTAGGAATAAAATTTTGACAAAATTTTCTTAGGAATAAAATTGCGACAAATTTTCTATAGAAATAAAATTTTGACAAAAATGTCTATAGAAATAAAATTTTGACAAAATTTTCTATGAAATAAATGTAATTCTAAAGTACCTTTGATCATACTGGCCAACTATGTGAACAAAATGAGTGTCAATCATTTTGCCTGAAGCCGTATTGAACACACTGGATACAATTTTTGAAGTACGCCGCTAGCTTTGCGTTGTATATCCAGTATAAGCTGTGGTGGGGATTCTTTTGGTTTTTGAAGAAAGGTGACATGACATGAAATTCTCATTTTTAATATTTTATAACCCTAATATGCCCCAAAAATATATACTATATTAATATCTTAACCACCACTAACGCCAGCCTTAACCACCACCACAAGCAAATTGTGCTACCCCATTGCACCAGGCTATATATGCACCTGAGAGTAAGTCAAAAACAAAATACTTGAGGCAAATGCTGTATAATGCCAAACAGGTGCATGCCTCAAGCACGAGCTCACGCGCCATTACCAAAAGTGCACTCTCGCAGATGCTTGGGATTAAAGCATTCCCAAAAAACAGACGAACACAAACAGCATATATGAAGCACTTGTGCTTGTATTCCCATGTTTGCTTGTTGGGAAAACTTTCAGAGACTTACAGTTCATTTTGCCAAAGGCATTAAACCAGATCATGAAACGATAACGTTCAACTTTGTGTTCAACACAAAAGAAATCTCCTTCGATTTTTTCAGGTATCATCATAAACATAAGTACCCTTAGTATTCGGCACTTTAGTATCATCGAACCGAAAGCAAAGAAGAAAAACGATGCAGAAGATACAAATTTTATAAATAGTTTGAAAATGAAGAGCTAAGCAAACATCTACAATGAAGACAGTGAACTCGGCCACGAAACGTTTTGCTATGGCCAAAATATATGACTATACCATTCTCCACTTACTCTCTAGAGCTCTATCTCTTTGAAATCCACCAATCGCAAACCAGTAAAATCCCCTCATTATGAGCCTAAAGAGTATGTTTATCTAAAAATAATCTCTGATGCTGTGTAAACGGTTCTCTGTTCTTTTAGTTACTCTCCCATGGGTAATTTAATATCTCTTAATGTTTGCTTGTCTCCTATATTGAATTTTGAAGGTGAGTGCAACACAAATATAAAGCTTTGTTATATGTGAGCGTATGAGTAAGGGAAATGGAAATTGAATGTAAGCTTTTTATAGCTTGTATAGTGCACGGGATAATTAACCGTAATGACCTTTTGAGTAGATCTTGTGCTCATTTAGTTTGTCCATCGATTTTTTGTTACCATCGAATCAAAATTTCATAAAATTGTTACAGAATATTTTTAATCAATCGCACACATTTGACACTGTCTACAGCTCGAAAAAATGTAAAATATAATCCGCAACACATTCTGCCATATATATTTTCAGGTTATTTTCAAACGGAATATTGGTTGAACCGTGCAACCATGTTATATTTCACTCGAATCATATATTTATGTAGGAGTATTCACTGGAAATGCCATTATGTTTTTAGGACTGTGTCCACTATTTATTCGCCAATTACACTGAAAAAAATCATGCTCGTTTCCAAAGAGTTTTTTCTTTATTCTAGTGATGTTGGTATTTATTCTGAGCCAAAGAAGCGGAGAATTGAAATAAGGATACTTTTAATTGAAATAAGGATAACTTAAGTTTTGCGTATTTGATTCCAGGCTGAAATCAAAACAACAATAATTAAAAAAAAAAACAACTTTATATCCTAGAAATGCGTCTTCTATGCTAAACAAAATTCGAATTCGTTTTTTTAGGACATGAAATCTTTGGCCCTAAAATAAAATATAGTTGAATCAAATAAAACTGAGGCAATCACAAGTACGACTCCACTATGTATGATGACTCACATGCAAACTATTTTAAAATTAGGAGGTACTTTGTGTCTCCAACGTTAAAAAAATAAATACGGCAAAAGTTTGGCAACCGAATCTTTTTAAAATTTGGACGGCGATACGATCTACCCATTGCCTGACTTTTTAAGTATATTTAAAAATTTAATTACAATTTATATGGACTTTACAGGATGATGTTTGGATGCAGATCAAAAAACTTATGCTATGGTCACACTGGGCAAATATTTGATCGAAATATTGATCAAAATAAAGTTATCAAGAATAGTTAATCCTCTGTAGCTGAATCGTAGTCTGACAGACACCGCAAAATAAATTTTCGTGCGTATCTTCCTTAAGTACGAAGCATCGATCCCTCCTTTGTCAATACCTTTTCGCTTTTTGCTCACACATCGGTCAGTGTTTGCTTAACAAACATATGTTTTTATGCAAAATATGACCAAAAACTTTTCGATCATAACTTTTAACGTAGAAAATCAGTTTAGAAATTAGGTCTGCTGGACCCCAAGTCATGTATATTATTAAAATTAGACCACCTCAGCTAAAGATTGTTCATTATTTTCGTCAGTGTACAGATAACTAAGGTGCCAATTCCTTATCCAGCAAAAAAATGTAGAAGTTGTTCCAAAGGCACAACTTTAAAAGCACTTCAGAAAATGTCCACCCAAAGATGTTCTCTATTTTAACTACACAGGAAGTTCTTTCTTCTTTTTAATTTTTATGAGCAATTTCACCTTTTTTTGTTTCAAATTGGTTAAAACAAGAGTAAGAATTAACCCCTTAGGAGCCATCGTGGTGCAATGGTTAGCATGCCCGCCTTGCATACACAGGGTCATGTGTTCGATTCCTGCTTCGACCGAATACCAAAAAGGTTTTCAGCGGTGGATTATCCCACCTCAGTAATGCTGGTGACATTTCTGAGGGTTTCAAAGCTTCTCAAAGTGGTCTCACTGCAATGTGGAATGCCGTTCGGACTCGGCTATAAAAATGAGGTCCCTTGTCATTGAGCTTAACATGGAATCGGGCAGCACTCAGTGAGATGAGAGAAGTTCACCAATGTGGTATCACAATGGACTGAATAGTCTAAGTGAGCCTGATACATCGGGCTGCCACCTAACCTAACCTAACCTAACCTATCCATCTAATGCCCCAATTTTTTTGCCAGCTTATTAATTTTTCAATGTTAACGACACAAAAGCAAGAGAACTAAGCAAGAAAAATTTATACCGTAAAATTCAGCATACACCCAGAGAAGGAATATGATAATCTCAAACATGTTTCAAGAGCAAAATATTATTTTTGGATGGTGACCATATAACATTTTTATCGCAACCATGTTATTTTCTCGGAAATTATGTATCTGTTTTCGGAAAACATGTTTTGTTTGGCGAGAAAACAACATTTTTGCGAAAAGCATGTTACATTGTCACTATCCAAAAATAACATTTTGCTCTTGAAATATGTTTGAGGTGATCATATTCCTTCTCTCTGTGTACACGCACAGAAAAAACATGTTTGGACATGGTTGCCGCATCCATTTATTGCTTATCTAGAGTATGCAATTGTCGCGAAAACCATGTATTTTGTCTTTGTAAAAATAATTTTCGAGCGGAGAAAAATGTATGGTGGCAATAAGCATTTGAATGGTTCTCAAATACCGCAAACATGTTCTATCATTTAAATGATAGAATTTGAGACCATTAAATTGTTGGGAAAATCATGTACCTGACCATTCAATTTTTTTTACTTTTTTACAGGGAAAAAAGTATTTTAAAGGTTAAGTATAGACATGTCTAGAACCATTACATGGCCATAAAGACCATTTACATTTTTTCGTGACGATTTAATTTTTTAACTTCTTTGCAGCGAAAAGAATTTTATAAAAACATTGAGCAGGTACACATGATTTTCATTTTGCGCGTCAGTCGTGTGTTGATTGTTTCTTGGAATGGACGGAGAATACGGATTTACTGTGTTTTGTGTTAATTTATTTATTCAGAAGTGGCACGTGGTTTTATGTGAACACAAAAAAGGAAAGTGTAATTGAAAAAATGTGCCTGTTTTTTGTTCTGCATTTTGCTATATGGTATAATTTATTTTTATTTGCAGTTACATGTTGTCTGCGTTTGTACATTTGATGGGCACGATGTAAATATGGAATAATTAATTATTGTTGAAATTGAAATAAAATAGAGTGTGTAAAAATATATGATGTTTGCTTGAACGGCATTATAAATACAAACAAACAATGAATTAGTTCATAAATAAATAAAAACAAACAAATAAAGTTAATTTTGTGTTTTCTTTTCTCAAGTGGCGTCCTTTTTTTGACGATGAAAAAAGTTTTTCATAAACATTGTAGGTTGTTGACCATGTTCTTTTAACTAGGAGAAAAACATTTTTAATGAATACCATAACATTTTAGATCGTGACCATTGTCTTTTCATTCAAACAAAATTCTTTTTATCAATATAATAACATTTTAGATGAGGACAATTACATTTTTCTTAGAACCATGTTCAATGAGCCAACATGGTTGCAGGTTAAAATGTTATATGGTCGCCGCAAAAATAGCTCCAATCATATTATTTTGCTCTTCGAATATGATTGTGACAATCATGTTTCTTCTTTGCGTGAATGCTGTAAAGCCTCTTGAATAGTTTCAAATAAGTTTTCTTTTTATTTTTCCCATTTTTGTTGTCTTAAGGTGTGTTTTACTAAAATTTGGCAAGCATAGCTACAATGCTAATTCTACTCCCTGTGCAAAATTTCAACTAAATCGGAGTTAAAAATTGGCCTCTGTGGCCATATGAGTGTAAATCGGGCGAAAGCTATACATGGGAGATATATCTAAATCTGAGCCGATTTCAACCAAATACGGTACAGACAGTTGGAATGTTAATTCTACTTCCTGTGCAAAAGATTGGCCACTGTGGTCATATGAGTGTAAATCGGGCGAACAACATATATGGGAGCTATATCTAAATCTCAACCGATTTCAATAAAATTTGGCACACTTGACTATAGTACTAATTGCTCTTCTTGTGCAAAATTTTAAGCAAATTAGGGTAAAACTCTGGCTTCTGTGCCATATAAGTCCACGTTGGGTGAAAGATATATATGGGAGCTATATCTAACTCTGAACCGATTTCTTCCAAAATCAATAGGGTTCTATCTAGTGCCAAACTAAGACTAAAACTGCGACCTAGACATTGATCACAAAAATGTGTTCACAGACAGACGGACATGGCTATATCGACTCAGGCGCCCTCCCCGAGCATTTTTGCCAAAGACACCATGTGTCTATCACGTCTCCTTCTGGGCGTTGCAAACATATGCACTAACTTATAATACCCTGTTCCACAGTGTGGCGCAGGGTATAAAAATTGCAATCACTTTTTTAACTAACTTAGTTTTCCGAGTTTCATTAAAATTTTAATTTTATTAATTAATTTTTTAATTAAAAATTTTCAATCAGTGGCTAAGATAACATTATGCATCTCTCTTGATTTTTTTAATTGTATCAATTAATTTATTAAAAATAAAATTTTTAACTTCAATAGACCTTTTAATTGTAAATATTTTGGTGATATTTTTTCTATGTAGATCTTGCGATTTAACGCCTTTAGGCTATTTTTGAAGGTCTATGTTAAAGCGCATGTATAAAAAATTGCTTCTGAAAATTATTTCAGAGGCTTAAACATTTAATTTCTAATTCGAAGAAGCTTAATTATACCCTCCACCATAGGATGGGGGGTATATTAACTTTGTCATTCCGTTTGTAACACATCGAAATATTGCTCTAAGACCCCATAAAGTACGAGTATATATATTCTGAATCGTGGTGAAATTCTGAGTCTATCTAAGCATGTCCGTCCGTTCGTCCGTCCGTCTGTTGAAATCACGCTAACTTCCGAACGAAACAAGCTATCGACTTGAAACTTGACACAAGTAGTTGTTATTGCTGTAGGTCGGATGGTATTGCAAATGGGCCATATCGGTTCAATTTTACGTATAGAACCCATATAAACGGACCCCCAGATTTGGCTTGCGGAGCCTCTAAGAGAAGCATATTTCATCTGATCCGGCTGAAATTTGGTACATTTTGTTGGTATATGGTCTCTAACAACCATGCAAAAATTGGTCCACATCGGTCCATAATTATATATAGCCCCCATATAAATCGATCCCCATATTTGGCTTGCGGAGCCCCAAAGAGAAGTAAATTTCATCCGATCCGGCTGAAATTTGGTATATGGTCTCTAACAACTATGCAAAAATTGGTCCTCGTCGGTCCATAATTATATATAACCCCCATATAAACCGATCCCCAGATTTGGCTTGCGAAGCCTCTAAGAGAAGCAAATTTCATCCAAATTTCATGGTATTGATATATGGTCTCTAACAAACATGCTAGAATTGGTCCATATCGGTCAATAATTATATATAGCCCTTATATAAACCGATCCCCAGAGTTTACCTCCCGAGCCTCTTGAAGCAGCAAAATTCATCCGATCCTATATTATATATAATCCCCAAATAAACTGATCCCCAATCACAGAAAAATCACGATTGCCACTCGAGCCAAAAATAATCTGACAACATTTTTTTTACCATAGAAAATTTTGTCAAAATTGTATATTTCTATAGAAAATTTTGTCAAAATTTTATTTCTATAGAAAATTTTGTCAACATTTTATGTCATTAAAAAATTTTGTCAAAATATAATTTCTATACAATTTATTACTATAGAAAATTTTGTCAGAATTTTAGTTCTGTATAAAATTTTGTCAAAATGTTATTTCTATAGAAAATTTATGAAGCATTTCATAGTTGGAGAGGAATATATTGCAAAATCTTCCAAAACATCAAGAATTCTACCAATCTACCAAATCTGTCATTTTTGGTAGACTCGTGTTCATAATTGTATATAGCCGGTCAAGAACTGAATATATAGGTATTTAATTTTACGGCCGTATACACGAACAACAAAGACTGTTTTTCATATGTTTGGGTGTAAAAATTATATGTTTGGAACTCAAATTTTTTAACACAATATTTTTAAGTGCAAGCATATAATGTTTATAAGCCAGCATAACATGTTTGGGATATATATGTTAATATGTTAGAACATATTATGTTTGGGACAAAAAATATTTGTAAATATAATATGCTTAGATGTAAACATATAAAAATTTGGAAAAAGCCTATAAACATATATGTGTTTAGAAAGAGAGATCTAGAGAGTATGCTGCAAGTAAAATAATGGAAGTAACCAATTGGCGCCTTAAAAATATATCCACACAAAGAAAATTTTATTTGATTTTTTTACTACCAGTTTATGCCCTAAGGTGAAACATAATATGTTCGAACAATATTTTGCTTGCACCAATCCTGAAAATATATATGCTTGAAGCAATATGTGTTTGGGGTATATGTTACAGAAGCGATTTTTTTGAGGGTGTATACTTGTTATACCCTTCACCACTACTGTGGTACAGGGTATAATAAGTTTGTATGTAACGCCAAGAAGGAGTAATCATAGACCAACCTTTTAGTATACGGATCGGCTTAGAATTAAATTCTGAGTCGATTTAGCGATGTCCGTCTGTCTGTCTGTTGGTGTATTTTTGTGTGCAAAGTACAGCTCGCAGTTTTAGTCCGATTGTCCTAAAATTTGGTATAGGGTCCTGTTTCGGCTCAAAGACGATCCCTATTGATTTTGGAAAAAATCGGTTCAGATTTAGATATAGCTGCCATATATATTTTTCACCGATCTGGTCATAATTGGCGTGTATATCAACCGATCTTCCTCAAATTCCGTACATCCGAATATTTTATGAGTCTCAAAAAACTTGCAAAATATCAGCCAACTCGGTTCAGATTTAGATATAGCTCCCATATATAGCTTTCGCCCGATTTACACTCATTTGCCCACAGAGGCCAATTTTTTGCTCCGATTTAGTTGAAATTTTGCATAGGGAGTAGAATTAGCATTGTAACTATGCGTGCCAAATTTGGTTGAAATCGGTTCAGATTTGGATATATCTCCCATATATAGCTTTCGCCCCATTTACACTCATATGACCACAGAGGCCAATTTTTAAATCCGATTTAGTTGAAATTTTCCACAGGGAGTAGAATTAGCATTGTAGCTATCCGTGCCAAATTTGGGTGACATCGGTTCAGATTTAGATATAGCTTCCATATATATGTTTTTCTGATTTCGACAAAAATGGTCAAAATACCAACATTTTCCTTGTAAAATCGCCACTGCTTAGTCGAAAAGTTGTAAAAATGACTCTAATTTTCCTAAACTTCTAATACACATATATCGAGCGATAAATCATAAATAAACTTTTTCGAAGTTTCCTTAAAATTGCTTCAGATTTAAACGTTTCCCATATTTATACCCTGCTCCACACTGTGGAACAGGGTATTATAAGTTAGTGCATATGTTTACAACACCCAGAAGGAGACGAGATAGACACATGGTATCTTTGGCAAAAATGCTCAGGGTGGGCTCCTGAGTCGATATAGCCATGTCCGTCTGTCCGTGAACACATTTTTGTAATCAAAGTCTATGTCGCAGTTTTAGTCCAATCGACTTCAACTTTGGCACAAGTATGTGTTTTGGCTCAGAATAGATCCCTATTGATTTTGGAAGAAATCGGTTCAGATTTAGATATAGCTCCCATATATATATTTCGCCCGATATGGACTTATATGGCCCCAGAAGCCAGAGTTTTACCCTAATTTGCTAAACATTTTGCACAAGAAGAACAATTAGTGCTATAGTCAAGTGAGCCAAATTTTATTGAAATCGGTTCAGATTTAGATATAGCTCCCATATATATCTTTCGCCCGATATGGACTAATACGGTCCCAGAGGCCAGAGTTTTACCCCAATTTGGTTGAAATTTTGCACAGGGAGTAGAATCAGCATGGTAGCTATGCGTGCCAAATTTGGTTGAAATCGGTTCAGATTTAGATATAGCTCCCATATATAGCTTTCGCCCGATTTACACTCATATGACCACAGAGGCCAAGTTTTTGCTCCGATTTAGTTGAAATTTTGCACAGGGAGTAGAATTAGCATTGTAGCTATGCGTGTCAAATTTGGTTTAAATCGGTTCAGATTTAGATATAGCTCCAATATATAGCTTTCGGCCGATTTACACTCATATGACCACAGAGGCCAATTTTTTGCTCCGATTTAGTTGAAATTTGGCACAGGGAGTAGAATTAGCATTGTAGCTATGAGTGCCAAATTTGGTTGAAATCGGTTCAGATTTAGATATATCTCCCATATATATATATATTTTTCTGATTTCAACAAAAATGGTCAAAATACCAACATTTTCCTTGTAAAATCGCCACTGCTTAGTCGAAAAGTTGTAAAAATGACTCTAATTTTCCTAAACTTCTAATACATATATATCGAGCGATAAAGCATAAATAGACTTTTTCGAAGTTTCCGTAAAATTGCTTCAGATTTAAACGTTTCCCATATTTTTTTTTTACTAACATTGTGTTCAACCCTAGTGCATTAGCCGACTTAAATATTGAGTCTATAGATTTTGTAGAAGTCTCTCAAATTCTGTCCAGATGAGTGATATTTAAATGTATGTATTTGGGACAAACCTTTATATATAGCCCCCAACACATTTAACGGATGTGATATGGTATCGAACATTTAGATCTACAAAGTGATGCAGGGTATAATATAGTCGGCCCCGCCCGACTTTAGACTTTCCTTACTTGTTTTTATTTAAAATTTCTTTATTCTATAGCAATTTATCATTAATTGGGTTTATGGTTAAATACGAGTTAGAAAAATCAACAAAAAATCGTTTTTCAACCTTTGTCTTCAATTCGATTATTTCTAAAGGTCACCTCGAAAAAAAATATTTATATATAATTCAAATAATCCGAAACATATTTCGATGTATTAAAATTGAAATAACGAACTAATAATCCCTTGATGCAAGTTAAAATTAGCCCAAGCCCATTAAATTTGAGTACGTAAAGAAACAACAGCCAAGAAAAAAAAACAGGAGGAGAAAAACAAACTAATTCATGTACTGACATGATATAACCCCAAGACTAATATTAACTTGTCCAATTAACGCCAGGGTGAGTACATAACAATGACTGAGTTTCTTTTCCGTTTTTTTTTTCATTTTATTACACTAAATGAAGGCTAAATCCAACACCTAAATAAGAAAATAAAGAATTACTAACCAACATAAATGTAAATCAAAATAAACATACAAACATACAATTTTTTCCACGACATAAAATGAATAAACCTTATGATAGAAATTAACCCGAAAACTTGAAACTATCAAATTTATGATGTTCTTCTATGGTGGTGGTACCTTAACTCATATCGTAAAGGTTGAGCTACTTTTACTAATACCAGAAGATTCATGCATATATGGTATGTGAAGGTAGTTATATTCGGACACTTGCTAAATAACAGGGTTTAACAACAAATTACATGATTTAACTGCCCGCAAAGACCAAACGCAAAAAGAGGTCAAGACCATATTCAAGCATAATTCCAAGAATTTTGGAAAATTTAATTTTTTTTTTTCTGGCCCCAAAACTAAGCAGATAAAAATGAAAAGAAGTTTAAGGAAAGAGTAAATAAAAGCAGAATTCAAAATTCAAGTATAAGGTAAATATCGTCATCAACACCCATCCATCCATTCATCCATCCATACAAGCATCCAGTATGGTCCAGTACATGTGGACCAACGTCTAAAGATAATCTCTTCATGTTATTTCTTAAGTGTTTAATGAAAAGACATAACCATGATTACATTTAAGTCAAGTTTAATCTTTAATGTAGATCTTGATTAAATGCCACCATACCATGCTATGCCAACTACCAACTCTTGATGGAAAACAAACAACAACAACTATAAGAAAAAATGCATACAGAAGATCCATAGTCGTCATGGTGCGTCGATGGTGCATTTCTGCGAAATTGTAAGCCATGAAAATCTTGCATGTGAAGATCCACCATAAGCAGAAGAAGCCATTGTCTTCTACAATGCAACAACAAATATCCTTATAATGAAAGTGCAATGTCATGGTGATGGACAACAACTTTAGAGGGTTACACATGAAAATGTAAACCTTCCTCTAGGAGTGAGCGATCTAGACGATGAGTCTCTGATAGATTTGAATAAAATTTGTGCTATTACCTTGAAGTGCTTCATCCAAAAAACTACAAATTCAAATAAAATTGCAGATAATATCTAATTTTTTTTCAAACGAGAGAACCTTCAGTCAAAATAACATTTTCGAATTCCTCCTGTTAAGTTAGGGGCTACATATTAGGTGTAAGAGAGGAGTTCGGAATATACTTTACAAGGTAACCGCTGAAAGTAGAGATGCCAAAATAAAAGAAAAATATATTCGAAGTATGGAAATTCTACAATTCTTAGAGACTAAACGTGTAACTAAAAATATAGTCTAATGAAGTACTAAAAAAATACTAATTCTGAAATTCATAGAAAATTACTTTCTATGTTAATTGGTCAAAATCGAAGAACCGTTTCTTAACAAACTAATCGAATTTGAGTTGAAAGCCTTTTTTTGCTGGCAGCTCATAAAAAATCGAAATCAATTTAAAACAATTAAGTCAAATAGAAAGTCGGGCGGGGCCGACTATATCATACCCTATGTTTACTACTTCGGTAGGGGTGGTACTGAACTAGTAAACATAAGCATTTGTGGGGTAACATTGGTATAGGTTTGAGCGATAAACCGCATTTTCATATTTAAGAACATTAAGGGGTACATTTTTATGGGAGTTTTGTCACGAGTATAACTAATATTGAGTCCATTAATAAAAAATAAGAAATCGCTCAATTAGTGTGGGTAATAAATCAAAATTCAATTTTTGCACATATAGTAAGTAAAAACACGTTCGAAAATAAAGGAAACAAGTATATACGGCCGTAAGTTCGGCCAGGCCGAATCTTATGTACCCTC
The DNA here is from genome assembly GCF_050003625.1 of Haematobia irritans. Lineage (NCBI taxonomy): Eukaryota > Metazoa > Arthropoda > Insecta > Diptera > Muscidae > Haematobia > Haematobia irritans. Next base: position 259,835,521 of record NC_134397.1, read on the forward strand.
CACCATGGATTGCGTAGAAACTTCTACGAAAGACTGTCACCCACAATCGCATTACTTGGATTGTGGTATCTTAAAACTTTTTAACATCATTTTCTAAATTGTGAGTTAGTCCATACGTGGTATATATTAGACAAAAAAGTTATGTATAGTTAAGTCTACAAATAATTACGAATCGATTTGGACTTTTTGTACGATACATAGAGAGCCAGAATTGAAATATGGGGGTCGCTTATATGGGGGCTATATAAATTATGAACTTGATATGGACCAATTTTTGTGTGATTGGAGATCGATTTATCTGAGGGCCATATATAACTATAGACCGATATGGACCTAGTTAGGCATGGTTGTTAACGACCATATACTAGCACAATGTACCAAATTTCAACTCACTCGGATGAAATTTGCTCCTCCAAGAGGCTCCAAAACCAAATCTCGGGATCCGTTTATATGGGGCTATGTATGATTATGGACTGATATGGACTACTTTTGGCATGGTTGTTAAATATCATATACTATCACCACGTACCAAATTTCAAGCAGATCGGATGAATTTTGCTTCTCCAAAAAAGGCACCGGAGGTCAAATCTGTGGATCGGTTTATATGGGAGCTATATATAATTATGGACTGATAGGAACCAATTCCTACATGGTTGTTGGATACCATATACTAACATCACGTACCAAATTTCAACCGAATGGGAAGAATTTTTATCTTCCAAGAGGCTCCGGAGGTCAAACCTGGGGATCGGTTTATATGGGGCCTATATATAATTATGGACCGATATCGACCAATTTTTGCATGGGAGTTTGAGGCAATATATTAACACCACGTACCAAATTTCAACTGAATCAGGTGAATTTTGGTCTTCCAAGAGTCTACGGAGGTCAAATCTGGTGATCGGTTTATATGGTGGCTATATATAATTATGGACCGATGTGGACCAATTTTTGCATGGCTGTTAGAGACCATATACTAACACCATGTACCAAATTTCAGCCGGATCGGATGAAATTTGCTTCTCTTAGCGGCCTCACAAGCCAAATCGGGGGATCGGTTTATATGGGGACTATATATAATTACTGACCGATGTGGACCAATTTTTGCATGGTTGTTAGAGACCATATACTTACACCATGTACCAAATTTCAGCCGGATCGGATGAAATTTGCTTCACTTAGAGGCCTCGCAAGCCAAATCGGGGGATCGGTTTATATGGGGGCTATATATAATTATGGACCGATGTGGACCAATTTTTTGCATATACTAACACCATGTACCAAATTTCAGCCGGATCGGATGAAATTTGCTTCTCTTAGAGGCCTCGCAAGCCAAATTTGGGGGTCCGTTTATATGGGGGCTATACGTAAAAGTGGACCGATATGGCCCATTTGCAATACCATCCGACCTACATCAATAACAACTTCTTGTGCCAAGTTTCAAGTCGATAGCTTGTTTCGTTCGGAAGTTAGCGTGATTTCAACAGACGGACGGACGGACGGACGGACATGCTCAGATCGACTCAGAATTTCACCACGACCCAGAATATATATACTTTATGGGGTCTTAGAGCAATATTTCGATGTGTTACAAACGGAATGACAAAGTTAATATACCCCCCATCCTATGGTGAGTATATTTTTTATTTAAAATAATAAAATTTACTTGATTTACTAAAAAAATTCTCAACTGAAAACAGCTAGAAATAGTTCATTAACTGGAAAAAGGTATGGAAGTTTACTAACACTTGGAGGTAAGTATTTACATGTAAGTAAGAGCGACACTTTGTTGTGGTTCTCTTACGATGAGAGGATATCGCTATTTTTGGATATATTAAGTAAAGGTTCATGATATTCAGGAAATAGTTCATGGACATTATTTAAAAATTCAAAATTGAAACTGTGAAACATCTCAAACTTGGACATTCTGTAAACCGGACATCTCTCAATTTCCGTGAGACCTTCATTTTCAAAAATGTACAACTTTATGTCAAAATTCTCATTTTATTTTTTGTGTATATATAATCCACTTTAGATCGTGATCGGTTTATATAGAGGATTAATACACTTGTTGATTGCTACACTTGTTATGGTCTGAAGCCGATATTTCGATATGTATGACAAATTTATAGCATTGTTCAAGTCGATCATTCTTCAATTTATTTTAGTTAGTAGTGTTTTCGAGCAACATCCCAAGATCCTCAGAAATAAAATTTTGACAACATTTTCTATAGAAGTAAAATTTGGAGAAAATTTTCTATAGAAATAAAATTTTGTCAAAATTTTCTATAGAAATAACATTTTGACAAAATTTTCTATAGAAATGAAATTTTGACAAAATTTTCTATAGAAATAACATTTTGACAAAATTTTCTATAGAAATGAAATTTTGACAAAATTTTCAATAGAATTAAAATGTTGACAATATTCTCTATACACTAATAGAAAAAGTATGTTATATTAACGAAATGTTTCGTTAAAAGTCAGCCAATGAAACAAATTCGTTAATACAATGATTTTTTTCTTTAATATAAGGAATTTTCTGCTAATCAACGTAACGTTTCGTACTGATAACGAATATTTTCATTGTATTAATGAAAATGTTTCATTATATCAATGAAAATTTTTCGTTGGCGGACTTTTAATGAAGTTTTCTTTGTGTGTAGAATTAAAATTTTGACAACATTTTCTATAGAAATAAAATTTCGCCATAATTTTCTATAGGAATAAAAATTTTGGCAAAATTTTCCATAAAAATAAAATTTTGACAAAATTTTCTAAAGAAAAAAAATGTTGGTAGATTATTTTTGGCTCGAGTGGCAACCATGATTATGAACCGATATGGACCAATATTTGTGTGATTGGGGATCGGCTATATATAACTATAGACCTATATGAACCAATTTTGGCATGGTTATTAGCGGTCATATTCTTCCAACCGGATCGGATGAATTTTGCTTCTCCAAGAGGCTCCGGAGATCAAATCTGGGGAAGGGTTTTTATGGGGGCTGTATACAATTATTGACCGATATGGACCAATTCTGGCATGTTTGTTAGAGACCATATACTAACACAACGTACAAAATTTCAACCGGATCGGATAAATTGTGCTCCTGCAATAGGCTCCGGAGGTCAAAACTGGGGAACGGTTTATATGGGGGCTATATATAATTATGGACCGATATGGGCCAATTTTTGCATGGTTGTTAGATACCATATACTAACACCGGATCAGATGAATTTTGCTGCTCTAAGAGGCTCCGGAGGTCAAATCTGGGGATCGGTTTATACGGGGGCTATATATAATTATAGACCGATAAGTACCAATTTTTGCACGGTTGTTAGAGACCATATACTAATACCATGTACCAAATTTCAGCCGGATCGGATGAAATTTGCTGCTCTTAGAGGATCCGCAAACCAAATCTGGGGATCGGTTTATATGGGCGCTATATATAATTATGGACCGATATGGACCAATTTTTGCATGGTTGTTAGAGACCATATACTTACACTACGTACCAAATTTCAACGGGATCGGATGAATTTTGCTCCTCTAAGAGGCTCCGGAGTTCAAATCTGGGGATCGGTTTATATGGGGGCTATATATAATTATGGACCGATATAGACCAATTTTTGCATGGTTGTTAAATAAAAAAATCGCTTTCACACAATTTAATAAAAATATTATAATTTAATTATCAAATATATAGTTTTATAAACACAAGAAATAAATAATTGCACGATTTCTTTGTAAGAACTAAAGACTTAAGATGCAAACTTTTTGATTATCTTAATTTCCGGTTTGTCAGCCATTTTAATAATACCTTAACATTTCTGTTTTAAAAACTCTTCTACTAGTTCCCATACTAAAAAACATTGCCACTTTAAATGTTGCCATCAATTAAAAGAAATTTAAAAATCAAGCAACTAACCAATCCCACAGATACTAGCAAAATTTTTGCATATTATATATTTGCGATTAATTTAAGTGATTTATGATTGTCAAGAAATCTAGTTATGTTTATGCAAATTCTCTAGTCGCTCTTATATAAATTTATAATTGTTTCATTGGTTAAAATCAGATTTTAAGGTGGGCCATTAATTTCACCCGAATAAAATAAACGAATCTGCATAAGCATAAATGTAGTGTATATGTGTGTGTGTGTTTTTTTTTTTTTTTTTTTTTTTTTTAAGCACCATATTCGAAAGTTGATATTATCATTAAAAAAATTATAATCATTTGTTAGCATTTTCGACCCTGATAAAATAAAAGTTATGAGTTTTTTAAAGTAATATTTTTTTTCGATTGACAGTAGTACATGTTCTCAAATGTCAACTTAATTATTTAAAGGTCATCAAAGTGATCAAAAATTAATCCGGTTTTTTGTACGTGTTTTAAAGTCAAATAAAATGTTTGTTTAAAAATTAAAATCAAATCTAATATAGAAAGTATTTGTAGCAGGTGAATTAACACACACACACACCAAAGTACTCAAGCAAATTAAATATGTGCTGATACAAATATGTATTTTTTGTATATTACTTGGCCGCATGGTTTAAAAATGTCCTCCAACAAAACAATGGTGTATATTGGACCAATTTTATAATGAACATTAGCGTAGCTAGACAATCTTCCTAGGGGTGCTATAGCCCCCCTAGCAAAAAATTTATAGACTGAACTTATAACTTCAATTAATGTTTTATTTCATAAAAATTAATAAAAAATTGGACATAAAAATAATTCGACAATTAATTTATAATAAAGCAACTTAAAGTAGTTCCACACTTTTCCCAGCAAAAAAAAAATGGGAGTTGTTCTAAAGGCACAACTTTAAAAGCACTTCCACAAAGAAGTTAATTATTTTAACTACACAGGAAGTTTTTTTACTTCTTTTTTTTCATATTTTAATGCGTAATTTTTTGTTTTCTTTTTTTCAAATAGTTTAAAAAATAGTAAGACTAAATAAAGTAGTACAAATTATTCAAATTTTGCCATAGAAAAATCAATACTTTTTGAAAATATTCGAGGGAAAATGTTTCAATCAAGCTTTGGAATGCATTAAAAATTATAAAAAATATAAATATTATTTAGCTGGGAAAATATCACACAATTTTTGAATTCACATTCAAAACACTGAATTCGGATCACACCTTAAGAAGTGATGCAAATCAATTGCAACGGCTGTTCGATGGACATCCCTCCTATGACAAATTCATATTACATTCATCGCTTCTACGCCAATTTTGCACCACTCCCGGACCCAAGAAGAACATTTTCGCTTCTTTTTTGGCGACGCTTTTTTGCAGCATTATTAAGATATTTATTTATGAAAGAATAATTTTAAAGGGTGATTCTTTTGAGGTTAGGATTTTCATGCATTAGTATTTGACAGATCACGTGGGATTTCAGACATGGTGTCAAAGAGAAAGATGCTCAGTATGCTTTGACATTTCATCATGAATAGACGAACGATCTGCCACAACGTCGAATTTTCAGTGAATGGGCCCTAGAAAAGTTGGCAGAAAATCCGCTTTTTTATCGACAAATTTTGTTCAGCGATGAGGCTCATTTCTGGTTGAATGGCTACGTAAATAAGCAAAATTGCCGCATTTGGAGTGAAGAGCAACCAGAAGCCGTTCAAGAACTGCCCATGCATCCCGAAAAATGCACTGTTTGGTGTGGTTTGTACGCTGGTGGAATCATTGGACCGTATTTTTTCAAAGATGCTGTTGGACGCAACGTTACGGTGAATGGCGATCGCTATCGTTCGATGCTAACAAACTTTTTGTTGCCAAAAATGGAAGAACTGAACTTGGTTGACATGTGGTTTCAACAAGATGGCGCTACATGCCACACAGCTCGCGATTCTATGGCCATTTTGAGGGAAAACTTCGGAGAACAATTCATCTCAAGAAATGGACCGGTAAGTTGGCCACCAAGATCATGCGATTTGACGCCTTTAGACTATTTTTTGTGGGGCTACGTCAAGTCTAAAGTCTACAGAAATAAGCCAGCAACTATTCCAGCTTTGGAAGACAACATTTCCGAAGAAATTCGGGCTATTCCGGCCGAAATGCTCGAAAAAGTTGCCCAAAATTGGACTTTCCAAATGGACCACCTAAGACGCAGCCGCGGTCAACATTTAAATGAAATTATCTTCAAAAAGTAAATGTCATGGACCAATCTAACGTTTCAAATAAAGAACCGATGAGATTTTGCAAATTTTATGCGTTTTTTTTTAAAAAAAGTTATCAAGCTCTTAACAAATCACCCTTTATTATCAACTACAATTTTTTTTTAATTAAATTGACTAAATCAGACTAAACAAAATAATAAATAATAAACTAAATCACAACCACAGCTTTATTTCATAAATATCACACTTCAAACATTGCCATAGGCAACTGCTACCACAACCCAAGTAATTCGATTGTGCATGAAAGTTTTTAGCGTAACTTTGTGCGGTTGTATATACTTGTTTAATTTTTATAAAAATGGAAAATCGTAAATAGGTTCTCAAATTCTGGGGGGGATAAACTTTTTCTGGGGGGGTCTAAGCCCACTCCCCAGAGGCCTTCCTACGCCTATCATAATGAAGGACGTATCTGAATCGTATATTATTTTATTTTATTGTTTTTGGTATAAAAGCTGTACTGAATGAGAAGTTTTCTGTTTTATTTTTTGATAAATGAAATTTTAGAGAAACGAAGTTTGAACAAGTATATACGGCCGTAAGTTCGGGCAGGCCGAAGTTTATGTACCCTCCACCATGGATTGCGTATAAACTTCTACTGAAGACTGTCATCCACAATGGAATTACTTGGGTTGCGGTAACAATTGCCGATGGCAAGGTATCTTAAAACTTCCTAACACTATAACATATACCACATAGTCCATACGTGGTATATATTAAACAAAAAGAGGCCGATTAAATACGTATATAAGTATATAATTAATTAAATTCTATAGAAATAAAATTTTGACAACATTTTCTATAGAAGTAAAATTTTGACAAAATTTTCTATAGAAATAAAATTTAGGCAAATTTTTCTGAAGAAATAACATTTTGACAATGTTTTCTATAAAAATAAAATATTGGTAGATTATTTTTGGCTCGAGTGGCAACCATGATTATGAACCGATATGGACCAATTTTTGTGTGATTGGGGATCGGCTATATAAAGGGTGATTCTTTTGAGGTTAGGATTTTCATGCATTAGTATTTGACAGATCACGTGGGATTTCAGACATGGTGTCAAAGAGAAAGATGCTCAGTATGCTTTGACATTTCATCATGAATAGACTTACTAACGAGCCACAACGTCGAATTTTCAGTGAATGGGCCCTAGAAAAGTTGGCAGAAAATCCGCTTTTTTATCGACAAATTTTGTTCAGCGATGAGGCTCATTTCTGGTTGAATGGCTACGTAAATAAGCAAAATTGCCGCATTTGGAGTGAAGAGCAACCAGAAGCCGTTCAAGAACTGCCCATGCATCCCGAAAAATGCACTGTTTGGTGTGGTTTGTACGCTGGTGGAATCATTGGACCGTATTTTTTCAAAGATGCTGTTGGACGCAACGTTACGGTGAATGGCGATCGCTATCGTTCGATGCTAACAAACTTTTTGTTGCCAAAAATGGAAGAACTGAACTTGGTTGACATGTGGTTTCAACAAGATGGCGCTACATGCCACACAGCTCGCGATTCTATGGCCATTTTGAGGGAAAACTTCGGAGAACAATTCATCTCAAGAAATGGACCGGTAAGTTGGCCACCAAGATCATGCGATTTGACGCCTTTAGACTATTTTTTGTGGGGCTACGTCAAGTCTAAAGTCTACAGAAATAAGCCAGCAACTATTCCAGCTTTGGAAGACAACATTTCCGAAGAAATTCGGGCTATTCCGGCCGAAATGCTCGAAAAAGTTGCCCAAAATTGGACTTTCCGAATGGACCACCTAAGACGCAGCCGCGGTCAACATTTAAATGAAATTATCTTCAAAAAGTAAATGTCATGGACCAATCTAACGTTTCAAATAAAGAACCGATGAGATTTTGCAAATTTTATGCGTTTTTTTTTTAAAAAAAGTTATCAAGCTCTTAACAAATCACCCTTTATAACTATAGACCGATATGGACCAATTATGGCATGGTTATAAGCGGCCTTATACTAACACCACGATGCAATTTTCAACCGGTTCGGATGAAATTTGCTTCTCTTAGAGCAATCGCAGTCCAAATTTGGGGGTCCGTTAATATGGGGGCTATACGTAAAAGTGGACCGATATGGCCCATTTGCAATTCCATCTGACCTACATCAATAAAAACTACTTGTGCAAAGTTTCAAGTCGATAGCTTGTTTCGTTCGGAAGTCAGCGTGATTTCAACAGACGGACGGACGGACATACTCAGATCGACTCAGAATTTCACCACGACCCAGAATATATACTTTATGGGGTCTTAGAGCAATACTTCGATGTGTTACAAACGGAATGACAAAGTTAATATACCCCCATCCTATGGTGGAGGGTATAATAATATACCCCCATCCTATGGTGGAGGGTATAAAAAGTTGAGACAATCTTTGATACAAGCACTTCCAAATATGTTCTCTATATATTGACTACACAGGAAGTGCTTTTAAGCCACCGTGGTGCAATGGTTAGCATGCCCGCCTTGCTTACACAAGGTCGTGGGTTCGATTCCTGCTTCTACCGAACACCAAAAAGTTTTTCAGCGGTGGATTATCCCACCTCATTAATGCTGGTGACATTTCTGAGGGTTTCAAAGCTTCTCTAAGTGGTTTCACTGCAATGTGGAACGCCGTTCGGACTCGGCTATAAAAAGGAGGTACCTTGTCATTGAGCTTAACATGGAATCGGGCAGCACTCAGTGATAAGAGGGAAGTTCGCCAATGTGGTATCACAATGGACTGAATAGTCTAAGTGAGCCTGATACGTCGGACTGCCACCTAACCTAACCTAACCTAACCTAACTCATTATACCCTTCACCACTACTGTGATACAGGGTATAATAACTTTGTGCATTTGTATGTAACGCCAAGAAGGAAAAGTCAGAGACCCATCGTTTAGTATACCGATCGTCTTAGAATTGAATTCTGAGTCGATTTGGCTAGTATGTCCGCCCGTCTGTCTGTCTATCTGTCTGTCCGTCCATCCGTCTGTCTGTTCATGTATTTTTGTATGCAAAGTACAGGTATCAGATTAAGTCCGATCGTTCTGAAATTTGGCATAGACTCTGTTTTCGGGACAAAGACAATAGCTATTGGTTCAGATTTAAATATAGCTCCCATATATATCTTTCGCCCGATTTAGCTTCATTTAACTACCGGAGACCAAATTTTCATTTCGATTTACTTGCCCTGAGAGTAGAATTAAGATTTTACCATTGTATACCAAATGTAATTGAAATTGGTTAAGATTTGGATATAGCTACCATAAATAAGCCTGATTTAGAGAAATATGGTAGAATGTTTCATATTTTATAACCATTTCAACGGAATTTATTGTAATTGATTTTATTTTACACAAAAAAAAAATTTAACATTCTATCTAACTGTGACGAATTTCATCCAAATTGGTTCATATTTAGAAGAAGCGCCATATATTCTTCCGATTAAGGCAAAACTGGCACAACGTCAGCGAAGATGTCCCCGACACATTTCACAAAAGATTTAGATAAGGTTCCGCCTGTGTAAATATCACTCGATGTGGCCAAATATTGTCACAAACTCCACAAGTGACCACCTATCTTAGTGAAATTTAGTCAATATCCTTGTGAAATCACCACTGCTAGGGACCAAAAAAATTAAAAATCCTCAAATTGTCATATACCTCTGATACATGTGTATCGCCGGATACATCATAAATGGACTTTGAGGCAATAAATAAAATTACTTTAGCTTTATATTTTCCATATTTTTACTTAATTGTGTTACGTGTCAGAGCGTTGGACGATTTAAATTTAAAGTCTAGAGATCTTGTAGAAGACTAAAGGTTGAATTACACACCATGCGTCAATCCGTGCGTTGATTTTTTTCTGTTTGCGGCAGACTATTCGAGTTTTTGATTTCAAAAAGAAATTTCAACTCTTCAATCATCGGATGCATTGTACGCATTGAACGCATGGTATGTAATTCTACCTTAACTCGGTTCTGATTTATATATTTGTATATGGGAATGTAAACCTTTATATAGCTCCCAAAAAAATTTAAGGAATGGAGATGGTATCAAAAATTTTGGTCTACATAGTGGTGAAGGGTATAATATAGTCGACTCCGCCCGACTTTCGACTTTCCTAACTTGTGTTTTGACTCGCTTTTGTATATAAAAGGATCCAAGTAAAAGATCTAAGAATCCAATAAATTAATAAACTCAACCACTTTTCTTAACAAAACCAAATCGATTTAGCATATTATGGAATCAGGGTATCGACCATGCTTTTTTTTCGATTGACACAACATCTGTACATTCCGATAAAAAGTGAATTGAAGTAATCACAAAAAAACAAAACAAAATTTGCTACCTATTATTTCGCCTCATTAAGCCCAATTAATTATAAACTTGATATTAACAAGATATGAAAGCGAATTTCATTTTTATTATACCTTTAGCATATTTCGTTGCCTCTTATTTTTGGTTGCAAAAAGCATGTGACATTAACTACCATATCTTGCCAATGTTACAGACAACAGTGAGTAGTGACATAGTAAAGCCACTGAACCTACAAATTACATTAATAGCATTCGCATGTATCTGGAATCCATGTCTGTTTTGTGTTAAGTTTACCGCCTCTTCATTCCATCATAAATTATTCGAATAATTGACACTTTTGTTTTGTTTTTTTTTTCTGTTTCTCCACCTCACTCTCTCAGGGAAAAAGTGAAGTAAATCAGAAGACAACAGAAGTAAAAAAAAACGAAAGAAAGCAATTGTGAGAAAGACGAATAACCACTCTGGTTGTCAGCACTTTAATTGGAAGCATGGAGGCGGTTTCGATTGATAATTTCTTTGGGTTTTTGTAACACAGGATTTGATCAGTGTCTTTATTGAAGTGATCATAAGCCGATGTTATATTTCTTTCTTCGAGATGAGCAAATTACATTTTGATTAACACAGCGAAGATGTTTTGGAGCTGAAAATTATTGGCTCAAAAAATTGGGACTTGCAATTTATCTAAAACATAAATTTATTATAAACGGACAATAATCGATTTAAGCTCTTATCGATTATATAGAATTTCCTGATTTATTGCAGATGGGATCTATTGAAATAAAATAAATTCATGTTCACCATAAAAAAATTTAGGCATTCCATTTTTCATGCATATGTTCTCCATATATTTTAAATAATTCCGATAATTTATAGTGATCTAAAAAAAAGTCATTAAAAGAGGGAGCTTTCTCCGCAGGATGGGGTGTTCCACTTTCAAGGTATGGAGGGAGTTCCCAGCACACATATCATCATCATCATCTCAATCAATAAAATTTAAACTAACCCTGCAAAAACAGCATAGCCAAAAAAACAATGCAAATGTTCGTTTTAGATGAGTATGTGGTTCCTTGTCATTGAGCTAAACATGGAATCGAGCAGCACTCAGTGATAGAATGGAAATTCACAATGGACTGAATAGTTTAAGTGAGCCTGATATATTGGGCTGCCACTATACCTAACCTAAGCTAATCTAAGACACCTCTACCCAATTAAGCATCGATATTTTTACTACATAGTAAGGAAAAACTAAGGGTATGGTCACACTAGGCAAATATTTGCCTAAAATGAGTGTAAAACCTTCTGAAAATTTGCACAGAAAAAAAGTAAACTCTTTTATAAAAAAAAATAGTTCGTGCGAAAATTGAACTAAATTATAATCACCATTTTGAAATTACCACAAAGCGTTGTTTAAACCAGGAAAATTGAATGCCCTGGTGTACTTTTTAACTAGAAATCACGAAATTAGACCCTCTCATACAAGAACATAAGGGGTACAAAAGATTCGGCCCACCATGGATTGCGTAGAAACTTCTACGAAAGACTGTCATCCACAATCGAATTACTTGAGTTGTGGTAATAAAGGGTGGTTAAATTGTAAGGGCCGATGTTGAATGTGAACCACACCTAAACGCCAAGTTTTTTTCCGAATTTTATTTGACATTTCTCTATTTCAGACTTACTCAATTTGAACCATGGAGAGATACACAATCCAACAACGTGTTAAATGGTTCCAAGAAATGGCAACAGTGAATAATCAATTTTCGAAGAAAATCATCTTCAGTGATGAGGCACATTTTCAGTGGATTCGTCAATAAACAGAATTGCCGCATTTGGGCGAATGAGAATCCAAGAGTGATTGTCGAAAAACCAATGCACCCACAAAGAGTGACTGTTTGGTGCGGTTTATGGACTGGCGGCATCATCGGGCCGTATTTTTCCAAAATGAGGCCGGTCAGGCAGTTACTGTTAATGGTGTTCGCTATCGTGAGATGATAACGAACTTTTTATGGCCCGAATTGGAAGATATGGATGTGGACGATATGTGGTTTCAGCAGGACGGTGCCACTTGCCAAACAGCTAACGAAACAATAGCTCTTTTGCGCAACAAATTTAATGGACGTGTTATCTCACGTAATGGCGATGTCAATTGGCCGCCAAGATCATGTGATTTGACACAGTTGGACTTTTTTCTTTGAAAGAAAAGATGTTGGTCGATAAGCCAGCAACAATTCAAGAGCTAAAGGATGAGATAATTCGGCACATTAACGGCATAGAATCTCCATTATGCCTCAGCGTCATCGAAAATTTGGACCATCGGATGAAGGTGTGCCACCGATGTCGCGGCGCCCATTTGGCCGATATTTTATTCCATACATAATTGAGTAATACCAATATATTTATTTATTTCGTCTAGGGAAAATATTCCTTACAGACTAATGCTTAATAATAAATTGTGTTTAACAAGTTCTTATATTGATTAATATTCAAAGAAAAGTCTACGTCGTATAGCAAACTTATTCTATTACATTCTGTAAGAAATCTAGTGATGGGCTTATTCATAGCGTAGCTAGTTCTATGACAAGGAACATGAAAAACTTCAAAATTTCTTAATCTTCGGGATGGTACATGAAATCCTATTTTACTAAGAATATAAGGACAATCTAAAGTGCCACATATAACTTTATATAAGAATAGAATGCATTGCAGAAGTCTTCGATCTTTTAATGTAGGCAAATGTATCAATTTACATCGATGCTCATAGAGTGGAATTGGCTCAGTAAAATTGAGTGAACTTAAGCAAAACTTCACAAATTTTTTCTGAAGACGTTCAATACGATTAATATGCGTACTACACGACGGGCTCCAAACAATTTGTGCATATTCTAACTTTGTCCTTACAAGCGCAGTGTACAAAGTCTTGCGCACATAAGGATCTTGAAACTCTGTACTATGTCGTCTGATCAAAGCTAAAAGGGCATAGGCTTTTGGCATTATGTAATCAATATGAGCATTAAATGATAATTTAGAATCGAAAAAAATGCCGAGATCTAAAATCTCACTAACCTGTCTAACACGATTATCGGTAACATAATACTCAGATATATCAGATATATCATAATAAAATAAAATTACAATAATTTCCTAAATAGTTTGTGTTTTATTCAAAATCAACATCGGCCCTTGAAATTTTATCCACCCTTTACTTACCGATGGCAAGGTATCTTAAAACTTCTTAACATCGTTTTCTAAATTGTGAGTTAGTGGTATATATTAGACAAAAAAGTTATGTATAGGTAGGTCTACAAATAATTACGAATCGATATGGACTTTTGCACGGTAAGTAGAGAGCCAGAATTGAAATATTGGGGTCGCTTATATAAGGGCTATATACAATTATGAAATTGATATGGACCAATTTTTGTGTGATTGGGCATCGGCATGGTTGTTAACGGTCATATACTAGCACAATGTACCAAATTTCAACTGACTCGGATGAAATTTGATCCTCCAAGAGGCTCCAAAACCAAATCTCGGGATCGATTTATATGGGGGCTAGATATGATTATGAACTGATATGGACCACTTTTGGCATGGTTGTTAAATATCATATACTAAGACCACGTACCAAATTTCAACCAGATCGGATGAATTTTGCTTCTCCAAAAGGCACCGGAGGTCAAATCTGGGGATCGGTTTATATGGGGTCTATATATAATTATGGACTGATATGAACCAATTCCTGCATGGTTGTTGGATACCATATACTAATATCACGTACCAAATTTCAACCGAATCGGATGAATTTTGCTCTTCCAAGTGGCGGTTTATATGGGGCCTATATATAATTATGGACCGATTTCGACCAATTTTTGCACGATTGTTAGAGACAATATACTTACACTATGTACCAAATTTCAGCCGGATCGGATGAAATTTGCTTCTCTTTGAGGCTCTGCAAGTCAAATCTGGGGATCGGTTTATATGGTGGCTATATATAATTATGGACCGATGCGGACCAATTTTTGCATGGTTGTTAGAGACCATATGCTAACACCATGTACCAAATTTCAGCCGGATCGTATGAAATTTGATTCTCTTAGAGGGTCTGCTAGCCACATTTGGGGATCCTTTTGTATTGGGGCTATACGTAAAAGTGGACCATTTGCAATAGTATCCGAGCTACATCAATAACAACTACTTGTGCCAAGTTTCAAGTCGATTGCTTGTTTCGTTCAGAAGTTAGAGTGATTTCAACAGACGGACGGACGGACATGCTTAGATCGACTCAGAATTTTACCACGACCCAGAATATATATACTGTATGGGGTCTTAGAGCAATATTTCCGATGTGTTACAACCGGAATGAAAAAGTTAATATACCCCCATCCTATGGTAGAGGGTATAAAAATTAACTAAAAGTAAAAAACAAAATCATTAGCCCTAACACACAAAAATTTTTTTGTGTGTTAGTGCTAATTTAATTTGTCCAATTAATTTTTTAATTGAAATGTCTTCAATCACAGAAATGATAGTATCAATTAAAAAATTAATTGAAGGTCAATTAAAAAATTAATCAATAACATTAAAGAAATAATTGTTACGATTAATTTTTGTGATTGACTTTTGTTTCAATTAAAAAAATTTTTGAATCAATTAAATGTTTAATTGAATATTTTTTTTTTAAACTCAATTAAAATTTTAATTGGAAAAATGTTCGTGAATTTTTTTTTTCTGTGAAATCATGACCTCTAACACATGTGTATCACCGGATAAATCATAAATGGACTTTTGTGCAATAAATTAAATGACTTTAGCTTTATATTTCCCACCGGAGCCACCGTGGTGCAATGGTTAGCATGCCCGCCTTGCATAGTATCAATTAAAAAAATAATTGAAGGTCAATTAAAAAATTAATTAATCAAATTAAACAATTAATTGTTAATATTAATTTTTGTGATTGATTTTGTTTCAATTAAAAAAATTGTTGAATCAATTAAATGTTTAATTGAATATTTTTTTAAACTCAATTAAAATTTTAATTGGAAAAATTTTCGTGAAATTTTTTCTGTAAAATCATGACCTCTAACACATGTGTATCGCCGGATAAATCATAAATGGACTTCTGTGCAATAAATTAAATGACTTTAGCTTTATATTTCCCACCGGAGCCACCGTGGTGCAATGGTTAGCATGACCGCCTTGCATACACAAGGTCGTGGGTTCGATTCCTGCTTCGACCGAACACCAAAAAGTATTTCAGCGGTGTATTATCCCACCTCAGTAATGCTGGTGACATTTCTGAGGGTTTCAAAGCTTTTCCAAGTGGTTTCACTGCAATGTGGAACGCCGTTCGGACTCGGCTATAAAAAGGAGGTCCATTAACATGGAATCGGGCAGCACTCAGCGATAAGAAAGAAGTTCACCTATGTGGTATCACAATAGACTGAATAGTTTAAGTGAGCCTGATACATGAGACTGCCACCTAACCTAACATAACCCACATTAGGAATCCACTTTCGTCACTTCATCACCCTCTACGCTCCACAAAATTTAACCCGAAATATGGATAAACAAGTATATACAGCACTAAGTTCGGCCGGGCGAAATCTTAAATACCCACCACCATGAACTAGATATTAGGGTTTCCTTTGAAATTTCAGGAGGGCTTGAGGACACTTCCCGAAGGTAAATTTAAAGATTTCACCAATGAGGACTATATCCGCTTCTGGATTTATAAGAACCATTTTTGTTTGAGTTTTAGAGGAATCGTTAACATCTCTTGTAAGTGTGCAAGAAAATTATAAAATAACGTCTTGATTTGAAATCTTAAATCTGTAGAAGTAAAATCTGGAAATTTTACATTGATCATGAACAGTGCGCCATCTACACCCTCAAGAAGTGAAGTCGGTCCATATGGAGGCATTACCAAATGGACCGATAAAAAATTAGTCCGATACACGTTTTGTGAGCCAAAAATACCAGAATATTTACAATTTCAGGCAAATCAGATAAAAACTACGGTTTCTAGAAACCCAAGGAGTTAAATCGGGAGATCGTTCTTATGGGGGCTATACCAAAATATGGACCGATACTCACCTTCATAAAGATCTTATGACCCGAAAATACCTCTAGATTTCCAATTTCAGGCAAATAGGATAAAAACTTCGGATTCTAGAAGCCCAAGAAGTAAAATCGGGAAATCGGTCTATATGGGGGCTATACCAAAATATGGACCGATACTCACCATTTTCGGCACACCTCTTTATGGTCCTAAAATACCCCTAGATTTCCAATTTCAGACAAATTGGATAAAAACTACGGTTTCTATAAGCCCAAGACCTCAAATCGGGAGGTTGTTTTATATGGGGACCATACCAAAACATGGACCGATACTCACAATTTTTGGCATACGTATTTGTGGTCCTACAATACCTCTAGATTTCCAATATCAGGTAAATTGAATAAAAACTGCGGTTTCTATAAGCCCAAGAAGTAAAATCGGGAGATCGGTCTATATGGGGGATATACCAAAATATGGACCGATGCTCACAATTTTTGGCACACCTCTTTATGGTCATAAAATACCTCTACATTTCAAATTTCAGCAAATTGGATAAAAACTACGATTTCTATACGCCCAAGTCCGGTCGGTTTATATGGGGACTATATCAAAACGTGGACCGATATAGCCCATCTTCGAACTTGACCTGCCTGCAGACAAAAGACGAGTTTGTGCAAAATTTCAGCACGATTGCTTCATTATTGAAGACTGTAGCGTGATTACAACTGACAGACAGACGGACATCGTTATATCGTCTTAGAATTTCTCCCTGAACAAGAATATATATACTTTATATAGTCGGAAATCAATATTTCGATGTGTTATAAATGGAATGACAAACCTATTATACCCCCGTCACCATTCTATGGTGGTGGGTATAAAAAGTTAATTAAAAACAGGTGTAATTTAGAATCAAACTCGTGGCAATCCTACGAATCATCTCTGGAATATGGCAAGCCACATATATTCCTCTGCAAAAATGTTTTAAATTCCCTTAGCCCTTTATAATCCGCTTCAGTAACATTTAACAAAAACCAGCAGACGCCATTTAGCCAAAGGCACTGAAGCGAATCGTGAATTGATGATGGAGCTTAAATCTATTTAGCGCCAAAATCAGCCAACAGCATCTCATCTACAATAAAACACACAACCATTTAAGCATTTATACTTTTACCTTATTCTCTACACACCAACAACAACAGCAAATCAATGTCTGAATATATGTAACACAATCGAGTTAAAACAAAAAATAAAAACAACAATAAAAAAATTTGGTGAACCGTTAAAACATATTTTAATGGCAAAAACAAAAAAAAATGTTTTAATGGTTTTACTCTCTCAATGATATCAACCAATCACAAATCAGCAAAAGCCCCTCTATTCATAAATACAAAACAAAAAGACTCTCACTTTAGAAGAGTTCCTCAATGGGAGATACTAAAGTTCGTATAATAATGGAGCTCAATCTCATTCATTCTTTCTCTTTCAATGGAGTCTCTTTGAAGAGACTACAATGTGTTATATAGCCAAGAGATAACCAAGAATACTCTTCATTTTATTTCTTTACTTTCAGTTCGGTTGGTGTAATGCACCCATCAACTATGAAACTTGTTTCGCTACAACAGCCACCCGACTTACATGTCTGATTAAAATGAGGTGTTAAAATATGTTAGCCTAAGGCTGAAAGCTGCGTGTATTGCTGCTGAGGATTTTACCACTTTATTTTTCTCTTGCCGATTTGGCTTAGGGCTAAGAAACATTTTTCTTCAATCACGATTCTCTTTTTGCACATACAATGTCGGTATTTGTTTAGTTAACTGAAAGGAAATTAACTTCTGTTTTAGAGGTTCCTCAGGTTATGGTATCATTTTTGTTAACACAACAATGATCAATAAAATACATAACACAGCTATTGGATAAGAGTCTATCAAGTCGTAAATGAATATTGGGTAGGACAGGTATGAAGGATGTTACAGACACACTTCAGATACTGTCGAATATACTTGTAAGCCCATCTCCTTTATATTACTATACTGCTGGCCGATTCTATGTTAAGTACAATGATAGGAGATTTCGTTTTTATATATGAGTACTAGTAGCTTTCCCAATTACGTTTTAAGTAGAAACAAGTATATACTCGTACAGCAGGTGGATATCTTAAATATCCACCACCATGAATTAAATATAATAGTTTCCTTTGACAATTTCAGGGGGGTTTGATGACAGATATTTTCCCAAGCAGATCAGTTCAACAAGTACGCTTCCCGAAGATAAATGTAAAGATTTTACCCATGAAGACTAGATCAGATTCTGGATTTATAAGAACCATTTTTTGTTTTAGAGTTTTAGAGGAATCATAAACATCTCTTGTAAGTATGCAAGAAAATGATGAAATAACGCCTTGATTTGAAATCTAAAATCTGTAGATTTTTACCCTAATTATTTAAATGATTACGAGAAGTAAAATCTGGAAATTTTGCATTCAGTTTCAAGCAATGTTCATGATCAGTGCGCCTTCTATACCCTCAATAAGTGAAATCGGTCTATTTGGAAGCCTTACCAAATGGACAGATAAAAACTAAATCATATACACTTTTTTGTGGGTCTAAAATAAGAGGAACCCTAGGAGTTTAATTGTGAGATCGGTCTAATGGGGGCTATGCCAAAAACATTGTAGTTCTAGAATTTAGACCCCGAATCGGAAGTCCGGTTTATAAGGGGGGCTATATCAAAAACTGCACCGATACACAATATATTCGGCACACGTCTTTATGGTCGTAGAATACCTCCAGATAACCACTTTCAGGCAAATTGGATAAAAACTACGGATTCTAGAAGCCCAAGAAATAAAATCGGGAGATCGGTCTATATGGGGGATATATCAAAATATGGTCCGAGAATCACCATTTTCGGCACACCTCTTTACGGTTCTAGAATACGTCTAGATTTTCAATTTCAGGCAAATTGAAAAAACAAAAACTACGGTTTCTATAAGCCCAAGACCCCAAATCGGGCGATCGGTTTATATGGGAGCTATATCAAAACTGGGACCGATATAGCCCATCTTCGAACTTGGCCTTCGTGCAGACAAAAGACAATTCTGTGCCAAATTTCAGGACGATAGCTCCGTTATTGCAGACTGTAGCGTAATTACAACAGACAGACATATGACCAGACGGACATGCTTATACCGTCTTACAATTTCTCCCAGATCAAGCATATATATACTTTATATACTCGGAAATCGATGTGTTACAAACGGAATGACAAACTTTTTATACCCCATCACCATTCTATGGTGGTGGGCATAAAACATCCTTCTTTTTCGAGATCACTACTTTCTTGATGACGATCTAGGTGATATAATTTACCGAAAAGTTCGATGATAGAAGTCATTATGTATCACCAGTTCAATTATATGTTGATCAGTTGAAAATTTGACTCATCGTTTATCAATCCATTGAAACACTCCGACACCTCTCAAAAGTGGATAATTATCCTAAAGCGTTTGCTCATAATAACTCATAAAAATTAACCTGTTATAGCTGTACACCACCCAAACGTGGACCAAATTTAAGCGTGTCAACTTCTGAGAGGTTCCACTGTATTCGGTTAAAACCTTGGAACAAATAATTTGTCACAGAAAATTTTGTCAAAATTTTATTTCAACAGAAAATTTTGTCAAAACGATCTCAAGCTTGAATAATTATTTTCTATTTGATATTCTGCCAATATTTTATTCCGATAGAAAATTTTATTTCTATAGACATAGATTTTATTTCAAAAGAAATTTTATTTTTACAGAAAATTTTGTCAAAATTTTAGTTTACACCCAAAAAAAAGTGACCCCACCGTGGAATAAAATGTAGCTTTATTTTAGAAAATTTTACCTAAAATAGTTTTCTAATTGCAACATGTTACAATAACTTAATACTTTTTGTCAAATTGAAGAAAATTTTTTTAAAAATAAATAATTTTTTTCTGTTGTTTAAGAAAATTTCATATGTTGGAAGAAAAAATTGGATTCAAAACTTGTTAAAATGTCTTTAGCGCTGTACGAAGTTCGAGACAGGTACAATTTTAGTAAAATTTACTCAATTTAAGCAAACTTTTGCCATTTTGGGAAAATATGAACTATTTTATTTTTTAGTAAAATTGTGCACTATATTTGTATACAATTTTTTTTCTTATTTTTAGTTCACATCATTAAAGTTAGCAAAACATTATTCAAATAAGGAACATTTACTCATATTGTGCAAAATTTAACTAAAATCAACTAATCTTCATGAACTAAAATAAAGTTCAGTTGGCATTAGAGCCCCTTTTTTCTGGGTGTATAGATAATTTTGTCAAAATTTTATTTCTATTGAAAATTTTTTCAAAATTTTATTTCTGTAGAAAATTTTGTCAAATTTTTATTTCTATAGATAATTTTGTCAATATTTTATTTCTATAGAGAATTTTGTCAAAATTTTATTTCTATAAAAAATTTTGCCAAAATTTTATTTCTATAGATAATTTTCAACACCTTATTTTTGTAGAAATTTTTGTCAAAATTTTATCTCTATAGAAAATTTTGTCTAAATTTTATGTCTATAGAAGATTTTGTCAAAATTTTATTTCTATAGATAATTTTGTCAAAATATCATTTCTATATATAATTTTGTCAAAATTTCTTCTCTAAAGAATATTTTGTCTAAATTTTATATCTATAGAAATTTTTTAAAAATTTTATTTCTATAGAAATTTTTAAAAAATTTTATTTCTATAGAAATTATTAAAAAAATTTATTTCTATAGAAATTTAAAAAAAAAATTATTTCTATAGAAAATATTATTTCTAAAGAAAATTTTGTCAAAACTTTATTTCTATGAATATTCTGTCAAAATTTTATTTCTATAGATAATTTTGTCAATATTTTATTTTTGTAGAAAATTTTGTCAAAATTTTATTTCTATAGAAAATTTTGTCTAAATTTTGTTTATATGGGAAATTTTGTCAAAATTTTATTTCTATAGATAACTTTCAACACCTTATTTCTGTAGAAATTTTTGTCAAAATTTTATCTCTATAGAAAATTTTGTCTAAATTTTATTTCTATAGAATTTTTTTAAAAATTTTATTTCTATAGAAATTTTTAAAAAATTTTATTTCTATAGAAAATATTATTTCTATAGAAAATTTTGTCAAAATTTTATTTCTAATGAAAATTTTGTCAAAATTTTATTTCTATAGATAATTTTGTCAACATTTTATTTTTGTAGAAAATTTTGTCAAAATTTTATTTCTATAGAAAATTTTGTTTAAATTTTGTTTATAATGGAAATTTTGTCAAAATTTTATTTCTATAGATAATTTTGTCAAAATTTTATTTCTAATGAAAATTTTTCCCAAATTTTTTTCTGTATTTCTCTAGATAATTTTGTCAAAATTTTATTTCAATAGAAGATTTTGTCAAAATTTTATTTCTATAGATAATTTTGTCAAAATTTTTTCTTTATAGAAAACTTTGTTTAAATTTTATTTCTATAGAAAATATTATTTCTATTGAGAATTCTGTCAAAATTTTATTTCTAATGAAAATTTTGTCAAAATTTTATTTCTATAGATAATTTTGTCAAAATTTTATTTCTATAGAAAATTTTGTCTAAATTTTGTTTATATGGGAAATTTTGTCAAAATTTTATTTCTATAGAGAATTTTGTCAAAATTTTATTTCTAATGAAAATTTTGTCAAAATTTTATTTCTGTAGACAATTTTGTCAAGATTTTATTTCAACAGAAAATTTTGTCATAACGATCTCAAGCTTCAAAAATTATTTTCTATTTGATATTTTGCCAATATTTTATTCCTATAGAAAATTTTATTTCTGTAGACATAGATTTTATTTCTAAAGAAATTTTATTTTTACAGAAAATTTTGTCAAAATTTTATTTCTATAGAGAATTTTGTCAAAATTTTGTTTCTATAGAAGATTTTTTTAAAATTTTATTACTATAGAAAATTTTGTTAAAAATTTTATTTCATTTATTTATTTATTTCTATACAAACTATGTAAATGTGAGTTGAGAAGGAATATTTTGCAGAATTTACCAAAACATCAAGAACTCTACCAATCTACCAAACAATCTATCATTTTTGTTAGAATTCTACCAACTGTGGCATCCGTGTCCTGGACGCGAGTTATGCCGAATATATTTTCTTCGTGAGATTACTGTTTTAAGCATGCAGTTGCATGATATTCTCTCTAATCATAAAGAAAGTCATATTTAGAACATTGGGCTAAGAAACTCTCATTAGTAATATTTAATACATAGCATTTAAATAGTTCCCATTTACATTTCATGTGGTCACTCTAACATACACTTGGATTATTTGAAATCATTAGCACAATAAGCGCCAAACGACATCTATCTAAAAGAGCAGAAGAAACCTACTCTTGTAACTCTACTGTGGATGTGTGTAACGTCGTCTATCAATTCAACAACAACGAATGCTCAACAAGTGTGGTGAGTTTGGCTTAAAAACATATAGGAATTCGGCCATAGTAGTTGTGAGCGCATATGCCGCAAGGTTTACTTAGCCGCAGGACTTGAACAATTTAGTTGAGTGTCAAACTTGGAGCTGCGAGCAACAACGGTCGGATGATGGCAACCTCGTATTAATGTGGCTACTGTTTAATAACGTGTCTGTGTATTTGTGAATTTGTTTGGAATGGGGAATAGTGTTCGCTTGGGGAATACGAAGTAATCAACCGCGCACTTCTCTCTCTCTCTCACCCATAACCAAACGGTGTTTTCTTTAAACCAAGCCAGACTTACGGCAAGTGTATATATGAGTGTGTGTGTATTGTACTCATTGCAAAGTAAAGTAAGAAAGGAAACAACAAAAATAAAAAAGAGTTCGTTGCTTGTATGCATCAACAATATCAAAACAAAACAAAATAATAAAAGCAATCGTTTTGTGGATTACAAGTCGTTGTTGTTTTTATTATTGTTTTTTATGTGTTACAATAATAAAGTTATATAGTTTTAGTGTTATTCTTATTTTGCTTCTTGTTTTCTACAAAACGATATCAGAAAAAAATCATAAATAATTGTAAAACGTATCTCCACCACTCGAGAGAGTGCAAAATTAATGTGTGAACCTCTATGCTCAAATTCAAATGTGTGTGCGCTATTTATTTCTTTGCATTTGTTATCATTTTCGTTATGTTTGAATGGACGCAGCACAATGTGCGATATGTAAGAATAATTTAACGGTCGTTGCTGATTGCCGCCGTCTCGGCAACAACAATGGTTTAACGGTGCAAAAATGTTTGCACGCGGAAATTTGTAGACTTAATTCAAACGGGTGAAAAAAAAAAACAAAAAAACGCCGCCAAAGAAACAACCAGCCAGTGTGTTTTCGTTGACAACCCCTAGTATGATTACGATAAAATATGGATTTTTTAATAACAGCACAGAAAAAAAAAACAAAAAATGAGATGAAAAGTTTTAATGATAAAACATATTAAGTAATATTAATAACAAAACAATGTTGCATTGAAAAAATATTGTGTACTTAAATAAAGTGATAAAATTGAAAACAAAAATTAATCGGAATTAAAACACGAAATTTTTTAGTTTTTTAAAACCTTGAATGAAACTAAGAAAATGATGGTGATGTTCTTTAATTCGTATGATACTGAAAAAGGAAATGAAATGGAACTGTAATAAATAAAAAAACACAGAATATAAATAGACTAGGTGTCAATAAACAAAGACATGTGTACGTAAGAGGCGGAATTATGTTCGGTTTTCGCATTGAAAATCAATTTATTTTAAATTTTTAACATATAATAATTACAGCGAACCCTCTCTGAAGTTGACACCTACGGTCCACATAAGAAAGGTTTCCCGTTATGGGAGGTTAATTGTAATGTGTGTAATGTAGCAAACATCTCAGGACACATTTGCCCACAATTGACAGATGTCCGGATTTCAGAGTGTCCAAGTTTGAGATGTTTCACTGTAATTATAATTGTAATCAAACCAAAACTTTGAAACTACATAGTAACATTAATCTGCAAAAAATTTGCCTGTCAGAAATATTAAGTTTTGAACCTATAACACCTGGTGTCCGTCCGTCCGTCTGTCCATGTATTTTTTTATTTGGTATATTGTATATGGTGTTTTTTTCGGCGCTATTTAATTTGGTACAAATCTGAGATTTAGGTTAATCTCCCAAACTTATTTTAATAATACCCTTCATATGTTTAGATTTACTAGTTCAGTATGATATAGTCGGTCCCTTTCATTCTTAAAGCGCGCTTTTATACCATAAACCACATAGTGGTCAGGGTGGACTCATAATCACCAGACTCAGAATCACCTCCTGAGTCGTTCTAGCCCTTGGTGTCCGTCCGACCTTCTGTTCATGTATTTGTTATTCGCAGAATTCCGGTGTCATTCATTAACCGATTTTGGTATTTGGTACACGGTGGTTTCTTGGCACAAGGACAAACGCTATTGAATTTTTGAAAAATCGAATCAAATTTAGATATAGCTCCCATATATATGTATCGCCCGATTTCGACGAAAGGGGTCACATTGTGCTTTATTACTAACCGATCGTCGTCAAATTTGGCACATTGTACTCTTATTTACCATTGTTGAAGTGTGCAGAATTTCATCGAAATTGGTTCCGATTTAGATGCAGCTTCCATATATACCCAGTAAAAACTAGGTAACCACATCTCATTACAATTGACATTACCAGGAGTAAAGCTGTCATTACACGTTGCATTACATTGCGGCGAGTTATAATGACTAACTTCTAATGACAAAAATAAATACTTCTCGGTAATTTTCGAATTGTTATTCTCAAATTTTTAGGCAGTTGTAGTTAATATAATTATTCACATAATCGAGCACTTACATAAAAAATCAAAAAGAATATGTAATGTAACGGTAATTCTGAAAATTTTTCCGTTAAGAATTTTTTATCACAAATATTTCATAATAATTTCAACATAATGTTTAATGACATTATCATATTATGTTTTAAATAAATGCTTTCTTATACCTCATTGACATTACACTTCCAAAATGCGCTTAAACTAAATTTCAAATGCCATTTGCCTTATAAAATAGAGACTTAAAATCCACTTTTAGTAGATTTCGAACCTTATGTGAACTGGCTATTGGATATATTATAACGTAATTCACGAATCCAACTCCCTTAAACAACCTACATTTATTTCTATTTTAAGTGCGACATTAATTTGAGTGTAATCTTATTTAGATTATTTATTAGATTTTTTGTTTATTTATAAATATTCTATTTCTATTCAAGTAGTTCTCCTATTACAGCACCACTCGCCATACTTTGATCCATTGTAATCGGCGATAGAAATCAATATTTTCGAGATTTGGTTTCCTGAGACAATAAGTGGCTATTTTGCTAGCTTTGGTGTATCTACGAATAAGTCATTACATATTAGGTGATTATATGCTTTAAATGCACTACTTATTTTATGGCCGAAAGTATGCCTGGGGAGAAGTACTTTTCTCCTAGGACATGCGTATGTAAATGTAATCCGAAGCGATGCCAAATAATAAGTGGTTATTAATTTTTAAATAGGCTTACCTACAAGATTACCGGGTAATGAGAGTTTTTGCTGGGTATGTATTTCCCGATTTTCCCAAATTTGGCCATTACACCCCCAGCAAAAAAAGCATCGTCAAAAAAGTAATGACAATGTTCTTTTTGGATCCGGAAGTGGTGCAAAATTGACGCAGAAGCGATGAATTTAACATGGGCTTGTCATAGGACGGAAGTCCTACCTTTCAACATTCAATGTTTTGGATATAAATAAAAAAAAAAATTATGTGATATTTTGTCAAATAAATACTTTTTATAATTTTTAATGGATTCTAGCGCTTGTCGGAAACGTTTGACTTAAAATATTTTCAAAAATTCACAATTTTTTCAGATTGGATTTAGCATTTTTTTTTTTCGACAAAATTTAAATGATTTGTATTCTTACTCTGTTTTTAACCTATTTGAAACAAAAAAAGTTAAAATTACCCAAGTTATAAAAAACTGAATTAAAAGAACTTCCTGGGTTGTTAAAATAAAGAACATCATTGGGAGTGCATCTTCTGGAAGTGCTTTTAAAGTTGTGCCTTTGGAAGAACTTCCAAATTTTTTTTTGTTGGGACCCTTATTTATTAACCGATCTTACTCAAACTTGGCTAGATCTAATCTTCTATAGCACTAACTTTATGTACAAAGAATCATGGAAATCAGTTCTGATTTAGATATAGCTCCCACGCTCAAAACATAGTGAATTCTCTATTTCACTAAAGCCAATTTAACTTTATGTTAGTTCATGAAATTATTATGTTTGGATAAAGTTTCCTTTACTCTAACAATTTTTGGGTACGATAGTTAAATTAACTAACAAAAGTTACGATAGATAAATCAACTAACACAAATTAAGCATAAAGATTTCGTATTTTCGTATTTTTCACAAAATAGTTCATTATATCTTTGAATTTGTAAATTTTACTACAAATGCGTCCATCATGAACTCCGTATGTCACTAAAAACATTCTTGAAATTTTGAACTCCAATTTTTTCTTTCAAAGTACAATATTTTCATTATCAAGTAAAAAAAAAAATTATTTATTAAAAATTAAGTGTCTAATAAATTTTCTTGAATTTGTCGAAAAATATTTACTTATTTTTGTGATATTGACGTGATGACAGCGTTTGTAATACTCTTTAGTTAAAATTTTCTAAATATATTCAAAATTTTCTCAAATTAACCACGGGAGCCACCGTGGTGCAATGGTTAGCATGCCCGCCTTGCATACACAAGGTCGTGGGTTCGACGCTTTTTTGCTGGGAAATTATGGTTTTATAGCTTTTTTTTTTGGAAAATCGGGCGATACATATATATGTACTGAGAAAACAGTGAACCCACTAGGAAGAAAACTTTTGGTTAGGTTAGGTTAGGTGGCAGCCCGATGTATCGGGCTCACTTAGACTATCCAGTCCATTGTGCCACCACAGTGGTGAACTTCTCTCTTATCACTGAGTGCTGCCCGATTCCATGGTTAGGTCCATGACAAGGGACCTCCTTTTTATAGCCGAGTCAGAACGGCGTTCCACATTGCAGTGAAACCACTTAAAGAAGCTTTGAAACCCTCAGAAATGTCACCAGCATTACTGAGGTGGCATAATCCACCGCTGAAAAACTTTTTGGTGTTCGGTCGAAGCAAGAATCGAACCCACGACCTTATGTATGCATGTCGGGCAAGCTAACCATTGCACCACGGTTGCTCACCTCCTAGAGAAAAATATTATTTGTGGATGGTATATATAATATTATATAAAATATTGTGTCAAACCGAGAACAGACGTCAATTCAACAACTGCAACATGACAGGATTCGTGGACAATATATTAACAAACATTCATGGCATTCATGGCTATACACGGCAGTGGTTAGACCTATAATGCTATATGGTGTTGTAGTCTGGTGGCCGGCACTTCACCAGCCGACAATTTTAGACAAAGTTCAGCGTATGGCGTGCTTGTGTATCTCAGGCACATTCAACAAGACAGGAACAAATTCCCTTAATGTCATGCTGCATCTATTGCCTTTCGCCATTTTGGCCAAACAGTCAGCTGCAACAACGGCTGTGCGGTTGCGCGAGTTCGGTCCTCAAAATAATGCCGGATGTTCCTAACGTAGTGGATTATAATTTGGCAACACCACTTTTCGACAAAGAGTTTGAAACTCTAATTCTCAACAGTGAGGCGTGGTGCACACAGGCCCCGGGGAATAAACGATATATAGATTTCTACACTGATACTCCAAATTGGATGGACAAGAGGGTTTCTGAGTATATTCTAAAGATCTGGAACTTCGAATAGCGAAAAGATTACCTAATCACTGTAGTGTTTTTCAGGCTTAAATATTAGCAATAAGAGTCGCCACCTGTCTTGCTGAGAAGTAATGTTCCAAAAAATGTTTTCATTAATATATACTCAAACAGTCAAACTGCAATAAAATCCTTGGACTCTGTGTTCCTTAACTCGAAAACGGTCATCGACTGCCGCAAACCCCTCAATGAGATGGCTGAGCAGCACAATATTCACCTAATATGGGGGCCTGGCCATTGGAACATACCACACAGGCCCCGGGGAATAAACGATATATAGATTTCTACACTGATACTCCAAATTGGATGGACAAGAGGGTTTCTGAGTATATTCTAAAGATCTGGAACTTCGAATAGCGAAAAGATTACTTAATCACTGCAGTGTTTTTCAGGCTGAAATATTAGCAATAAGAGTCGCCACCTCTCTTGGCTGAGAAGTAATGTTCCAAAAAATGTTTTCATTAATATATACTCAAACAGTCAAACTGCAATAAAATCATTGGACTCTGTGTTCCTTAACTCGAAAACGGTCATCGACTGCCGCAAATCCCTCAATGAGATGGCTGAGCAGCACAATATTCACCTAATATGGGGGCCTGGCCATTGGAACATACCGGGGAACTGCGAAGCGGATGAGTTGGCGAGGCTAGGGACTACCATACATATTTCAGGGGAACTGGAATCTGTTGGTATGCCTCTGGCTACCTGCAAGCTCATACTGCGTGAGAAGGCTGTTATGATGGCAAATGTTCGATGGGAGAATTGCAAGGGTTGTAACGACAGCAAGCAAATATGGCCCCATTTAAACTTAAACCGCATACTAGATATGCTAGAGTTCTCGAGACGTCAGATATCACTCCTGATATCTGCTATAACGGGTCTCTGCCTGACAGGCGATTTTGCACAAACTATTGGCGCGAAGTATAATGAATATTGTATGAGCTGTCATGATGCGGAGAAAAAGGAATCATTTGAACACCTCTTGTGTGAGTGTCCTGCATTTTGTGTAAGGCGTAAGCAAATTTTAGGAGCATATAGCTTTAGATTACTGGCGGACCTGGAAAACGTTAACTTAAGCAGTCTGCTAATGTTTTTGAAACAGTCTGGTTGGTTCAACAGAAAAAAATCGAGAAGGTTCAGCGGTTAAAACTATATGTGCCCATATGTAATAGGTACTTTTACACCCAGAGAAGGAATATGATCACCTCAAACATGTTTCAAGAGCAAAATATTATTTTTGGATGGTGACCATGTAACATGTTTGTCGCAAAAATGTTGTTTTCTCGGCAAACATAACATGCTTTCCGAAAACAGATACATAATTTCGGAGAAAATAACATGGTTGCAGCGAACATGTTATATGGTCACCATCCAAAAATAACATTTTGCTCTTGAAACATGTTTGAGGTCATCATATTCCTTCTCTGCGTATAGTTAATGTGGTATCACAATGGACTGAATATCTTAAGTGAGCCTGAATCTTAATCGGGCTGCCACTTTAACCTAACCTCATGACATGAGAATGTATGTTCTACGAGGCTTATATGATTGAACTATGAAAAGTAACCAAGGCAAAGGTTATCAAATTTCTTCTCTATTTATTTTC
Source organism: Haematobia irritans (assembly GCF_050003625.1). NCBI lineage: Eukaryota > Metazoa > Arthropoda > Insecta > Diptera > Muscidae > Haematobia > Haematobia irritans. Next base: position 259,865,643 of record NC_134397.1, read on the forward strand.
CTTAATATTGTGTAAATTCCATATTCTGTAGGTTTCATAATTTTTAATTTAATTCAATTTTTAATATTTTTTTCAGTGATGACTTCTTTCATTTATCTATGTAGCATTTTTATGTTACTATAACTATGATTTTCTTCCAAGTAATAATAAAATGGCCCATATATTTCGTATACTTTAATTGATAAAATTCATGAACTATACAAACTTTTGTATATTAATTCTTTATACTGACACATATTTGAATGATATTGTTAACACCGCACCAAATTCACTCAGTAACAAGTACCTTGGGCATTTTCTTAAAAAAAAATTCATTCATCATTTTGCAGTTCACAGAAATACATAATATTTTTGTATTATTTGTATTAAAATTTATTTATTGTGTTGTTTATTTCATTGTTGTCGCTTATTGCGGTGATTGTGTCAACAGCATGCCAAGAATGTATGAGAGATATCAAAAGAATAATGCTTCTCAGGGTGTCTGACTAAATGTCTTCCATAAACTATTTGTAGATGATGGAAAAAACAACAATAATTGTTTACAAAATTAATGTCTGATAAGAAAATGGAGGAGAAATTAAAACCGGCGGGAAATATACACATATATTTCGAAATAAATAAATTGAATATAAAATTGCAGTTAGTAAGAAATTAATTTGTATTATTTAGTTATTTTGCATTAGTAAAAATTGCATATAAATATTGTCAATCAGGAATGTAAAAGTTGCTACAATTGTTGGATCGATTTTTTTTTGTCTGTGTGTCTTTACACAATAATAATTTTTATATTGTACTAGGTTTGTTGCTTTTTGGAAGCGTCCTAATTATATCATGCATATCCAGAAATAAAGTATTGTCGCATAATAACATTGATAGGGAAAACCATTTAGCTTCCGGTCATTCCCAAAGTTTATCATAAATATTAGAATTTCTCTCTCGTTCACTGTTGAAAACACAAACACCATCATGACTAATAGCCAGTGATACCAATTTAGTGCTTTTAGCACCAAATTTAGTGCTTTTTGATTTCCAAAAAGCACAAAATTGGTTTTTAGTACCTTTGGTGTTTTATATAATTTGAACAGTATTTAGTTTAATTGGCGACATCTTTTCATACAAAAATTCTGATTAGACCGTCAAAAACTTAAGAAACTCAACTATATTGCCATAGAATCAGATTGTTATGAAGGTGGTATTGATCCCTTTTTAATCAATATAGTTATTGATGGTATTTATTTTTATACCCTAAAGCAGGGTATAATAAGTTTGATCGGCCAAAAAATGTGCCTACCAGAAATATTGATTTTAGACCCCATAAAATATATACCGATCGACTCAGAATCACCTCCTGAATCGATCTAGCGCTTGGTGTCCGTCCGTCCGTCCGTCTGTCCAGATATTTGTTGTTCACAGGATTCCGGTCGCAATTATTAACCGATTTTGATGAAATTTGGTACAGGGAGTTTTTTGGGCACAAGGACGAACGCTATTGAATTTGGAAGAAATCGGAGATATAGCTCCCATATATATGTATCGCCCGATTTCGACAAATGGGGTCACGTTGCGCTTTTTTCAAACGGATCGTCGTTTGGCAAAAGGTAATCTTTTCCATCGCCCTTCAAGTCTGCAAAATTTCATCCAAATCGGTTCAGATTTAGATATAGCTCTCATATATATGTATCGCACGATTTTCCCAAATTTGGCCACAAAACCTTTATTTATCAACCGATCTTACTCAAATTTGGCTAAATATAATCTTCTATAGCACTAACTATATGTGCAAAAAATCATCGAAATCGGTTCATATTTAGCTATAGCTCCCATATATATGTACCGCCCGATTTTTCTAAATTTGGCCATAAAACCCTTATTTATCAACCGATCTTACCCAAATTTGGCTAAATGTAGTCTTCTATAGCACGTACTATATGTGCAAAAAATCATCGAAATCGGTTCAGATTTAGATATAGCTCCCATATATATGTATAGCCCGATTTTCCCAAATTTGGCCATAGAACCCTTATTTATTAAAATATGGCCCCATTTAAACTTAAACCGCATACTAGATATGCTAGAGTTCTCGAGACGTCAGATATCACTCCTGATATCTGCTATAACGGGTCTCTGCCTGACAGGCGATTTTGCACAAACTATTGGCGCGAAGTATAATGAATATTGTATGAGCTGTCATGATGCGGAGAAAAAGGAATCATTTGAACACCTCTTGTGTGAGTGTCCTGCATTTTGTGTAAGGCGTAAGCAAATTTTAGGAGCATATAGCTTTAGATTACTGGCGGACCTGGAAAACGTTAACTTAAGCAGTCTGCTAATGTTTTTGAAACAGTCTGGTTGGTTCAACAGAAAAAAATCGAGAAGGTTCAGCGGTTAAAACTATATGTGCCCATATGTAATAGGTACTTTTACACCCAGAGAAGGAATATGATCACCTCAAACATGTTTCAAGAGCAAAATATTATTTTTGGATGGTGACCATGTAACATGTTTGTCGCAAAAATGTTGTTTTCTCGGCAAACATAACATGCTTTCCGAAAACAGATACATAATTTCGGAGAAAATAACATGGTTGCAGCGAACATGTTATATGGTCACCATCCAAAAATAACATTTTGCTCTTGAAACATGTTTGAGGTCATCATATTCCTTCTCTGCGTATAGTTAATGTGGTATCACAATGGACTGAATATCTTAAGTGAGCCTGAATCTTAATCGGGCTGCCACTTTAACCTAACCTCATGACATGAGAATGTATGTTCTACGAGGCTTATATGATTGAACTATGAAAAGTAACCAAGGCAAAGGTTATCAAATTTCTTCTCTATTTATTTTCCTTAATATTGTGTAAATTCCATATTCTGTAGGTTTCATAATTTTTAATTTAATTCAATTTTTAATATTTTTTTCAGTGATGACTTCTTTCATTTATCTATGTAGCATTTTTATGTTACTATAACTATGATTTTCTTCCAAGTAATAATAAAATGGCCCATATATTTCGTATACTTTAATTGATAAAATTCATGAACTATACAAACTTTTGTATATTAATTCTTTATACTGACACATATTTGAATGATATTGTTAACACCGCACCAAATTCACTCAGTAACAAGTACCTTGGGCATTTTCTTAAAAAAAAATTCATTCATCATTTTGCAGTTCACAGAAATACATAATATTTTTGTATTATTTGTATTAAAATTTATTTATTGTGTTGTTTATTTCATTGTTGTCGCTTATTGCGGTGATTGTGTCAACAGCATGCCAAGAATGTATGAGAGATATCAAAAGAATAATGCTTCTCAGGGTGTCTGACTAAATGTCTTCCATAAACTATTTGTAGATGATGGAAAAAACAACAATAATTGTTTACAAAATTAATGTCTGATAAGAAAATGGAGGAGAAATTAAAACCGGCGGGAAATATACACATATATTTCGAAATAAATAAATTGAATATAAAATTGCAGTTAGTAAGAAATTAATTTGTATTATTTAGTTATTTTGCATTAGTAAAAATTGCATATAAATATTGTCAATCAGGAATGTAAAAGTTGCTACAATTGTTGGATCGATTTTTTTTTGTCTGTGTGTCTTTACACAATAATAATTTTTATATTGTACTAGGTTTGTTGCTTTTTGGAAGCGTCCTAATTATATCATGCATATCCAGAAATAAAGTATTGTCGCATAATAACATTGATAGGGAAAACCATTTAGCTTCCGGTCATTCCCAAAGTTTATCATAAATATTAGAATTTCTCTCTCGTTCACTGTTGAAAACACAAACACCATCATGACTAATAGCCAGTGATACCAATTTAGTGCTTTTAGCACCAAATTTAGTGCTTTTTGATTTCCAAAAAGCACAAAATTGGTTTTTAGTACCTTTGGTGTTTTATATAATTTGAACAGTATTTAGTTTAATTGGCGACATCTTTTCATACAAAAATTCTGATTAGACCGTCAAAAACTTAAGAAACTCAACTATATTGCCATAGAATCAGATTGTTATGAAGGTGGTATTGATCCCTTTTTAATCAATATAGTTATTGATGGTATTTATTTTTATACCCTAAAGCAGGGTATAATAAGTTTGATCGGCCAAAAAATGTGCCTACCAGAAATATTGATTTTAGACCCCATAAAATATATACCGATCGACTCAGAATCACCTCCTGAATCGATCTAGCGCTTGGTGTCCGTCCGTCCGTCCGTCTGTCCAGATATTTGTTGTTCACAGGATTCCGGTCGCAATTATTAACCGATTTTGATGAAATTTGGTACAGGGAGTTTTTTGGGCACAAGGACGAACGCTATTGAATTTGGAAGAAATCGGAGATATAGCTCCCATATATATGTATCGCCCGATTTCGACAAATGGGGTCACGTTGCGCTTTTTTCAAACGGATCGTCGTTTGGCAAAAGGTAATCTTTTCCATCGCCCTTCAAGTCTGCAAAATTTCATCCAAATCGGTTCAGATTTAGATATAGCTCTCATATATATGTATCGCACGATTTTCCCAAATTTGGCCACAAAACCTTTATTTATCAACCGATCTTACTCAAATTTGGCTAAATATAATCTTCTATAGCACTAACTATATGTGCAAAAAATCATCGAAATCGGTTCATATTTAGCTATAGCTCCCATATATATGTACCGCCCGATTTTTCTAAATTTGGCCATAAAACCCTTATTTATCAACCGATCTTACCCAAATTTGGCTAAATGTAGTCTTCTATAGCACGTACTATATGTGCAAAAAATCATCGAAATCGGTTCAGATTTAGATATAGCTCCCATATATATGTATAGCCCGATTTTCCCAAATTTGGCCATAGAACCCTTATTTATTAACCGATCTTACTAAAAGTTGGCTAGATCTAGTCCTCTATAGTACTAACTATATGTGCAAAATTTCATCGAAATCGGTTCAGATGTAGATATAGCTCCCATATATGTATCACCCGATTTTGAAAAATTCGCCCCTAATAACCTTATGTTTGACCATACAGGCCTCATTTCTTAACCGATCTTATTCAAATCTTGCACAAGGTAACCTTTTGTGGTATTAAACCCGCAAAATATTATGCAAATTGGTTCAGATTTAGATATAACTTCCTTATATATGCATCGCTCCATTTTCCCAAATTTGGCCATAGTACTCTCATTTATTAACCAATGTTACTCAAATTTCACATTTTGATGTACTAGCCGATCGTACTAATACGTACTTGTAGCTCTTACATAAGAATATTGCTCGATTTTTACAAATTTGTATTTATTACCCACACTAATTTAACGATTTTCTCTTTTTTAATAATGGGCTCAATATTAGTGGCATACTAACTCCGTAGGCGCAATATCAACACAGCCAGTTAGCAACACTGGAGTAGGGGAAATTTCCTATATGTGGTAAACTTTATTCCAGTAGGGAATTTTGTCAACATTTTATTTCTATAGAACATTGTCAAATTGTATTTCTATAGAAATTTTTTTTCAAAATATTATTTCTATAAAAAATTTTCTCAAAATTTTATCTCTGTGGAATTTTTTCTCAAAATTTTATTTCTATAGAATTTATAGAATTTTATTTCTATAGAAAAATTTCTCACAAAAATTTGTTTATAGAAACTTTTTCCAAAATTTTATTTTTATAGAGATTTAACAAAAAAGATTACTAATTTGGGTAGAATTCTACCAACTGTGGCAACCGTGGTGGTAATACAAATTTATATTCTAAGTTATATACGTTGGATATTTATGTTTTAGGATAATAAAGTACTTAGAACCATTTTTGTTTTGTAAAATTTTTTAAATTTAACGAAAAATATAGTAGTAAAATATAGTAAAATTGTTTTGGAATGTATGGGAAAGTAGGGAACTTTTTTTGTCCTTGTAGGGTAAACCGAACATTTTCCGTGGCAACATTGACTATGAGCTATAGTCAGATTGACACAAAGCACCCATAGACATGCACCCCTTAATTTTCTTAAATATGCAACTGCGGTTTATCTCCCAGACCTATATGTTACCCAAAAATGCTTATGATTACTAATTCTGTATTGGTGGTTTAGGGTATGATATAGTCGGCCCCGCCCGACTTTCTACTTTACTTACTTGTTTTTTATTTGAAATTAATTGTAAAATTATAGTATCAATCACAGAATTATATATAAATAAGAAGTGAGGAAAGTCTAAAGTCGAGTGGGGCCGACTATATTATACCCTGCACCACTTTATAGATCTAAATTTTCGATACCATATAACATACGTCAAATGTTTTGGGTACTATATATAAAGTTTTATCCCAAATACATACATTTAAATATCACTCGATCTGGACAGAATTTGATTGACTTCTGCATTAGGGTGGAACACAAGGTTAGTACCCTGTTCCACTGTGTGACGCAGGGTATAAATATGGGAAACATTTAAATCTGAAGCAATTTTAAGGAAACTTCGCAAAAGTTCCTTTATGATTTATCGATCGATAGATATGTATTAGAAATAAAGGAAAATTTTAGTCACTTTTACAAGTTTTCGACTTAACAGTGACGATTTTATAAGGAAAATGTGAGTATTTAGGCCAGTTCTGCCCAAATCGGAAAAGCATATATATGGAAGCTATATAGAAATCTGAACCAATTTCAACAAAATTTGACATGCATACTTAGCATTTTAATTATACTCCCTGTGCGAAATTTCACGTAAATCGGACTACAACTTTGTCCTCTGTGGCCATATGATGGAAAATCGGGCGAAAGATATATATGGAAACTATATCGATATTCAATAAAAATTTAACACACTTGACTACACTACTAATTGTACTCCTACTGCAAAATTTCAACCAAATAAGTCCATATCGGGCGAAAGATATATATGGGAGCTATATCTCAATCTGAACCGATTTCAATCAAATTGGACACACCCTACTATAGTACTTATTGTTCTCCTGGTGCAAAATTTCAAGCAATTTAGGGTAAAACTCTGGATTCTGGGGCCATATAAGTCCATATCGGGCGAAAGATATATATGGGAGCTGTATCTAAATCAAAGCCGATTTCAATAAAATTTTGCACACTTGACTATACGACCAAGTGTTATGTTTGTGCAAAATTTCAAGCATATCAGGGTAAAACTCTGGCTTCTGGGTCCATATAAGTGCATATCGGGCGAAAGATATATATGGGAGCTATATCTAAATCTGAACCGATTTCTTCCAACATCAATAGGGTTCTATTCTGACCCACATTAGGAACATATGCCAAATTTGAAGGCGATTGGACTTAAATTGCGACCTAGACTTTGATCACAAAAATGTGTTCACAGACAGACGGACGGACGGATGGACGGACGGACAGACGGACATGGTTATATCGACTCAGGGACCCACGCGGAGCATTATTGCCAAAGACACCATGTGTCTATCTCGTCTCCTTCTGGGTGTTACAAACATATGCACTAACTTATAATATCCTGTTCCACAGTGTGGCGCAGGGTATAAAATTTGAACAGAATACACAGAAAAAAATTTCCGTAGTTAAACGAACGCTAAATTTAACTTATTTTTATTGGAAAAAAATTATTTGCTTGTAGTTAAATTTTGTTACTTTTATCGAAATTTTCCACAGCTTGATAAAATCTTACTTTTTTAAGTATGTCTCAAAAATTTTATGAACTAAACGTGAGTATAAAGTTCAATGACCGTACACATAAGTTCAATATGAACTAAAACAAATTAAAATTTTCGTACGTTTCCCAAAAATAGTAAGAATGAACTGCTATATGGTTAAAATGGTCATGATTTGGCGCCAATGATTTTCTTCTTTACTTTTAGTTAATTTGTTCTTCTATGAGAGGATGTAATTTCCTGAACTGCAGTTAAAAAGTACAACAGGGCATTAAAATTTCCTAGTTTTAACATTGCTTTGCGGAAATCTCAAAATGTGGAGTAAAATTTAGTTCAATTTTCATGTGTGGTAGTTCATTCTTCCTATAAAACAGTTCACATTTTTTCGGTGTATATAAGTTAGTGCATATGTTTTGCAAAACCCAGAAGGAGAAGATATAGACATGGTGTCCTTTGAAAATATTGCTAAGGCTAAGTCCCTGAGTCGATCTAGTAATATACACCTTCTGGGTGTTGCAAACAGGGTAAGTCCCTGAGTCGATCTAGTCATGTCCGTCCATCCGTGTGTCTGTGACTACATTTTTAAAATCAAAGTGTAGGTCGCAGTTTTAGTCCAAACGACTTCGCTTAAGTATATATTTTGAGTCAGAATAGAACCCTATTGATTTTGGAGGACATCGGTTCAGATTTATATATAACACCCCGTTTTACACCCATAGGTTGGGTTACGTTAGGTATAGTTGCAGCCCGATATTTCAGGCTCACTGTGACTATTCAGTCAATTGTGATACCACAGTGAGGACCTTCTCTCTTATGACTCAGTGCTGTCCGATTCTATGTTAAGCTCGCTGACAAGGGACCACCTTTTTAGAGTCGAGTCCGAACGGCGGTCCACATTGCAGTGAAACCACTTTGAGGAGCTAAAAAACTTGTTTGGTGTTCGGTCGAAGCAGGAATCGAACCACGACCTTGTGTATGCAAGGCGGGCATGCTAACCACTGCACCACGGTGGCTCCAGGTGGTTGTAATAAGAATTTTTAGATAATACGGTATCACAATGAAAAGTACCATGGGATCCATAAGTAACGGACTGCTAAAATATTCTAAATTAACCTCGGACTTGGTAGACACAAAAAAATGTGTTCACTAAAGGAAGGGTTTTCATTTCGGAAGACCGAAGTTTTTGAAAAAACGGAGTTCTTTTTTGATGTTATACTCTTCAGTGGTAATAGTTGCAGAGACTGTCATAAATTTAATACTATTGGTTTTTAAAGAAAAATAGAAAATAAACAATTCGGACAAACTTCGTCTTTCAATTTTTTTTACGTACCCTCAGGTGATACTCGGACAGACGGACATGGATGGATCGAATTGGAATTGATTCTTAGTAGTCTCGAAAATAAACACTTCTCCTTCCTTTAATTCCATAAAACTTTTTCTTGCACTTTTCCGCAGTAATGAAGCAGAACATAAACATGTAATTCACCCTTGTAGGGCTAACGCATACGGTCTCTGGAAAATACCCTCCTAAATAAATTTGTTTTACAATTTAAATGAATTTAAATTGAATTGCATTTACATTATATGCAACTATATCGCCTCACCGTACATCAGATGTCTTTTTTGTTGTATACTAGTTTGCAATTCGTTGCTTTTTGCATTTTTTTTTTATTTGTTGGTGTTCTCTTTTACAATATTTGCCGGTTGAAATTATCAATGAAGGCAGCAACAAAGAATGAATGAACGACAAAGAATGCGTTTTTATGGAAAACATGTGATGTCAATGAAATTGAAAAAAACAAAAACGAAAAGTAACTCATAACACCATATAACAAAAAGAGATATCAACAAAAAAAAAACAAAAAACAAAATCAGTATAAAGTGAATAAGGAATAACCATAGAACTAAATGGGATAGAAGTGTTGGGATTAAAAAATATATTAATAATAATAACAATAAAATAAAATGTACATACAATGGAAACAATTGGGCTGTCAACATTATAAACATCAATAATCAGAAATATGTGTAATCAAATTATTTATATCAGGTCGAAAACCTATGTTGTTAGCACCTATATTACCTGTTTATTTTCATAATTCATTATGATTGTAAATATATAAATAAATAAATAAATCAAATTATTTATGAACAATTACCACAATTTTATGATATTAATACTATATCATAAAATTGTAATGATAAATTTTAATATCTCTTTCAGGGCATTTAATAATTACCGTGTTAATATTAAAGTATCTGCGATGGATTTCAATCTTTAATATTATAAACAAATAAGAAAATAAAACAAACAGAACAATCCTCTCTTCAATGAAACAAAAATTACAAAAATGGCTTACACGAAAATAAGAAATAAAATATTCAAAACTATTATCAATTTTCTACAAAATAATTATCACATATGAAGAAAGAGTGACAAGAAGAAAAAGTGAAAAAGTAAACAAAATAAAAATTTAAAATACTAAAAAAAATAAAATAATTAATTTCGAGAATAAATGTTCAACTATCTACAAGTATTGTATCATTAACAAAAAAAAGGAAAACAAAAATATCTAAAACTGAAAACATCAACATGTTGCATACAACGTTCACATCACCCATGTCATCGTTATCATCACCATCATCTGCATCAGCATCAGCAACATTGACAGTGCCTGCGCTTTGTAAAATGTTTACAAAACATTTTCGTCGAAAATCCTTAGATAGTGAAATATCGAAAAACTCCAGTAAAACCCGTTCCAGTAGCATCAACCACAATAACAGAAGTTGTGGTCAAACTGCCAATAAAACAATAATTATGCCTGCTGTAATAATTTTTGTTATTTTAAGTTGTTTAGTTCATAAGGTAAGTTGATACTTTTCATACCCTCCACCGTTTATAACACATCGAAATATTGGTCTAAGACCCCATAAAGTATATACATATATTCTGGGTTGTGGTGAAATTCTGAGTCGAGCTAGCTATGTCCGTCTGTGGAAATCACTCTAACTTCCGAACGAAACAAGCTATCGACTTGGCACAAGTAGTTGCTATTGATGTAGGTCGGATGGTATTGCAAATTTATGGCCAATTTACGGACCATGTTTACGTATAGCTCCCATATAAACCGAACCCCAGATTTGACTTGCGGATCCTCTTGGAGGAGCAAATTTCATGAGATCCGTTTGAAATTTGGTACGTGGTGTAAGTATATGACCTCTAATACCCATGCAAAAATTGATCCATATCGGTCCATAATTATATATAGTCCCCATATAAACCGATCCCCAGATTTGACCTCCGGAGCCTCTTGGAGGAGCAAATTTCATCCGATTCAGTTGAAATTTTCTATGTTGCATAAGTACATGGCCCCTTACAACCATACAAAAATGTGTCCATATCGGTCTATATTTACATATAGCCCTCATATAAACCGATCCCCAGATTTGAACTCCGGAGCCTCTTGGAGGAGCAAATTTCGTCCGATTCGGTTAAAATTTTGTACGTTATATAAGTATAAGTATATGGTCTCTAACAACCACGCAAAAATTGGTCCATATCGGACCATAATTATATATATCCCCTATATAAACCAATCACCAGATTTGACCTCCGCAGACTCTTGGAGGAGCAAATTTCGTTCGATTCGGTTGAAATTTTCTATATTGCGTAAGTATATGGCCACTAAGAACCATACAAAAAATTATCAATGTCGGTCTATAATTATATATAGCCCCCATATAATCCGATCCCCAGATTTCACCTACGGAGCCTCTTGGAGGACTAAATTTAGTTCGATTCGGTTAAATTCTGTACGTTATATTAGTATATGGTCTCTAACAACCACGCAAAAATTGGTCCATATCGGACCATAATTATATATATATCCCCTATATAAACCAATCACCAGATTCGGTTGAAATTTTCTATTTTGCGTAAGTATATGGTCACTAAAAACCATACAAAAATTTATCAATATCGGTCTTTAATTATATATAGCCCCTATATAAACCAATCCTAAGATTTGATCTACGGAGCCTCTTGGAGGAGCAAATTTCGTTCGATTCGGTTAAAATTTTGTACGTTATATAAGTATATGGTCTCTAACAACCGTGCAAAAATTGGTTCATATCGGTCTATAATTATATATAGCCCCATATAAACCGATACCCAGATTTAACATCGCGAGCCTCTTAGAAGGACAAATTTCTGAGAGGCGCAAATTTCATCCGATTCGGGTGAAATTTGGTAGTATATTGTTGCTAACAACCATTCCAAAAGTGGTCCATATAGGTCCATAGTTATATATAGCGCCCAGATAAACCAATCCTCAGATTTTACTTCTTCCTGGATAAGCAAATTCCATTTGATCTTGCTAAAATTTGGTGCTAATAACACAAAAATTGGACCGTATAGGTTCATAATTGCCCTCATATAAACCGACCCCCATATAAACCGACCCCCATATTTCACTTCTGTCTTTCTTTTACCGCGCAAAAATTCATACCGGTCAAGAACTGAATTATATAGGTCTCTACTCAGCCTTTTTTACCTAATATATACCCCGTATGGACAAACTTCCAATTTAGAAGACGATGTTAAGGAGTTTTAGATACCTTTCCATCGGCAAGTATTACTACAACCCAAGTAATTCGATTTTATTTATTTATGGTTTAAAAGGGCGATTGTGGATGACAGTATTTAATAGACGTTTCTACGCAATCCATGTACCCTCCACACATAAGATTCGGCCTGGCCGATCTTACGGCCGTATATACTTGTTTCTTTTAATTGCATTTCCAAATCCACAAGATTTTAAACTTCAATTCTAAACAAAATCTTCGTTTCCAACCATATTAGAAAGATATAATGAAAACTATGTCAAGCAATATATAAGACTCCTACACTGAAAATGCTTAAAATTTTTTTGATAATTATTCCGATTAATTATTATTATTGTGTTCAATGTTTATACTGATTATTCATCGGTAATATATTTTTATTTTATTTTTTAACCATTCTCGAGTAAATTAAAATTATCAAAAGCAAAAGTAAGTATCGCTTTTCCCATCCAAATAGTCTTCCTATTGCTTCATTCACACAAGCGGGCTCCTAAGGAGATGAATTTTACACCAAAAACTTACTACTTGGTTTTCATATTAGCCTGATATTGAAAGAAATGATTTACGTTCAAATGCAGGGTTCAATATTATAATTTTTATTCGAGGTTTTTTTTTTTTTGAAAACAAAATTAAGGAACTTGATGAAATAAGTAATTGAAAAGTAACTACCATATAGAAATCTATACAAGACTGGCTATGCAAGTTTCAGCCCGGACTAGTGGTAATTTTCATAGTCTTCAACACAGATATGGCTGGAGGAGATGACTCGATTTGGGAAAGAACCCCAGAATTATTCCCTTGAAAATTAAACCAACTCTACTCCCACTTTATATAGCATACAGTGAAAAAAGTAAGCCCAGATCCAAATATTTTGTTTTTACTATAATGATTTGGGTATTGATTCCGAGCCAAAGAAGCAAATAATTTAAGCAAGGATATTTTTTAGACACAAGTGTATTTTATATTTGAGTTTTTGGTACTAGGAAACAAATTTTAGTTTTATTTAGTTTTTACAGCTTTTTCATGTGTTATCCTTTAAAAACGTGTTAACAGCAACTTAAATTTTCAAATTCAGGCACGACTTCAACTAGAAATTATGCTATTCAAGTAAAAAGTCTTTAAAATAAAATGATAGAAAACATCTCCTATTTTTAAACGCTTTTTTTGAAAAAAGTCTACAAATTTAAAGAAAATTTAATAAATTTTGAATAATTTTTCTCAATTATTAAAGTCAAGTTGACCTTAGTCAAAAAAAAATTTTTCTTTAATGTTATGAAACCCATTTTTAATTTAAGAAAATTTCATTAATTTTGAAGAATTTTACTGAATTATGGAAACCAAATTGACCTTAGTCCAACAATATTTTCTTTCATGTTAATATATCGATTTTTACAGCGAATCACTTAGGTTAGGTTAGGTTGTAGAGGATGACTTCAATTTCGTTTTGCATTACTGTTCACTTAGACCACTATGGGTCCATTATGATTCCCCGATGTAATCTTTCCAGCTTCTTCCTTCCGATGTGGTCCTCTTTAAAGTAGTCTCAGAACTTCCACTTGTCTGTCTTCTTTAAAAGAAATCTTAGAACAACCAACCAGAGGCCCTGATGGAGGCAAGTATGTTTATTAAGCTGCACTCCCGCTGATCAGAGAGAGCCTGAAAGAAAAAGGAGCCCAGTATCTTGTTTCTTCTAAAGGATAATGCTGGACACTGACACAGGAAGTGGTGCGAGTCTTCCGTAATTTCCGGGTCCAGACATCATCTACAGATGTCATCATCTTTATGGCCTATTCACCCAGAAAAAAGTGCCTTCGAAACTAAAGGAAAAATTTTTCATCAACATAGTTTATCCATTTTATTTTCATTAAGGTAAATTTTTGTGAGAACTAATAAAATTTACTCGTTTCAGTAAAAAATCCTAAACTGTAAGCAGTTAGGAATAGTTCATTAACTAGAATAAGGCATGGAATTTTACTCATACTGTTTTCTTCGCTGGGTATACGAATTTCCTACTGAACAAGAAAATTTTATTCACCGATAACAAAGCATTCGTAAAAATAAACAAAAAACGAACTAAAACCAAGTTTCCTCAAAATTAGTAAAATTTCTTATAAAATGATAATTGCGACTTCCTTTATAATAGAAACTTTTCATATATACGAACAACACTTGGCTTAGAAAAATATTTTAGTTCATTCGTACTAAGAAGTTTGCAATCCTTTCAAAACGTAAAGAAAAAAACTTGTTAGAATATAGGAAATTTTCCTATATTTCTATTGTCTACCTGTAATCGATACCTGTCATCGTAATCGATGTGTTTGCGCGTGGGTGTAATCGATATGTTTGCGCGTGGTTTGTTTTTTTAGTTGGAATCGCGTTGTTGCGGAGAGATTGTTAAAAAAATAATATGGTAAAATAATATAATAAATAGCAATTAAAATATATACAATATATGTTATTTTAAAGTAGTGAGAAAATTTTTCGTTTTTTGAAAATAAATCTATCAATGTCGTGATGGTGTATAAAGGAAGAAAACACCAGCAGAATAATTACCCTTTCATTTGTCTTCATTTTGGAATCTTCAAATATCAGGTAATATTCAGTGGCGCTAACCTTTTGTAACAAAAATGTTTTATCATTTTTTATATTTGTAGGTATTGAAATTGTAAAAGGAGGACAAAATCGTTAGGAAGCAACTTATTAAAAGTGAAAAGTACAAGAAGAAGATGAAAAAGTGCGTTTTACAGTTGATAATATCACATGGAAATTGGAAATAGTGGAATAATAAACTAATATTTCAAGGACAGTCGATGCTGTTGATTCTTAATAAATATAATCAATATATTAATAAAACATGTCTTTTATTGAAGATAAAATTGCTTATATAAATAAATAAAATTGTATTTAAAAACGAAGGCAAGCAGTTCTAATTATGAAGTAAAAGTTTTACCACAAATATGTAAGATTTGTCCAAATGAATGAAAAAATTTCAATAAAATCATTCCATATATGAATTCAAATCAGTTAAATTTTTTATATACGAATATATACGAAGTTCAACTTTCTTCACAATGAGTTCATTTTAACTTAAAGAAGTGGTCACTTTTTTTTGGGTGTTCTTACCATGTGTTTTCCAAGTGTGTTATGTCTTCTTATGATGCCAATCAAAGGCCGCAATTCCTCTCTGTTCATCGACAATAAAATTTCGCAGTTCCATCGGTTATTTTCGTCCCATATAAACTTGGTTTGCTCGCAATCATCCGAAGTGGCCCAGCGTCTTTTCCATGGTTCATCATATTTGACTGGAGGAAAACGTCCGCTAGGACATTTTTCGTTCCACGAGCGTCCTCCTTAGCCAGCACATCCGCCTCCTCATTCCCTATTATGCCACAGTGCCTAGGCACCCAGCACAGAGTTATATTATGCTGTTCAGTGAGAACCTTGAGTTCTCTACGACAGCAGATGATTACCTTAGAACTTATGTCAGCACTGCATGAAGCCCAGGTAACCAGCACAAAGTTATATTATACTGTTCAGTTCTCTACGACAGCAGATGACTACCTTAGAGCTTATGTCAGCACTGCATAAAGCTTTTATAGCTGCTTGACTGTCAATGAAGAAACAGATATCGCTCCTGAATAACGGCCTCATCAACAGCGTCACATCAGCCTTTTTGTGATCGCAGAAATCTCCGCCTGAAAAATACTGCAATCACTGTCCAGCGTGTAAGACTCCCGTATTTCCGGTTCAATGCAATAAATGTCGCTGATATCCTTCAGGGTTCTGAAGGATATCCTTCTGTCTTCCCACTCCTCCATACTTGGTATAATATCACTTAACTATAAATCACTTGTAAAGACATATAAAGACAAAACGATTTCATTAAAAGGTTTATGACTTTTGAACAAAAACAAAAACTTTATGTTAGAGAATTGCGTCTTCTATACTAGGCAAAATTCCCATTCTAAGGAAACGAAATCTTTGGCCTGACGACAACATTTTTTCTAGTGTATGAAACTAATCCTCATATGAAGCTAAACCGTAGCGTCCGCTTACGATGGTAAGGGTTATTAAAAGTTTATATTTAAGAAAAATTGAAATATACACGCAAAAAAATAATTCTTTCCTCCCAAACGAAATTTTAGACAAACAAGGTTCGTTTCTCATTTGCTTTTCGTTGAAAGGAAGTGTATTTGGAAGAAAAGCATATTTTTTTGTGATAAACGTTTATTCTTTTCCAGGATGTAAAAACAATTTCATAAAGACTAACTCAAAAAAAATTTTTTTCTGGCTAATTGCATTTTCCCTCACATCTTTCCCACTTCCACGAAGTTTTTTAGTTCTTAGAACCTTTTTCTGTAACACAAACAATGTAGAAGAAATTATACGATTTTATAAATTTTAAATTTTTTTTACCTTTCGCCTGGACGGAGAATCGAACCGCGGACCATGCAATTTGTAAGCCAACACACTATCCACTGAGCCATGTAGCCATTATTGTCATCAATAGACAATTACCCATATAACTAAGTTATATTTATATAGCATAGCTTGCGGCGCCCACGAGCCGATTAAACAAAGTTTATTTAACAGAAAAATACATTTAGTTGGGCACCGTGGAGCAGTGGTTGCTACGTCTGACTTGCATGCCAAGGGTCGTGGGTTTGATCCCTGCTTCGACCAAAGTTTTTTTTTTTTTTACATATATACCAGATATGATCGGAAGATTCCGAAAAATTTTCAACATTACATTCTACTATATTAAATTTTTACTATGAACTGTAAAATGTGTCTTATTAAAGACCTAAATTTAGAAAAGAACAGTGTTTGATATAAACGAAATGGACTGTGTTGTTGGTTTAAAAATAACTTTTTTACTGAAAAAATAAAAATTTTGTAACAAACGAATTTTTTTGGTGATAAAAGTGTATACTTTTCGAAGCAATTCAAAAAACTCTAACAAAAGAAAAACGTTTTCGGTACACGTTTTCCAAACGTTTTTTTTTTCTTTGCGTGTAGCGCAAATTGGGCTGCTTTCGTTCCCAAAAATCTCCAATAAATGTTGGACAAGTTGAAACCCTAAAAGAACAAGGCTCTGTTATAGAATAAAATTTGAAACGTATATAAGATTTTTGTTCGTGCTGCAATTAGGTAAGATTTCGAAACACTAAACGAAGAGACCAATGATTGATCCAAATGCTCGAGATATCGTCCAAATCAGTGACTTAGACCCGAGTTCTCACGAAATTCACAATTGTAGAAAAATGCTAAAAATACCCAAGTTTAAAATCCCCAAGTTAAAAAAATGAATAAATTAAAATTTCTTTTCTAGAATCAAATACGCAAGGCTCAAATTTAAAAAAAAATCAATTCTTCTCTACTTTTGCTTGGAATCAATACCAAAATCAATAGTGTAAAGACAAAATCTTTGGAACCGTTTTTTTCTTTCAGTGTTCAAAGGATCCTAGGATATGAGACGGAAGGGAGGTAACCTTACTTATGTAAGGGAATATAAATCCGCCCCCCCCCCAAAAAAAAGTGTACTTGGATCCAAAGATTTTGACATTGCCTTAAGGATTTTGGTATTGATTCCGAGCCAAAGATCTTTAAAATAAAGAAATTGTTTAGCGATATAATATAATCCTCCTCCCCCATCTTTTTCCATGTGACCACAGTGGACATATTTCTCTTTGTTTTGTATATGCAACATTACTTCAATTCGGAAGATTTCTGGCAGTTTATCTTTGGTTCAAATTTGGCTTATCTATCTCTTCCCGTTTGGCTAATTTATGCCAATTTCTATTCGTATATAACTCACCACCGTGGTGCAATGGTTAGCATGCCCGCCTTACATACATAGGGTCGTGGGTTCGATTCCTGCTTCGACCGAACACCAAAAAGTTTTTCAGCGTTGGATTATCCCACCTCAGTAATGCTGGTAACATTTCTGAGGGTTTCAAAGCTTCTCTAAGTGGTTTCACTGCAATGTAGAACGCCGTTCGGACTCGGCTATAAAAAGGAGGCCCCTTGTCATTGAGCTTAACATGGAATCGGGCAGCCATCAGTGATAAGAGAAAAGTTCATCAATGTGGTATCACAATGGACTGAATAGTGTAAGTGAGCCTAATACATCGGGCTACCACCTAACCTAACTCATTTTTCACATATAGGTGGCGCTGAAATTTTTTTTATACGGATTTATTTTCCCTTACATACCGTATTTGTATCTTCAAGTAAATCTATTCAGTTTTCACCTCAAACCTGTTTCAAGACCATAGTGTTATTTTTGGAATTTGGGAACATGGAATATTTTTGTCGGGAAAATATTTGTTTTGTCAGATATAAATCAGAAAGCGGCTATATAATTTTCGACAAAATAACATGGTTGGCCGAACAAAATAACATTAACTCGTGGAGAATTTAGTTATTGTTAAAAAAAAGGTATGTGGCCATTGCTTACCACGTGTTGAGAGCCACCGTGGTGCAATGGTTAGCATGCCCAGCTTGCATATACAAGGTCGTAGGTTCGATTCAACGCTTCTCTAAGTGGTTTCACTACAATGTGGAACGCCGTTCGGACTCGGCTACAAAAAGTAGGTCCTTTGTCATTGAGCTTAACATGGAATCGGGTAGCACTCAGTGATAAGAGAGAAGTTCACCAATGTGGTATCACAATGGACTGAATAGTCTAAGTGAGCCTAATACATCGGGCTGCCACCTAACCTTACCACGTGTTGAAACAATTCATTTCCTCCGAACTTTATTATGACCTCCTTTACACTTTCAACTTTGAAGATGTAGTTTCTTCACGCATCATTGTGACGTCAATCCCAATACCCATATCGGGGAAAAAAATGGCACTCCAACGTAAAGAGTTAGCAGATTCAATGTGTCATAATGTCTAAAATGATCGTCAGTGATCCAATTATGAAGTCTTAAAAATCTTCAGCACAGTTACTCCAGCAGCAAATAAACACTTAAAAATAAACTTAAGTACATACAAAAACTTGTCCACTTCAAAATCTATGTTCGAAAATACCTTCAAGCCAATAAAATATCTGAAGATGGAAATTGGTTTAAAAAAACAAACCATTTGAAGACATGAACTACATTTGAGTTTACACAATTTAATGAAACAAAAAAACACTTATAAATATGTTTAAAGCCAAATTCGAATTTAAAATTTACAGTAGAGCAATTAGTCGATACTTAAATCAGTACCTTAAACATGATTTGATTTTATATATTATAACTTTTTTGAAAATAGTAAAAAATATTTCAGTTAGAAATGTAGAGTCTTAAGCTCATCAAATCTCCGAAATCTTTATGAGTAAAGATATTACAACATATGTACATTGTCAAAAAATTGTCGTATATATATTTATTTTTTGCTAAACAACCCACTATGGAAACTCAGCCCAATTCAAATTTTTTGCCAGAACTACTCAATAAGTTTTGAGACAGGATTTTTATACAAATTGTTTGATTGTCTATGAAGTGGGGAAGTTTGTAGCAAGAAACCCTATAGAAAAAAGTGGGGAAGTTTGTAGCACGAACACCTATAGAAAAAACCATGAACGGTGTGGTCTTTTCAAAACGATCTATTCATGCAAGTGAATCAACACACATGTGTTGTCAAATTGAGAACAGACGGGATCAATCTGACAACGTTAAAATGACACCATGCGTTGTCAAAACAACAACCAGCGTTCATGATCTGAAAACGTAATGGTTACGAATTTATAAAGAAAACAAGTAAGGAAAGTCTAAAGTCGGGCGGGGCCGACTATATGCACCACTTTGTAGATCTAAATTTTCGATACAATATCACATCCGTCTAATGTGTTGGGGGCTATAAATAAAGGTTTGTCCCAAATACATACATTTAAATATCACTCGATCTGGACAGAATTTCATAGACTTCTACAAAATCTATAGACTCAAAATTTAAGTCGGCTAATGCATTAGGGTGGAACACAATGTTAGTAAAAAATATGGGAAACATTTAAATCTGAAGCAATTTTAAGGAAACTTCGCAAAGTTTTTTTTTTTTTTGATTATCGCTCGATATATATGTATTTGATGATAAGGAAAATTACAGTCCTTTTTACAAGTTTTCGACTACGCAGAGGCGATTTTAAAAGGGAAAATATTGGTATTTTGACCATTTTTGTCGAAATCAGAAAAACATATATATGGGAGCTATATCTAAATCTGAACCGATTTCAACCAAATTGGGCACGCATAATAACAATGCTAATTCTACTCCCTGTGAAAAATTTCAACTAAATCGGAGTAAAAAATTGGCCTCTGTGGTCATATGAGTGTAAATCGGGCGAAAGATATATATGGGAGCTATATATAAATCTGAACCGATTTCAATCAAATTTGGCACGCATAGCTACAATGCTAAATCTACTCCCTGTGCAAAATTTCAACCAAATTGAACCAAAACTCTGGCCATTAGAACCATATTGGTCCATATCGGGCGAAAGATATATATGGGAGTTATATCCAAATCTGAACCGATTTCAATCAAATTTTGCACACTTAACTGCACTACTAATTGTACTCCTAGTGCAAAATTTCAAACAAATTGGGCCAAAACTCTGGCTTCTAGGACCATATTAGTCCATATCGGGCGAAAGATATATATGGGAGCTATATCTAAATCTGAACCGATTTCAATCAAATTTTGCACACTTGACTATACGACTAAGTGTTATGTTTGTAAAAAATTTCAAGCAAATCGGTATAAAACTCTGGCTGCTGGGTCCATATTAGTCCATATCGGGCGAAAGATATATATGGGAGCTATATCTAAATCTAAACCGATTTCTTCCAAAATCAATAGGGTTCTATTCTGACCCAAATTAGGAACATGTGCCAAATTTGAAGGCGATTGGACTAAAATTGCGACCTAGACTTTGATCACAAAAATGTGTTCACAGACAGACGGACGGACGGACAGACGGACCTGGTTATATCGACTCAGGGACCCACCCTGCGCATTATTGCCAAAGACACCATGTGTCTATCTCGTCTCCTTCTGGGTGTTACAAACTAACTAACTTATAATACCCTGTTCCACAGTGTGGCGCAGGGTATAAATATGGGAAACGTTTAAATCTGAAGCAATTTTAAGGAAACTTCGAAAACGTTTATTTATGATTGATCGCTCGATATACATGTATTAGAAGTTTAGGAAAATTAGAGTCATTTTTACAACTTTTCGACTAAGCAGTGGCGATTTTACAAGGAAAATGTTGGTATTTTGACCATTTTTGTCGAAATCAGAAAAACATATATATGGGAGCTATATCTAAATCTGAACCGATTTCAACCAAATTTGGCACGCATAGCAACAATGCTTATTCTACTCCCTGTACAAAATTTCAACTACATCGGAGTTAAAAATTGGCCTCTGTGGTCATATGAGCGTAAATCGGGCGAAAGATATATATGGGAGCTATATCTAAATCTGAACCGATTTCAACCAAATTTGGCACGTATAGCAACAATGCTTATTCTACTCCCTGTACAAAATTTCAACTACATCGGAGTTAAAAATTGGCCTCTGTGGTCATATGAGCGTAAATCGGGCGAAAGATATATATGGGAGCTATATCTAAATCTGAACCGATTTCAACCAAATTTGGGACTCATAGCTTCAATGCTAATTCTACTCCCTGTGCAAAATTTCAACTAAATCGGAGCAAAAAATTTGCCTCTATGGTCAAATGAGTGTAAATCGGCCGAAAGCTATATATGGGAGCTATATCTAAATCTGAACCGATTTCAACCAAATTTGGCACGCATAGCTACAATGCTAATTCTACTCCCTGCGCAAAATTTCAACCAAATTGGGGTAAAACTCTGGCTTCTGGGACCGTATTAGTCCATATCGGGCGAAAGATATATATGGGAGCTATATCTAAATATGAACCGATTTCAATAAAATTTAGCACACGTGACTACAGTACTAATTGTTCTTCTTGTGCAAAATTTTAAGCAAATTAGGTTAAAACTCTGGCTTCTGGGGCCATATAAGTCCATATCGGGCGAAATATATATATGGGAGCTATATCTGAATCTGAACCGATTTCTTTCAAAATCAATAGGGATCTATTCTGAGCCAAAACACATACTTGTGCCAAATTTGAAGTCGATTGGACTAAAACTGCGACCTAGACTTTGATTACAAAAAAGTGTTCACGGACAGACGGACAGACGGACATCGCTATATCGACTCAAGAGCCCACCCTGAGCATTTTTGCCAAAGACACCATGTGTCTATCTCGTCTCCTTCTGGGTGTTGCAAACATATGCACTAACTTATAATACCCTGTTCCACAGTGTGGAACATTGCACCTCCAGCGAAGTTGCCATAACAACGTCTAACGAATATTTTAAGACTTTTCATTGCCAAATACAAACGAATCCCGTTCATGAAATCCTGAACTTCGGTGGGCGAAATAGTGAACATTCCGCTTTGATTTTTTTGTGAACGTTCAGTTTCATTTTGTCACCGTTCGTTAACGATTGTGGAACGAAATTTTTCTATTAGTGAATGTAAAAGTTGGTACAATTGTACTTAGTTTGGTGCATTTCGCTTCCCAAAAGTAAAATTGTACTATATTGACCTATTTGGTACTATTTGAAATATTCAGTTCATCGTCAAAATGATCATATTCTTACTCTGTGTGTTCGTAATGTGAAATACCGTTCGGCCTATAAAAAAGGCCTCTTTTCATTGAGCTAAAACGGGCAATACTCATTGATAAGAGAGCAATTCACAACCTTTGGTACCACAATGTATTGAATAAGCCAAAAATAACAGACTGCCACTATATCTAACCTAACATTCCTCCCGAATATTTCATTTCTGGGGCTGAAAATGACGAACAATCAAGTTGTCGTTAAAAAGGCATAAATGCAGAGAATAAACTGTATATAAAGAATATTCCCAAAACATAATATTAATAAAATCATTCTCAAAATCCAAAATAGTATTTTAATCAGGCCGCAAGTAATTTACGCTTTAACCAGTAGCAATAATTAAGTTAAATAATATTATTGCAATCGTTTCCCGCAATTATCGTAAAATCATCAGTATCGTTTTGTTCACCCAAAATGCCTGAGCTAAATATTCAACAATAACTTCCTCTGTCGACAACTGATTTTTGGGTAGATATTTTTGAATTTCCTCATCTTAAGGACAATCTCACATACAACTTCACATCAACTCACTCGTTCAGTTGCTTTGAACTTGGAAATTTACATAAAATAATCGTAAGCCTCAATTAAGGGTAATTTGCATTGTATACAAAATAAAAAACAAAACATTACCACAAAAAGCTAAAGTCTTAACATTTTCATCCAATATTGAGGTTGGAAAAAGTCTCAAGCGGACAACCAACCTATATTAAATTGAGGTTACGAATAATAAAGATGTAGATGTTGGAGATGATTGGAAACCACATATTAAATAAATTTATTGATCAGCAAAACATAAGCAAAAAAACAATAGTGATTGAATGTTGATTGGATTTTAAAGGGAGTTGTAAGATTGGTTGTAAAGGAAGTTGTGTGTTAACAAGAAATTTACTCAAACTAAAGATCTAGAAGTAGTTGAAATACAGATATGGATTAACTAATTAGCTTCCGAATGTATGGAAAGTTCCTCAAAATTTTAAAAAGTCGTAATATTGTTTTTTCTAATTCAACTTTTTAGGTATTCTGGAAGTCGACTTCCCTACTTCGAATTTGAAAAGATCTGTATTCAAATTAGTGACCCCAGATTTAAAGCTAGATCGGTCCTTAAAAATTTACTTTATTTTAAAGAAGCCGCATCGGAATCAATGCCAAAATCCTTAAGGGAAGGTCAAAATCTTTGGATCCAAGTAAATTATTTTTGAGTATAGATTATTGTTAACCCAACAACAAGTTATAGTTACAGACCGTTAGGTTAGGTTAGGTGGCAGCCCGATATATCAGGCTCACTTAAAGGGTGATACGGTCAAAATTTGGTCAATATAAACTTGACGTATTTCTTTCAATTTTGCATTTAAAAAACCTGAATACCCCTCATTTTGAAGGTGTGTAGAATGTTGCTCCTATTTTGATTTTGGAATTCACTCTTCAGTTGTCAAAATGCCGTCCAAGCAAGAAGAGCAGCGTATCAAAATTTTGCTCGCGAATCGCGCAAATCCGAGCTACTCGCACGCAAAACTGGCAAAATCGCTAAAAGTTGCCAAATCAACCGTTACAAATGTAATTAAACTGTTTGGGGAACGTTTGTCGACAGCCAGGAAGTCTGGATCGGGGGAAATCGAAAACCGGAAACCGCTGAGACGACAAAGAGAGTTGCCGGTAGTTTCAAGCGAAACCCTAACCTCTCTCTCTGAGATGCCGCAAATAAGCTGGGTGTATCGTCTACAACCGTGCATCGAGCCAAAAAACGAGCCGGACTATCGACTTACAAGAAGGTAGTGACTCCAAATCGCTATGATAAACAAAATACGACGGCCAAAGCGCGATCCCGGAGGCTGTACACGACGATGCTGACGAAGTTTGACTGCGTGGTAATGGACGACGAAACTTACGTCAAAGCCGACTACAAGCAGCTTCCGGGACAGGAGTTTTATACGGCAAAAGGAAGGGGAAAGGTAGCAGATATTTTCAAGCACATAAAACTGTCAAAGTTCGCAAAGAAATATCTGGTTTGGCAAGCCATCTGTACTTGTGGCTTGAAAAGCAGCATTTTCATAGCTTCCGGGACTGTCAACTAAGAAATTTACGTGAAAGAGTGTTTGCATAAACGTCTGCTGCCTTTCCTGAAGAAACACGCTTGTTCCGTACTGTTTTGGCCGGATTTGGCATCTTGTCATTACGGTAAAAAGGGCATGGAGTGGTACGCCGCCAACAACGTGCAGGTGGTTCCCAAGGACAAGAACCCTCCCAACACGCCAGAGCTCCGCCCAATTGAGAAATACTGGGCTATTGTCAAGCGAAACCTAAAGAAGACCAAAACAACCACAAAGGACGAGCAGCAGTTCAAGGCAAACTGGCTTTCTGCGGCGAAGAAGGTGGACAAGGTGGCTGTACAAAATCTGATGGCAGGTGTCAAGCCTGAGGCCCGGCAATTCGGATTTGGAAAAGCCTAACTGAATATTTTTCCTGAATTTTATACTAATTGAACTTGAAAAAGTAATTTAATTTGATTTTTTAAATAAACGATTTCATCGATTTACACGCATTTTCCCTTGACCAAATTTTGACCGTATCACCCTTTATTGTCTAGAAGTAGATTCACTCAACGGTAGTTAAAATTGACATTCGTCGTTAGTTTATTTATACTAAAAATGGAAATTTCGTGTCCAACTAGACTTCGTAATATTGCACAGTAAAAGTTCAGCAACGCTGAGAAACTTTTTCGTACGTTGGAGAAAATACGTACTCGCTATTAATATATTTGCTTCACCAGAGGTGGTGAATTGGCTGAGAAGTAATGTTCCAACAAATATTGGCATTAATATATACTCAGACAGTCAACCTGCAATAAAATCCTTGGACTCTGTGTTCCTTAACTCAAAAACGGCCATAGACTGCCGCAAATCTCTCAACGAGATGGCTGAGCAGTACAATATTCACCTAATATGGGTGCCTGGTCATAGGAACATACCGGGGAACTGTGAAGCAGATGTGTTAGCAAGGCTAGGAACTACCTTACATATTCCAGGGGAACTAGAATCTGTTGGTATGCCTCTGGCCACCTGCAAGCTCTTACTGCGTGAGAAGGCTGTTATGATGGCCAATATTCGATGGGAAAATTGCAAGGGTTGTAACGACACCAAGCAAATATGGCCCCATTTAAACTTAAACCGCACACTAGATATGCTAGTGTTTTCAAGGCGTCAGATAGCACTCCTAATATCTGCTATAACGGGTCGCTGCCTGATAGGCGAATTTGCAAAAACTATAGGTGCGAAGTATAATGACTATTGTATAAGCTGTCATGACGTGGAGGAAAAGGAATCAATTAAACACCTCTTGTGTGAGTGTCCTGCTTTTTGTGTAAGGCGTAAGCGAATTTTAGGAGCATATAGCTTTAGATTACTGGCTGACCTGGAAAACGTTAACTTAAGCAGTTTGTTAATGTTTTTGGAGCAATCTGGTTGGTTCCACAAAAGTAAATAATAGAGAAGGTTCAGTGGTTAAGACTAGAAGTGCCCATATGTAATAGGTACTTTTAGTTAAATGTGGTATCACAATGGACTGAATAGTCTAAGTGAGCCTGAAATTTAATCGGGCTGCCACTTTAACCTAACCTAACCTAACCTTCAATCCATTTACGAACCCACTGGGAGTTCTTAACCATTTTGCTGGTAATGGCCGTAAGTTCAATTTACTTCCACTGAGTTAATTTTGTTCATCTATAGTTAAATTTAACTAACTGTGAGTAAAATTTTGAACTACTCAATATTATGGAATTTACTTGTAAAGGGTGATTTGTTAAGAGCTTGATAACTTTTTTTTTAAAAAAAACGCCTAAAATTTGCAAAATCTCATCGGTTCTTTATTTGAAACGTTAGATTGGTCCATGACATTTACTTTTTGAAGATAATTTCATTTAAATGTTGACCGCGGCTGCGTCTTAGGTGGTCCATTCGGAAAGTCCAATTTTGGGCAACTTTTTCGAGCATTTCGGCCGGAATAGCCCGAATTTCTTCGGAAATGTTGTCTTCCAAAGCTGGAATAGTTGCTGGCCTATTTCTGTAGACTTTAGACTTGACGTAGCCCCACAAAAAATAGTCTAAAGGCGTCAAATCGCATGATCTTGGTGGCCAACTTACCGGTCCATTTCTTGAGATGAATTGTTCTCCGAAGTTTTCCCTCAAAATGGCCATAGAATCGCGAGCTGTGTGGCATGTAGCGCCATCTTGTTGAAACCACATGTCAACCAAGTTCAGTTCTTCCATTTTTGGCAACAAAAAGTTTGTTAGAATCGAACGATAGCGATCGCCATTCACCGTAACGTTGCGTCCAACAGCATCTTTGAAAAAATACGGTCCAATGATTCCACCAGCGTACAAACCACACCAAACAGTGCATTTTTCGGGATGCATGGGCAGTTCTTGAACGGCTTCTGGTTGCTCTTCACTCCAAATGCGGCAATTTTGCTTATTTACGTAGCCATTCAACCAGAAATGAGCCTCATCGCTGAACAAAATTTGTCGATAAAAAAGCGGATTTTCTGCCAACTTTTCTAGGTAATAAAATTCAATGATTTGCAAGCGTTGCTCGTTAGTAAGTCTATTCATGATGAAATGTCAAAGCATACTGAGCATCTTTCTCTTTGACACCATGTCTGAAATCCCACGTGATCTGTCAAATACTAATGCATGAAAATCCTAACCTCAAAAGAATCACCCTTTAGTTACGACGTTAAATTTTCTGAGTGTATTTTCCAAATTAAGACTCGACTTCCAGTAGAAATTATGCTATGTTTCAAGTAAAAACGTCTTTAAATTAAAGTGTTGAAAAACATGTCCTATTTTTTAAAGATTTTTTGCTTTGTAGTCAAAATGCAAAAAGAAAACAAATTTAAAGTTAATTTCATTAAATTTAAAGAATTTTTCTAATTATTAAAGTCAAGTTGACCTTAGTCCAAACAGTTTTTCTTTCATGTTATGATACGCATTTTTAATACGACTTCATTGAAAAGTTTATCGACTTTTGGACAAGGAAAACAACTTTATATTAGAGAAATGCGTCTTCTATGCTAAGCAAAATTTGCATGCGTATTTTGAAGACATGAAATCTTTGATCTTACGACAATATTTTTTTCAGTGTGATGAACTACTCACATATCAATGAAGTGCTGCATTATTTATCTGTATCTCTCGATATGGTTCGGTTAGACGGTTTTAAAACGATTTCGTCTTATTACAAAAATTTTCTCAGTTGTGTGATTGGTTGATTCCGGTTAGGCCCACACTGTGGGTCACATAACCAACATAAAATAATTAAATACTTTTTCAGTGTATCAGGAGCTATTTTATAAGAAACATTTTTGCATACTTCTTAAGCCATTTATTCTCTAAATCTTCTTTTTCCCAGAGAACTTCCATTACCATCCCCCATCTTCAGGTGATTGGTCTGTGTTCTTAATTCCAATGAAATGAAATCCTTAGTAAATACACCTTCGTTTCTCTTTAGTCATCATTTCAATGTCAATGCTGCTGGTTGTATTTTTTCTTTGACCATCAGCAGCAAAAGTATTCTGGGATGTTATTTTATATTGGTTAACTTTTTGTACTATTGCCCCTCACCAAGTTAGTTTGATCCCAGGCAAAGACATTCGCTGACAACTCGTTAATGAGGCCGATGTCATGCAAATTCCATTCGCATTGGTTAGCTTTAAGAGAAATAAAAAAAATAAACAAACAAAAAAAGGCGAAGAAGAGGAACCATTGCGACATACTTTTGATTCCTCGGAGTTAGTCAAAGTGCTATAAATGTTGCTTCTTCTCCTACTTCCAACAATCGAAGACCATTATCTTCATGGACATGAATGTGACTTGGCGGCATCATCAGCACACGTTACAGACACCACCACCACCACCATCACCGCCAGCATCATCCGCATCATCTTTGTCATTGTTTGGTTCACATCACTAAAGCCAATCAAATGGTCACTATTAAATGGCCTCTAAAATGCTTAGCCGGAATTCAAGACTTGTATTTGAAAGTATTTCTCTTTCATTTTCTAATTAAAAGGCGTAGTGAAACAAATTTTGTAAGTAATGTTGAGATAAATCTGTGTATATTTTACCCATAAAATGTATTTAAATAAGGATGAAGGGAATAGATTAAATTGCTGAGATATCCACCAATGTTTGGGAGGGAGTTATAGATGAAACAGTTATGTTACGTTACCTAACCGAGCTGGAAAAGTATTTCATACTCAATAGGATATGAGGTATTGAAGCCTTGAATTATTTTCTGGAGATATGGTAATCGGAATTTCTGGAGATATGGCAACCGGAAGCAAGGTCTATATATGGAGTATAAGCCAAAACAAGGACTGATAACGACCATCTTCGAACTTGACCTAGCTGCAGATCAAATACGAGTCTGTGTAAAATTTCAATTATAGGCTGTAGCATGAGAAAAACAGACAGACAGACAGACGGACGGACATCGTTATATCGTCTTAGAATTTCTTCCTGATTTCAAACAAATAGGATAAAAATTGCGGTTTCTATAAGCTCAAGAAGTCAAATCGAAAGCAAAGTCTATATATGGAGGATAAGCCAAAACATATACCGATAAAGACCATCTTCGAACTTGACCTGGCTGCAGACCAAATGCGAGTCTGTGCAAAATTTCAATTATAGGCTGTAGCGTGAGAAAAACACACAGACAGGCGGACAGGCAGTTTAAAGTCGAAAATGGTGTTTATCGGTCCATGTTTTGGCTTATCCTCCATATATAGACCTTGCTTACGATTTGACATCTGGAGCTACTAGAAACCGCAATTTGTATCCGTTTTGTTTGATATTAAATAGGTGTGCCACATATGGTTTCTGTCGATCCATGTTTTGGTTGATCCCCCATATTAGGGTATAGGTTAGGTTAGGTTAGGTGGCAGCCCGATGTATCAGGCTCACTTAGACAATTCAGTCCATTGTGATACCACATTGGTGAACTTCTCTCTTATTACTGAGTGCTGCCCGAATGCATGTTAAGCTCAATGACAAGGGACCTCCTTTTTATAGGCGAGTCCGAACGGCGTTCCACATTGCTGTGAAACCACTTAGAGAAGCTTTGAAACCCTCAGATATTAGAGTATACAAATACCGGTTTATCCGAAAATCCAAATATTGTAAAAACAGGTTTCGGGTTGTTAGGTTGCTCAAAACCGGTTAAAGGGTCAAAATTTGGTCAATATAAACTTGACGTATTTCTTTCAATTTTGCATTTAAAAAACCTGAACACCCCTCATTTTGAAGGTGTGTGTGTGTAGAATGTTGCTCCTATTTTGATTTTGGAATTCACTCTTCAGTTGTCAAAATGCCGTCCAAGCAAGAAGAGCAGCATATCAAAATTTTGCTCGCACATCGCGAAAATCCGAGCTACTCGCACGCAAAGCTGGCAAAATCGCTAAAAGTTGCCAAATCAACCGTTACAAATGTAATTAAAGTGTTTGGGGAACGTTTGTCGAAAGCCAGGAAGTCTGGATCGGGGGGAAATCGAAAATCGGAAGCCGCTGACACGACAAAGAGAATTGCGGTAGTTTCAAACGAAAGCCTAACCTCTCTCTCCGAGATGCCGCAAATAAGCTGGGTGTATCGTCTACAACCGTGCATCGAGCCAAAAAACGAGCCGGACTATCGACTTACAAGAAGGTAGTGACTCCAAATCGCGATGATAAACAAAATACGACGGCCAAAGCGCGATCCCGGAGGCTGTACACGACGATGCTGACGAAGTTTGACTGCGTGGTAATGGACATGGTAATGGCAGCTTCCGGGACAGGAGTTTTATACGGCAAAAGGAAGGGGAAAGGTAGCAGATATTTTCAAGCACATAAAACTGTCAAATTCGCAAAGAAATATCTGGTTTGGCAAGCCATCTGTACCTGTGGCTTGAAAAGCAGCATTTTCATAGCTTCCGGGACTGTCAACCAAGAAATTTACGTGAAAGAGTGTTTGAATAAACGTCTGCTGCCTTTCCTGAAGAAACACGGTTGTTCCGTACTGTTTTGGCCGGATTTGGCATCTTGCCATTATGGTAAAAAGGCCATGGAGTGGTACGGCGCCAACAACGTGCAGGTGGTTCCCAAGGACAAGAACCCTCCCAACACGCCAGAGCTCCGCTCAATTGAGAAATACTGGGCTATTGTCAAGCGGAACCTAAAGAAGACCAAAAAAACTGCTAAGGACGAGCAGCAGTTCAAGGCAAACTGGCTTTCTGCGGCGAAGAAGGTGGACAAGGTGGCTGTACAAAATCTGATGGCAGGTGTCAAGCGTGAGGCCCGGCAATTCGGATTTGGAAAAGCGAAAGCCTAACTGAATATTTTTCCTGAATTTTATACCAATTGAACTTGAAAAAGAAATTTAATTTGATTTTTTAAATAAACGATTTCACCGATTTACACGCGTTTTCCCTTGACCAAATTTTGACCGTATCACCATTTAAAACCGAAAATATAAAAATTAGTGACAATTAGTAAATGACAATTCCTAGAAACAAAAGGAACATTTTAAAGCTATCTACATAGAATAATTTAAAATAATAGAAAAATTTTTCCTTGGCCATGAAAAGTCTTAAAATAATCGTTAGACGTTATTATGGCAACTCCCTCGGTGATGCAATGTGCTAAGGCGACTGCTAACGCGTATAGTGCAGAAAACACAGGTTCGATTCACGCTAGCGGAAATCTTTTTTTTTATTTTGTTTATAAAGTCGTAACCATAACGCTTTCAGATCATGAACGCTGGTTGTTGTTTTGACAACGCATGGTGTCATTTTATCGTTGTCATATTGACACTGCCTGTTCTCAGTTTGACACCACATGTGTGTTGATTCACTTTCATAAACGAATCGTTTTGAAATCAGCACGCCGTACATGATTTTTTCTATGAGTGTAAGAATTACTTCCATGTGTGGTAGAAAAATTGAATGCCGTTAACTTGCACAATATTTTCGCTTATTTTGTATGAAACATGACAACGTTTACTAATGGTAGATGTCGGACTAAAAATGGGACTATCGCCACAACGCTCCTAATAAATTCGGGTTTATTTTCTCTGAAAGAAAAAACTTTACAACGAAGGGAAATTGCGTTTGACTAAAATTCCGATTCGAAGGAAAATATGCGAAATCGTCGAGTGTTGTGGTCAAAGATTATTTTGTGAAAATTGGGTTTCATCTTCGGAAGAATCATATGGCGAAATAGATCGAAATTTCATTGAAATACTGTAAACTAATTAACCGATGGTCAAAAACCGATTTTCGTGGTTTCACTACCCGGTTTCGGTTTGCGTAACTGAAACCGATAAACCGGTGTCGGTTTTGGCCACCCTACCCCATATAAACTGATCTCCCGATTTGACTGCTTGAACTTTTAGAAACCGCAATTTTAATCCTATTTCCCTGGAATCCGAAATCCAGAAGTACTTTAAATCCAGAAATAGGTATGCCGAATATGATGTGCATCGGCCCATGTTTTGGTATAGCCCCCCCATATATACCGAGAACCCAATTTGACTTCTTGGGTTCCTAGAAATCACAATTTTTTTACGATTTACATGAAATTCAAAAACTCGAGTTATTTTAGGTCCATAAATAGGTGTGCATGGTCCATGTTTTAATATAGTCCATGTTTTAATATAGTCCCCATATAGACCGAGATTTATAGATTTTTCAAGTAAACCGCTATGACGACGAAAGGAGACTATTGCTTTTGATTCATAGTGATGGATATTTAAGATTCGGTCCGGCCGAACTTAAGGTCTTACATACTTGCTTTTTCTTTGCTTATTTTATCCAAATTTTAGTTTTATGGTGCCTACTTTTTAATCTTATTGAAAGTTTTTTTATTTTAAAGATGAGATTTATTCATTATCACCCTTACCATATTTAAATGAAATTCATATTTTATATTTAACGTAAACCTTCTCTAAAATTCCAACAAAGAGTAAAATGAAACTCTTTGCAAAGAATATTTTCACTTTTAAGCCATAGTGACACTGTAACCGATAACTAAGAAAATCACAAACAAGCCATCACCATCTTAACATTGACATGCGGCAACTGGCATCATCAGTTTTATCTTCATCATTGGGAAATGTATCCAGAAAAACTCACACATATACTCATTTATATAAGGGGTTGTAGATGTCATTGAATTTCGGAGAGACGAAATCACATGGATCTACCACAGAAAATTTTTGTATACTTAGTATCTAGGTGAATCTGCAACTTTTGTTACTTCAGTCTGGCATTCAGAAAAATTCAATTCAAATGTTTGAAGTAAAAAATTTAAATTTTCGATATTAGTAAATATTAATATGGATATAAGAGTAACTTTTATATTTCTGATTATTATCCAAGAAAATAACTCCGCCATTGATCCACCACTCGTTTTATCAGTTAATAAAGAAAAATTTATTTTGAAGTTTTTCAATAATTTTATAGAAAATTTTGTCAAATTTTATCTCTATAGAACATTTTGTCAAAATTGTATTTCTATAGAAAATTTTGTCAAAATTGCATTTCTATAGAAAATTTTGTCAAAATTTTATTTCCATAGAAAATTTTGTCAAAATTTTATTTTCATAGAAAATTTTGTCAAAATTTTATTTTCATAGAAAATGTTGTCAAAATTTTATTTTGTCAAAATTTTATTTTTATAGAAAATTTTTCCAAAATTTAATTTTTATAGAAATTTTTGTCAACATTTAATTTCTATAGCAAATTTTGCCAAAATTTTATTTCTATAAGAAATTTTGTCAAAATGTTATTTCTATAGGAAATTTACTATTATTTCTATAGAAAATTTTGTCAACATTTTATTTCTATTGAAAATTTTGTCAAAAATCTTTTCTATAGAAAATATTGTCAAAATTTTGTTCTTATAGAGTTTTTTTCAAAATTGTATCTTTATAGAAAATTTTGTCAAAATTTTATCTCTATAGAAAATTTTGTCAAAATTTTATCTCTATAAAAAATTTTGTCAAAATTTTATTTCTATAGAATATATTGTAAAAATTTTATTTCTACAGAAAATTTTGTCAAAATTTTATCTCTATGGAAAATTTTGTCAAAATTTTATCTCTATAGAAAATTTTGTCAAAATTTTATCTCTATAGAAAATTTTGTCAAAATTTTATCTCTATAGAAAATTTTGTCAAAATTTTATCTCCATAAAAACTTTAGTCAAAATTTTATTTCTGCAGAAAATTTTTTCAAAATTTTATCTCTATGGAAAATTTTTTCAAAAATTTATTTTTATAGAAAATTTTATTTCTATAGAAAATTTTATCTCTATAGAAAATTTTGTCAAAATTTTATCTCTATAGAAAATTTTGTCAAAATTTTATCTCTGTAGAAAATTTTGTCAAAATTTTATCTCTATAGAAAATTTTGTCAAAATTTTATCTCTATAGAAAATTTTGTCAAAATTGTATCTTTATAGAAAATTTTGTCAAAATTTTATCTCTGTAGAAAATTTTGGCAAAATTTTATCTCTATAGAAAATTTTGTCAAAATTTTATTTCTATAGAATATATTGTAAAAATTTTATTTCTACAGAAATGTTGTCAAAATTTTATCTCTATAGAAAATTTTGTCAAAATGCTATTTCTATAGAAAAATTTGTAAAAATTTTATTTCTACGGAAGTTTTTGTCAAAATAGACAATTTTTTTCAAAATGTTATCTCTATAGAAAATGTTGTCAAAAATTTATCTCTAAGAAAATTTTGTCATAATTTTATCTCTTTAGAAAATTTTGTCAAAATTTTAGCTTTATAGATAATTTTGTCAAATTTTTATCCCCATAGAAAATTTTGTCAAAATTTTATATCTATCGAAAATTTTTTCGAAATTTTAGATCTATAGAAAAGTTTGTCAAAATTGTATTTCACTTGAAAACTTTCTCAAAGTGTTATTTCTTTAGAGAATTTTGTCAAAAATTTATTTTTATAGAAAATTTTCTCAAAATTTTATCTCTATAGAAAATTTTGTCAAAATTTTATTTCTACAGAAAATTTTGTCAAAATAGAAAAAATAGACAATTTTGTCAAAAATTTATCTCTATAGAAAATTTTGTCAAAATTTTATTTCTATAGAAAATTTTATCAAAATTTTATTTCTATAGAAAATTTTATCAAAATTTTATTTCTATAAACATTTTTGTCAAAATTAAATTTCTATAGAAAATTTTGTCAAAGTTTTATCTCTATAGAACATTTTGTCAAAATTTTATTTCTATAGAATATTTTGTCAAAATTTTATTTCTAAAGAAAATTTTGTCAAAATTTTATCTCTATAGAAAATTTTGTCAAAATTTTATTTCTAAAGAAAATTTTGTCAAAATTTTATCTCTATAGAAAAGTTTGTCAACATTTTATCTCTATAGACATTTTTTTCAAAATGTCATATCTATAGAAAAGTTTGTCAAAATTGTATTTCTCTTGAAAATTTTCTCAAAGTGTTATTTCTATAGAGAATTTTTATCAAATTTTATTTAGAATTTATATATAGCCCAATTCTGAATATTCCCTAGGGAATGTGTTCCCTGGGAATTAATTTTCCCCGGGAATAAAATCCTCCTATTCTAAACAGTAGGGGAAGGGAATAACATGGGAGAAATAAATCCGAGTATTCGAAGTCAGCTGTTTTACTTCAACTGTTTTATTTTAATAAATTTTTAATATTAAAATTTTGAATTGAAATTGTATTAAATTGATGTAAATGTTGAGTTAAACGCGAAAAACATCATAAATGTTTAGTGCCGTGTTTATGGTAGTAGCTGAGGAGAGGCGTATCAACGTAACAAGGTCTAAAGGATAGGAAGGAGAAAGCTACGCGATGCCATTAACCCACATGAGTTGCCTGAAACGTTGTAACTACATACTTGTACATGAAGAGGTTGTTACTTAGTTCATGGGATTTATTGGCTTAAAGTGGCAGCCCGATTTGATTCGGACTCACTTAGATAATTCAGTCCACTTTGATACAATATTATAGGGTAAATAATCCAGCCTTCAAATACCTGTTGGATGTATTAGCGGTCCACATTCCACCTCAATGCAAGTCTTTTGGATTATCTCCTCTAGTAAGATTAGGTGCTACGCTTCTTTGTCGAAGGTGGCTACCAAAAAGAGCGTAGGAAAAGATCGAGACTTATCTGTGGCCCAGAGTAGCCTGAACAAAGTTCATAAAGAAGTCATAAATATATTTAAAGAACACCTATGTCCGAATTGGATATATTTCATCAAAACGGAAGAAGAAAACTAGTAAATTTCTTCAGCTTTTTACGCCACGTGGGACACATGTTCGCATTATTGCTCCTTTAAGAAACAAGCACCTACATTAAAACAGGAAGGGATATTATAGTTTAAATGTAAAACCTATATTTTCTATATAAAAGAATTTTTAAAATATGTACAGATCAGTGACCATGAGATGAGCATTCGGTAGTTGGATGCATCCCATCATCAATTTTAATTTAAGGTTTTTGACCGGAAATTACAGAGAAATGATGCATTTAGGTTACAACTCCCTTGATTTTTTGGGGGGAATTATTCCCCAAAAATGTCATCGTTTTTCCCTTTTTATTGTTATTTGTAATACCAATTTTTACCCAAGGGAAAAATTTCCCATTTTCGAAGTTGATTTAGAATAACGGAAAAGGGAATAAAGAAAAATTCCCCAGGGAGATTTTGTTTAGAATAGGGGAACAGGGAATAGGGAAAAAATTCCCAGGGAATTGTTATTGAGAATTGTGCTAATAGAAAATTGAAGTACCTCTTAGTTGGAGAGAGGAAGATTTTTCAAAATCTATTAAAACATCAAGAATTCTACCATTCTACCAAACAGTAAAAAAATCCACCATTTGTGATAGAATTCTACCAATTGTGGCAACCGTGCCTCACTCTCCCTCCATTCACATCCACATGATCAATTAGATGTTTTTAATGTCAAATAAAAAATTAATTAAAACGATTAATAGAGTCAATTAATTTTTTATTCGAATTTGAAAACAAATTTACAAAAAATGTTTGCGATATTTTTTTCTCTCTGTACATAGATCTCTTATTTAGAAAACTTAGTGTATTTTAAACCGTCACATTCAACGTTAAGTGCTTAAATCCCGGAAGTGGCCAAAAAATATCTCTAAATGACATCCCTTATTTCATTGCATTGCTGTCTCATGCAGCAAAATAATCTTCTGTAAATTCCGTGAGGATTGATCAATGTCGGTTAATGTCATGGTATCTTATTCTTCTTCGTCTTCTTTAACATCAGCATTGTCATCATCATCATCATCCAATATACATTGGATGGTCGTTTTCGTCCCATTTTTTCCAGAGCTTTTCATTATGTGTCTAGTGTTTTTGTGTGTGGATATTTTCCTACGTACTTTACAATATATTCTCTTTTTTATCAGAGAATTTCTTTTGAATGTGTGTGTGTGTGTGCATGTGCTTATTTTTTGTATTCCTTGCTCATCTGCCTTTAGAGATGGAAAGCAAATACTCTGTTTGACTGACTGAGTGAATGACTGAATTCCCAGATCCACACCTGTGATCATCGTCAACATCAATGTCCAATACGTATGAATGTCAATCTTGTCGTATGGTTCATCTTCCTCTTCTTCTTCTTCTTGCTGTGACTGATTCCGGTTTTTCATGTGTATGAAGGTTGCTTAACTGATACACCGATGATGTTGAGAAAACTAAGACAATGGAAAAAGCTTGAATTTTCGTAAGATCAATCATCAGGATTGCTCTTTGGTTCACTATTAAGTGTTCTCACATGACGATATCTCCATTGAAAGCAACTTGTTCAGTTTTGCTAAAATCGTCTTTATGTTCAAAAAGTGTCTAAATCGACTTTTCACCAACCAACCGATTAATAGACTTTTCGTGCTGGCCAAAATTAAAAAATTTGATTTTTATTGAGGATCATAATGGACCAGTTAACTGTGGCTAACCGAATCTTGACGCCGTAAAAAACGAAAAATCGACTTTGATTGTTTGGCTCAGATATATGGTTGGATACGTACCCTGTAAAACGATCGGCTTAAGACCAACGATTATATACCCTTAATTTTGTGCTAGGTTTTGTGCTCAGCCCATAATATGTACTAATATTTTAAAATCTTCTCACAGAAGGTTTTTTTTAAATCAATCACGCAATTAATCACAACTAAAATTTATTTAAAGGGAGATTTTTTAAGAGCTATAAGAAAATAAAACAATTTACCAAATAAAAAAAAATTTTGAAGTTTTTGATCAAATTTTTGTGGTTAATTAAAATGATCCCTGTTATTAGCGAAAAATTTTGGGTGTACAAATATCCCTTCAATTTTAAATATTTTAACGATCATCACTTCGACAACAAAGGAGAACTTACGATGGAAAAACACGAACAAGAAAATTAAAATTTTGACAGATATTGAATTTATAGAAGATTTTGTCAAAATGTTATTTCTATAGAAAATTTTGTCAAAATTTTATTTCTATAGAAAACTTTGCCAAAATGTTTTTCTAGAGAAAGTTTTGTCAAAATTTTATTTCTATAGACAATTTTGTCAAAATTTTATTTCTATAGAAAATTTTGTCAAAATTTTATTTCGATAGAAAATTTGTTCGAGATATTTATAGAGAAAATGTTCTTAAAATTTTATTTCTATAGAAAATGTTGTCAAAATTTTTTTGTGTAGAGAATTTTCTCAAAATTTCTATAGAAATAAAATTTTGACAAAAATTATAGATATAGAAAAATTTCTCAAAATTTTATTTCTATAGACAATTTTCTCAAAATTTTATTTCTATAGAAAATTTTCCTAAAATTTTATTTCTAGAGTTTGTGCGCGAGAAATTTTTATTGAATTTGGCTCAAAATTTCTATAGAAATAAATTTTTGACAAAAATTATAGATATAGAAAATTTTGTCAAAATTTTATTTCTATAGAAAATTTTCTCAAAATTGTATTTCTATAGAAAATTTTCTCAAAATTGTATTTCTATAGAAAATTTTCTCAAAATTGTATTTCTAGAGTTCGTGCGCGAGAAACGTTTATTGGATTTGGCTCATATGGAAACACCCACACAGTATACTGCTGTTTACTTTCGGAATTTTTAGAGCATTTCTTTCGACCTACAATCTCTGTTGAATTCACCTCGGCTTCATCGCCAAAAATTTAATTTTTTTGAAAAAAATCAAATCAAATAAAAAAAAAATTAAGTTTATCAATCCACTGTTAAGTTAATCTATGTCGAAAGTTGCAAAAAATAATTGCACGAAAATGTAATTTAGTAGTTGCATTTATTGGGTGAGATTAATCTTTTATGTTGCTGTAAATAACACAAATATAGAATACGTATAACTTAGAAAATTTGAAGCTATGCGACAGAGTTGTGAGCTGGCAGATTGCAACACTACGCTGAAAAAATTTTGTTGTGAGGTCAAAGATTTCATGTCTTTAAAGTACGATGCCAAATTTTGAATAGCATAGAAGACGCAATTTCTTTGATATAAAGTATTTTTTCCTTGTCCAGAAGTCGATAAACTTTTCAATGAAGTCGTTTTAGCCTAATGGTTAAGTGATTCAACTGAAAATTGGGTATATGAAAGAAAATTTTGTTTGACTAAAGTCGACTTAGCTTTAATAATTCTGAAAAAAAAAATCTTCAAAATTAATGAAATCGGTTTAAAATTTTTGACTTTTTGCATCTTAACTACAAAGCAAACAACCGTTTAAAAATAGGAAATTTGTTTCAACACTTTATTGTAAAGACTTTTTTACTTAAAACAAAGTATAATATATACTTATAGTATACATCGAATTTGGAAATTTAAGTTGTCGCTAACAAGATTTTAAAGGACTCTGCTCTAATTGAAAACATTACTTTAATTTTTAATTGAGTACGTAAAACAATCTAACGTGTTTTAATAGAATATAGTTTTTTTAATTTTATTTCATTATAACAATTTATAATAAAACCAAAAAAATCTTGACTTTTTTTCAACATTCAGTTAAAAAATAAAAAATAAAAAATAATAATTACAAAAGTCAAGTTTAGATTTTTATCAAAGTTGTTGATGAGAAAATACTTTTATTCGCTTCCTCCAATATCTAACATAAACCCTTAATACTTATCCATTTATTCGCTGGTCTATGTTTCTAAGAAATCCCCTTATATAAATGGTGTTTTCCTGCATTTCACTTAAGCCAGTAATCAATTCGTTTTCAACGGAAATTGTCTAGATTCCTGTCCAAATAATGGGACAGGGCATACATCTTGACACATGCGACTGTAAAGAATGTAAAACGCATAAAGAGGACATCATACATTGAAGGAAGATTGTCATATTTGTTATAATTCCTTTAAACCAAGTTATGCTTAGGTTTTCTTAATGAACTTTATGTCATGTAACCAGTCACATAAAAATCCCTTGGATAGATACCTGTCCGTTCATGTGTCTGGGGTGAGCTACAAAGCTAGAGCAAAGTTAATAATTTCACTTAGTGGGAAAGAAAAACGCGAATGAAAGAGAAACAAGTTTCTAGAATTTTTTTACGAAGCTTTTTTTCCACAAGGAAACTTGTGAGAAGTATTGTAAATTCCTTTATTCCCCCTTTTATCATTTTAATGGGGACTAAAAATTGGCGTCATGTTGTGGTTTTTGTTGTTAATCTTTTGCCTAAGCGCCTTTTAATTGTGGTTGCTTGGCAGGTTAGTGGCTAGTCCACAACAATGTTTCTTCCATAAACACTCTGTGGTTTGACACATCAAAATTTGTGGTTTTGTGGGATTTCATGGAATATTATGATTTTGAATTAAGGAAAGTTTTCAAAAAAATAAATAAATATATTAAATGGAAAAAAATTGAATGGTTTTATTTGTTTTGTAATTTTATATTTTTTTCTCTGTTGTCATTTCAGATATCAGCCATTGGTAATTTCGAATTAGAAATATTAGAAATTTCAAATACAAATAACCATCTATTAACGGGTTATTGCTGTGGTGTTCCTTTAGAGATAAGAAGTACAAAAACAACGGGTAAGTAAAATCGAAAATGTCTACTAAAGACTATAATACAAAAAAACTTAATACTTTAGATTAGATAACTTTGTCAACATTTTATTTCTATAAAAATTTTATTCCTATGGAAAATTTGTCAAAATTTTATTTCTATAGAAAATTTTGTTATTTTATAGAAATTTGGTCAAAATGTTATTCCTACAGAAAATTTTTCAAAATTTTATTTTTATAGAAAATTTTGTCAAGATTTTATTTCCGTAGAAAATTTTGTCAAAATTTTATTTCTACAGAAAATTTTGTCAAAATGTTATTTCTATACCAAATGTTGTAAAAATTTTATTTCTATAGAAAATTTTGTCAAAATTTTATTCCTATAGAAAATTTTGTCAAAATTTTATTTCATAGAAATTTTTTTCAATATTTTATTTCTGGAGAAAAATTTGTCAACATTTTATTTCTATAAAAAATTATGTCAACATTTTATTACTATAGAAGGTTTAGTCAAAATTTTATTTCTATAGAAAATTTTGTCACAATTTTATTTCTAGAGAAAAATTTTTCAAAATTTTATTGCTATAGAAATTTTTGTCAACAATTTATTTCTATAGAAAGTTTTGTGAAAATTTTATTTCTATAGAAAATTTTGTCAACAGTTTATTTCTACTGAAATTTTTTCAAAATTTTATTTCTAGAGAAAATTTTGTCAAAATTTTATTTCTATAGAAAATGTTATC
Source organism: Haematobia irritans (assembly GCF_050003625.1). NCBI lineage: Eukaryota > Metazoa > Arthropoda > Insecta > Diptera > Muscidae > Haematobia > Haematobia irritans. The sequence goes on from NC_134397.1 coordinate 259,907,446, forward strand.
AATATTTTATTTCCATAGAAGATTTTGTCAACATTTTATTTCCATAGAAAATTTTGTCAAAATTTTATTTCTAGAGAAAATTTTGTTATTTTTATAGAAATTTTGTCAACATTTTATTCCTATAGAAAATTTTGTCACAATTTTATTTCTATAGAAAATGTTCTATTTCTATAAAAAATGCTGTCAATATTTTATTTCTATAAAAAATTTTGTCAAAATTTTATTTCTATAGAAAATTTTGTCAAAATTTTATTTCCATAGAAAATTTTGTCAAAATTTTATTTCTATAGAAAATTTTGTTAAAATTTTATATCTATAGAAATTTTTGTCAAAATTTTATTTCTATAGAAAATTTTGTCAAAATTTTATTTCTATAGAAAATTTTGTCAAAATTTTACTTCTATAGAAAATTTTGTCAAAATTTTATTTCTATAGAAAATTTTGTCAAAATTTTATTTTTATAGAAAATTTTGTCCAAATTTTATTTTTATAGAAAATTTTGTCCAAATTTTATTTTTATAGAAAAATTTGTCAAAATTTTATTACTATAAAAGATTTTGTAAAAAAATTTATTTCTATAGAAAACTTTGTCAAAATTTTATTTCTATAAAAAATGTTGTCAAAATTGTATTTCTATAAAAAGTTTTGTCAATATTTTATTTCTATAAAAAATTTTGTCAAAACTTAATTTCTATAGAAAATTTTGTGAAAATTTTATTTCTATAGAAAATTGTGTCAGCAGTTTATTTCTACAGAAATTTTTTTCAAATTTCTATAGAAAAATTTGTCAAAATTGTATTGCTATTTTTTTTGTAAAAATTTTATTGCTATAGAAAATGTTGTCAAAATTTTATTTCTATAGAAAATTTTGTCAACAATTTATTTATATAGAAAATTTTGCCAATATTTTATTTCTATAAAAAATTTTGTCAAAATTTTATTTCCATAGAAAATTTTGTCAACTTTTTGTTTCTAGAGAAAATTTTGTTATATTTATAGAAATTTTGTCCCAATTTTATTCCTATAGAAAATTTTGTCCAAATTTTATTCCTACAGAAAATTTTGTCAAAATTTTATTTTTATAGAAAAATTGTTCAAAATTTTATTACTATAAAAGATTTTGTAAAAAATTTTATTTCTATAGAAAATGTTGTTAAAATTTTATTTCTATAGAAAATTTTGTCAACAATTTATTTCTATAGAACATTTTGTCAAAATTTTATTTCTTTTTTTGTCTTTTGTCAAAATTTTATTTCGATAGAAAATATTATCAATATTTTATTTCTATAGAAGTTTTTGTCAACATTTTATTTCTAGAGAAAATTTTGTTATATTTATAGAAATTTTGTCACAATTTTATTCCTATAGAAAATTTTGTCCAAATTTTATTCCTACACAAAATTTTGTCAAAATTTTATTTTTATAGAAAAATTTTTCAAAATTTTATTACTATAAAAGATTTTGTAAAAAATTTTATTTCTATAGAAAATGTTGTCAAAATTTTATTTCTATAAAAAAGTTTGTCAAAATTTTATTTCTATAGAAAATTTTGTCAAAATTTTATTTCTAGGGAAAATTTTGTCAAAATTTTATTTCTAGAGAAAATTTTGTTATATTTATAGAAATTTTGTCACAATTTTATTCCTATAGAAAATTTTGTCCAAATTTTATTCCTACAGAAAATTTTGTCAAAATTTTATTTTTATAGAAAAATTTTTCAAAATTTTATTACTACAAAAGATTTTGTAAAAAATTTTATTTCTATAGAAAATGTTGTCAAAATTTTATTTCTATAAAAAAGTTTGTCAAAATTTTATTTCTATAGAAAATTTTGTCAAAATTTTATTTCTAGGGAAAATTTTGTCAAAATTTTATTTCTATAGAAAATTTTGTCAACAATTTATTTCTATACAAAATTTTGCCAATATTTTATTTCTATAAAAAATGTTGTCAAAATTTTATTTTCATAGAAAATTTTGTCAACAATTTATTTCTATAGAAAATTTTGTCCAATTTTATTTTTATAGAAAATTTTGTCAATATTTTATTTCTATAGAAACTTTTGTCAAAATATTATTTCTAAAGAAAATTTCGTGAAAATTTTATTTCTATAGAAAATTGTGTCAATAGTTTATTTGTACAGAAAATTTTTTCAAAATTTTATTTCTCAAAATTTTATTTTAGGGAAATTTTGTCAAAATTTTAGTTCTACATAAAATTTTGTCAAAATTTTAGTTCTCTATATAATTTTGTCAAATTTTTGTTCTATAGAAAATTTTGTCAACATTTAAGTTCTATAGAAAATTTTGCCAATATTTTATTTCTATAAAAAAATTTGTCAAAATTTTATTTCCATAGAAAATTTTTCAAAATTTAATTTCTAGAGAAAATTTTGTCAAAATTTTATTTCTATAGAAAATGTTAAAATTTTATTTCTATAGAAAATTTTGTCAACAATTTATTTCTATAGAAAAGAATACTCTTATTTTTCTAAGTGCATAATTGTGATATCCTCCTATTTTATTTTACAGGTTGTCCGCCCTGTTCGACAGCGTTTCGATTGTGTCTCAAAGAATATTCGGCAGCCGACCAGGGCATACCAAGTATATCAACGGGATGTTCGTTTGGTAAAAATACAACAGCGATATTAGGAGGTTCCAGTTTTGTGCTGAGTGATCCTGTAAGGGGTGCCATGGTACTGCCATTCACATTTCGTTGGACTGTAAGTAATAACATGACATTAAATATCCACAATCAATTAAACATTTTACATAAAAAAACATAATCGGGGACGAGGATGCCATTACAATGGATGATATTCAACCGAAAATGTTCAAAACCCGCAAATTATGTTCCATAATTTTTTAGTCGACTATTTTATGATTAGGTTGCTTTCTCGTGGGAAGAGCGCCATAATATCACTTTAAATTCATTGCATTTCAATTACGTGGAGGGACGAATGTTTTAACAATGAAATTTAATTCAACAATGAAATTTAATGAAATCTATTCAGTCGTGAAACATCAATATCAATATTTTTAATAAATCTGTATCGACGTTAAAAATTTGCTTGCAATTAGGTAAGATAGCAACTACCCTACATTCTCATTAGCTTTATTTTTGCCTAATTTTTTATTTCATATGCAATTTAAAATCTCAAATCTCTCGGTTAGCTATCTATAAATAATTTAAGAGAATTATTTGCTGTGTTTGTTTTGCCTAATTTTTTATTTCATATGCAATTTAAAATCCCAAATCTCTCGCTTTGTCATCTATAAATAATTTAAGAGAATTATTTGCTCTGTTATCTTAGTTAGTTGAAACAATGTGATGTGATTGCTAATATCATGTTAAATGTATGTTTATATGTATGACATAATGTAGAACATATTTTATGTATTCCACGTCCCATCGTAATAGGAAAAACAAACAAAAAACTTTTGTGTACCATATAATTCTGGACTCTTTCCAAAACCGCAATGAACTGATAAAATGCTAACACTAAATATTTACTAAACATTAGCAGCATAAGTACACATCCGAGGCTATGACTCTGATGAATAGTCTGGACTGCTGGCTGTATAAAATTTCTGGATAAGTTTGGAATCAACAAAAACATTGCGCTACTTTTTTTTGTTCCTCGTTAGTTCTACAGAAAAACTATGTACGAATGTCTCAAATACGACTGACCCATATAATAAAGCGCATTGCCGCAAATCGTTTGTTTAATAGGATTGAGGATATTTAAGGAATATTTATGACAGTTTCATCATAGAAATGAAATAAATTAAAAGGACTGAATTTTAGATGAGAATCATTTATTACCTTGTAGCATGGAGAACAAATGAACAACTTAACTGAAGCTAAAATAACTCATTTTTATTACAAATAATACGTGGGTATAAATTTCAGTACCTACTAAATATACGGCGGACGACCCATCAAACCTATGTTAGAGTGCTCAAAAAATGCAATTGGTCGAAATATGAGAGTTCGTATTGTCGTAGTGAAAAGTGATAGGTCTTCGGAGGTTGGTTTTCCTAACATCTTGGAAGACAACTTTTTTGCCATGGTTGTGTACCGCTCAGATTTGACAGTTCTGCGTTGGTCTAGCGGTATGATTGTGACATGGCCAGATAGGAAGTGCTTCATGCGCGTGCAATTTTTGTTGCGTTTGGCTCTTCTTGAAATACTTATACAGTTGACTACTGTTTACTTTCGGGCTCGTTTGCGTAAACCCACGATTCTTCACCTATCACTATAACGATAGACATCTTTCGAAGCACAGCGTTCGAATTTTTGAGCCTTTCTTTTGACCAATCGACACGAGTTTTTTTTGAGCGATTGACAAATTGTGTGGGATCCAACACGAACAAATTTTTTTATGGTCAAGTGTTCATGTAATATTGAATATAAGCTAGAATACTATCGATAAATAATGGTCCTTGATTGAGCTTCATCGCCAAAAATTAAATTAAGTTGATTGATGCACTGTCGTTGAATTAATCAACGTCTAAAGTTGTAAAAAATAATCTCACGAAAATGTTTACGACTTTGGTCCATTTTTGGGCGCTGTGACATGCACAAAGGTTTTGAGTACGTATAACCTCAAAAAATTACGATAGAGCTTTCAGTTGCAGATTGCCACACTAGGGTTGCCCAATCTCAAAATGTAAAAGGCATAATGAGTGAATCCAGAGATTAATTAGGGAGTATGGTCAGATACTCAACTACCGGTAGGGTAGGTAAGGTATAGTTCCTGTTGTCACTCTATTATTCTCACGATACAATACATACTGCCAATCGAAAAACTTCGTGCACCACTTCGATTTAATTGCCACAGAACATCGTCAAATGAGACTCTAATCATTTCAGTCCTTCTATTGAGGTCCTTTGTACACAGAAACAAATTTCATAGTTAAACAAACGCTAAATTTAACTTATTTTTATTGCAAAAAAATTGTTTGTAGTTAAATTTTATTATTTTTTCGAAATTTTCCACATCTTAATAATTCTTTAAATATCTCTCAAATATTTTATGAATTAAACGTGGGTATAAAGTTCAATGGCCGTACACAAAACTTTAATATGAACTAAAGTAAAAGAAAATTTTCGTACGATTCCCAAAAATAGTAAAAATGAACTACAGTATGATTTTATTCTTTACTTTTAGTTCATTTGTATACCCTCCACCATAGGATGGGGGTATATTAACTTTGTCATTCGAAATATTGCTCTAAGACCCCATAAAGTAGAAAAGAGTAGATCTGAGCATGTCCGTCCGTCCGTTGAAATCACGCTAACTTCCGAACGAAACAAGCTATCGACTTGAAACTTGGCACAAGTAGTTGTTATTGATATAGGTCAGATGGTATTGCAAATGGGACATATCGGTCCACTTTTACGTATAGCCCCCATATAAACGGACCCCCAAATTTGGCTTGCCGACAGTGTTGCCAGAAGTAGGGGAAATTCTCCACATGTAGTTTTTTTTCTAATATATAGAGTCTTGTAGGGACATAAGGACATAATGTAGGGACTTTTTTACTCAACACAATTTTTAATAATTTTTATATTTTAGGGCTCTTTTGCAGGAATTTAGAAGCCGGCAAAGCTTGATCTTTAATAATGTTTTGTAACCACGGTTACCACTCGTCTCAAACATAATCTACAAAAATGTGAAGAAAATGTTATAACAAATCTAACAAAAAAATATTTTTACAGAAAATTTTCTCTAAATTTTATTTCTATAGAAAATTTTGTCAAAATTTTATTTCTATAGAAAATTTTGTCAAAATTTTAATTCAATAGAAAATGTTGTCAGAATTTGATTTCTATAGAAAATTTGTCAAAATTTTATTTCTATAAAATTTTTGTCAAAATTTTATTTAATTTTTTTTTTCTATAGAGAATTTTGTCAAAATCTTATTTCTATAGAATTTTTTTTTCAAAATTTTATTTTTATGGCAATTTTTCTCAAAATTTTATTTCTACAGAAAATTTTGTCAAAATATTATTTCTACGGACAATTTTGTCAAAATTTTATTTCTATAGAAAATTTTGTCAAAATTTTATTTCTATAGAAAATTTTGTCAAAATTTTATTTCTATAGAAAATTTTGTCAAAATTTTATTTCTATAGAAAATTTTGTCAAAATTTTATTTCTATAGAAAATTTTGGCAAAATTTTATTTCTATAGAAAATTTTGTCAAAATTTTATTTCTATAGAAAATTTTGTCAAAATTTTATTTCTATAGAACGAAAAATATTGTATGGGAAATTGTAGGGAATTGTTTTGGGAAAGTAGGGAACTTTTTTGTCCTTGTAGGGTAAACTGAACAATTTCTCTAACAACCATGCAAAAATTGGTCCACATCGGTCCATAATTATATATAGCCCCCATATAAACCGATACCCAGATTTTACCTCCGGAGCCTCGTGGAAGAGCAAAATTTAACCGATTCGGTTGAAATTTGGTACGTGGCTGAAATTTGGCACATGGTGTTGATATATGGTCTCTAACAATCATGCAAAAATTGGTCTACATCGGTGCATAATTATATATAGCCCCCATATAAACCGATCCCCAGATTTTACCTCCGGAGCCCCTTGGAAGAGCAAAATTCTTCCGATTCGGTTGAAATTTGGTACGTGATGTTAGTATATGATATTTAACAACCATGCCAAAAGTGGTCCATATCAGTCATTTAATCATATATAGCCCCCACATCAACCGATCCCAAGATTTTGTTTTGGAGCCACTTGGAAGAACATTTTTGGAAAATTTTATTTCTATTGAAAATTTTTGCAAAATTTTATTTCTATAGAAAATTTGGTCAAAATTTTCTTTCTATAAAAAAAATTTTGCAAAATTTTATATAGAAAATTTTTGGAAACTTTTATTTCTATAGAAAATTTTTGCAAAATTTTATTTCTATAAAAAATGTTTGGAAAATTTTATTTATATAACAAATTTTTGGAAAATTTTATTTCTATAGAAAATTTTGTCTGAATTATATACCTTTTTAATCGGCCTTTTTTTGTTAATTAATATATAACCCGTATGGACTAACTTACAATTTAGAAGACGGTTTTAAAAAGTTTTAAGATACCTTGCCATCGGCAAGTGTTACCGCAACCCTAGTAATTCGATTGTGGATAACAGTCTGTAGTAGAAGTTTCTACGCAATCCATGGTGGAGGGTACATAAGATTCGGCCTGGCCGAACTTACGGCCGTATATATTTGTTTTACATATATTTTTACACATATTCCATAAATGTTCGGAAGATTACATACTACTAAAGGGTCATAAGGTCAAAATTTGGTCAATATAAACTTGGCGTATTTCTTTCAATTTTGCATTTAAAAACCCTGAACACCCCTCATTTTGAAGGTGTGTGTGTGTAGAATGTTGCTCCTATTTTGATTTTGCAATTCACTCTTCAGTTGTCAAAATGCCGTCCAAGCAAGAAGAGCAGCGTATCAAAATTTTGCTCGCGCATCGCGAAAATCCGAGCTACTCGCACGCAAAGCTGGCAAAATCGCTAAAAGTTGCCAAATCAACCGTTACAAATGTAATTAAAGTGTTTTGGGAAGGTATGTCGACAGCCAGGAAGTCTGGATCGGGGGGAAATCGAAAACCGGAAGCCGCTGAGACGACAAAGAGAGTTGCCGGTAGTTTCAAGCGAAACCCTAATCTCTCTCCGAGATGCCGCAAATAAGCTGGGTGTATCGTCTACAAACGTGCATCGAGCCAAAAAACCAGCCAGACTATCGACTTACAAGAAGGTAGTGACTCCAAATCGCGATGATAAACAAAATACGACGGGCAAAGCGCGATCCCGGAGGCTATATACGACGATGCTGACGAAGTTTGACTGCGTGGTAATGGACGACGAAACCTACGTCAAAGCCGACTACAAGCAGATTCCGGGACAGGAGTTTTATACGGCAAAAGGAAGGGGAAAGGTAGCAGATATTTTAAGCACATAATACTGTCAAAGTTCGCCAAGAAATATCTGGTTTGGCAAGCCATCTGTACCTGTGGCTTGAAAAGCATCATTTTCATAGCTTTCGGGACTGTCAACCAAGAAATTTACGTGAAAGAGTGTTTGAATAAATGTCTGCTGCCTTCCCTGAAGAAATACGGTTGTTCCGTACTGTTTTGGCCGGATTTGGCATCTTGCCATTACGGTAAAAAGTCCAAGGAGTGGTACGCCGCCAACAACGTGCAGGTGGTTCCCAAGGACAAGAACCCTCCCAACACGCCAGAGCTCCGCCCAATTGAGAAATACTGGGCTATTGTCAAGCGGAACCAAAAGAAGACCAAAAAACTGCTAAGGACGAGCAGCAGTTCAAGGCAAACTGGCTTTCTGCGGCGAAGAAGGTGGACAAGGTGGCTGTACAAAATCTGATGGCAGGTGTCAAGCGTGAGGCCCGGCAATTCGGATTTGGAAAAGCGAAAGCCTAACTGAATATTTTTCCTGAATTTTATACCAATTGAACTTGAAAAAGAAATTTAATTTGATTTTTTAAATAAACGATTTCACCGATTTACACGCGTTTTCCCTTGACCAAATTTTGACCGTATCACCCTTTATATTAAATTTGTACTTTGAAACTTCAAAATGTGTCTTATTAAAGTCAGAAGAGAACAGTGCTTAATATAAACGAAATGGATTGTGTTTTTGGATCAAAAATTATTTTTTTCAAAAATAAAAATTTCGAATCAAATCCACATTAAAAAGAATCCAATTGTATTATTCTGAGTTGTTACGATATGCAATCGACCTTCATTAAGATAAGAAAAAAAACTTGAATTGTCTTTTGATGTTGTGCAAAATTTATTTATGGGCTTCTATATTTGATAAAAATTTTAAGATCGAGATCAACATTGTTCATATATGTTGCATTTGATTTTTGCTCCAAATAGCCAGATTAAACATTTCCGAGAGGTTTTACATTATAAAAGGGGGATTGAACTCAAACTCAAATATTTCCTTTGTTTTTCTATATAAAATTTATATTTACCTTCAATCGTATATCATTCAAATTATTCATCGAATGTAATTTCGAAACAAATTTAGTCTGTCTATTATTTAAAGCGATTTCTTGGCGCATTACAAATTCCCTCAGCATTTATGACATGACTAATGATGTTTATTCTTTTCTTCAAAAAACTCCGGGTAGCAAACGGTAAAACAAATTTTCTATGGATCTACCATGAAAAATCTTCCTGTGGCGAATGGGGTACTTATATAGGTTTATTTATAATCGAAAAATGTAAGATTTTGATAAAAAAATGCTTGTTTACATAGTTCTTAAATAGCGCTCTTTTTTCTCTTCAACAATAATCAACACAAATTGTATTGTGGTTAACGTTGTTAATGTGATCGTGGTGTTGTTGTTGCAATTGTTGAGTATAAATGAGAATTTAATGAACATTTCATAAGTGTATGTGAGTATATTGTGAATGTGATGCATGGCCATGATGCTTACGCATCTATTGAGCATTAAATGTGAATGAGTGTACTTCAATCAAATATGAAGATGAAAAAGAACAACAAACAAGCAAATCAATGATGTTGAAAAGTGGGGGCTCTTTAAGGTGTTGTTGGTTAACTGGTTGGTTGGTTGGTTAAAAACAAATTTATCATTTATTCTTAAGACCAAAACATTTATCAAAAACTATAAGCCCAAGCAAAAAAAAAAACAATGTCAGATTCGAATAATAAATACAGAGAAAAATAATACGGGAAAAATTGAATTACAAAATGAAATAACGAACATTAAGTATCAAATAAATAGTCATAACATATTTCAACAAATCAAAGAGGCATCCATATTATTTCCAAAAAATATTAATACATTTTTGTGAATAATTCGTTGATTTAACAATGTTCGTTAAATGATCATATGCTTATGTTTTAAGGTTAATTGAAATAAAATTCATTTAGCAATTACAATAATGGAAAATTTGTTCAAATATTTGTTTTTATTCTTTTATTTGTTTTGAGTCGTTTATGTATATTTACTAAGACACAATTAAATTCTCAAAAGTATATGCTATAGACTCCATTTGTTTTTTTAGTCATTCATTGGTTATTTCTCATTGCTTGCCATGCACGTATGTGTCTTAAATCTTTCGTTTTAAGTGCCTGGTTTGTTTGCCAAAACTTCACAACGCTAATGGACTGTTCTGGTTACACGTTATGATCATTATTTAAGAACATAAATAATAAACAAAATGCACTTGTTTTAAACGTTTTCACAAATGAATTTTAAATTTGACCGCATACTCGCTCGCATATGCACTGAAAAAAATATTGTACTGAAATCAAAGATTTCATACGAATGCGAATAATGCTTAGCACAGAAGACGCATTTCTCTGATGTAAAGTTTTTTTTTTGACCAAAAGTCAATAAACTGTATACAATGAAGTCGTTATGTCCTCATAGTTAAGCGAGCCACCATGATGCTCGTGGGTTCAATCCCAGTTTCGACAAAACACCAAAAAGTTTTTCAGCGTTGGATTATCCCCTCTCAGTAATACTGGTGATATTCCTGAGTGTTTCAAAGCTTCTCTAAGTGGTTTCACCACAACATGGAACACCGTTCGGATTCGGCTATGAAAATGAGGTCCCTTGTCATTGAGCTAAAGATACACAGAAAAAAATTTCACGAAAAAATTTCCAATTAAATTCTTAATTGATTTAAAAAAAATATTCTATTGAAAATTTTATTGATTCATTTTTTATTTTTATACCCTGCGCCACACTGTGGAACAGGGTATTATAAGTTAGTGCATATGTTTGCAACACCCAGAAGGAGACGACATAGACACGTGGTGTCTTTGGCAATAATGCTCAGGGTGGGTTCCTGAGTCGATCTAGCGATGTCCGTCTGTCCGTCCGTCCGTCCGTCTGTCTGTGAACACATTTTTGTAATCAAAGTCTAGGTCGCAGTTTAAGTCCAATCGCCTTCAAATTTGGCACAAGTTCCTGTTTTGGGTCAGAATATAATCCTATTGATTTTGGAAGAAATCGGTTCAGGTTTAGATATAGCTCCCATATATATCTTTCGCCCGATATGGACTTATATGGACCCAGACGCTTAAAATCCATTTTATTTCGCTTAAAACGTTCCAAACAAGCTTGAGAAATGTTCATTCTTATGCGTTTTTGATCGACTGTTAACAAATGCGGCACCCATCTTGCAGAAAGCTTTTTCATCTGTAGTTCTTCATGCAAAATTAAATGGACTCGATCATTTGAGATGCCCATGATATTAGCAATTTCACGCACTTTTATTCGTCGATCATTTAATACCATATCATGGACTTTGGCTACAATTTCTGTTGTTGTTGTTGTTTTTGGACGTGTTGTTTTGGACGTTGGGAGCCACCGTGGTGCAATGGTTAGCATGCCCGCCTTGCATACACAAGGTCGTGGGTTCGATTCCTGCTACGACCGAACACCAAAAAGTTTTTCAGCGGTGGATTATCCCACCTCAGTAATGCTGGTGACATTTCTGAGGGTTTCAAAGCTTCTCTAAGTGGTTTCACTAGAATGTGGAACGCCGTTCGGACTCGGCTATAAAAAGGAGGTCCCTTGTCATTGAGTTTAACATGGAATCGGGCAGCACTCAGTGATAAGAGAGAAGTTCACCACTGTGGTATCACAATGGACTGAATAGTCTAAGTGAGCCTGATACATCGGGCTGCCACATAACCTAACCTAACCTAACCTTTTGGACGTCCACTACGTGGTGCATCTTCAATGCTTGTACGACTACGTTTAAATTCAGCAACCCAATTTTTTACTGTTGCATATGAAGGAGCACATTCATCTAACACATTTACCATATCATTATGAATTTCTTATCCCGATAAACCTTTTTTATGTAAATATTTAATGACAGCACGCATTTCTAATTTTTCCATTGTAAAAAATTGCGGATGCGTCTTTTTTGAACACCTGTTTCTATATGAAGGAGTTGGCAGATCGAATTTAACATGGGTTCATAACAAAGATGGAAGTTTCCAAAACACTTAATTTTTTCTGTTTATACCGCGCTTTTTGTGCTAGGCTAAGAAGTTTCCGAACTGCCCTCGTATATATTTTTGTACTCCACATTTTGAGATTTCCACTAAGCGTCGGTAGAACCAGTAAAATTTAATACTCTGTTGTACTTCGTAACTGCAGCTCACGAAATTACATCAACTTATAGAAGATAAAATGAACTAAAAGTAAAGAACAAAATCATTGGCGCCAAATCATGACCATCTTAATCATACTGTAGTTCAGTCTTACTATTTTTGGGAATCGTACGAAAATGTCCTTTTGCGTTAATTCATATTGAACATATGTGTACGGGCAAAATTTTTTTTTCCGATTCAATCACGAAATTGATCCAATTAGTTTTTTAATTGAAATGTCTTCAATCACAGAAATGATGGTATAAATTAAAAAATTAATTAAAGATCAATTAAAAAATTAATTGATACTATTAATTTTTGCGATTGATTTTTGATTCAATTAAAACATTTGTTGATTCAATTAAATTTTTAATTGAATATTTTTTAAAACTCAATTAAAATTTTAATTGGACAAATTTTCGTGAAATTTTTTACTGTTCACAAAATATTTGAGACATACTTAACGAAAGGAAATGTTGATTGGGCTGTGGAAAATTTCAAAAAATATTAAAATTCAACTACTAGCAAATAATTTTTTCCAATAAAAATAAGTTAAATTTAGCGGTAATTTAACTACGAATTGTTTTATCTGTGTAACCTTAAACTTATTTCGATTTTATGTTTTAATGACAAAAGAACAACAATGTGTATATTTGAAATATGCCTTCCTTTCCCTTGGTATAGAAAATTTTCCTATTTTACTTATTCGCTCTAAAATTACCGATCTTCAAACTTGTAAAAATAAAGATTTTACTTCGACTCGCAAATTGACTATATCTATAAAACGATTTCAAATTTTTTGCCAATTTATTAACTTACAACAGATTTTCTACACTTGGGGTTGAAAATTCTGATGATACGCAAACATTTTACTCCCATTGGCACTTACTATTTTAAACTTCCACGTGAGTTGCAAAAATTACATGCAACATCAACTTCTCAAATAAAATTTTTATTTCCCATTAACCAGTTACATTTTCTTCCTACAATATTTCCATTGATTCCTTGGTCATTTACCATCATATTAAAAATCACCATGTTCTTATTGTAATAATTCAAACAATAGTCGCTAAGAATGTACATGATAAAAAGACAATCGTAAAAATATAAAAAAAGTCATTTTTATTTAAAAACAAATGTACCATATTATTATTCATGACCAAGCGAAAGTAAACGATTTTTGTCTCGAACGTGTTCGGCTACAAAAAAAGAATATTACATTCACCGCGCAGCGGTCTTTATAATAAGAAAAATGAAAAATAGTATTGACGAGATAGGAATCAATGCCATACGAAATTACAAATCAACAAGAAATTACAAATCAACAAGGGTGATTCTTTTGAGGTTAGGATTTTCATGCATTAGTATTTGACAGATCACGTGGGATTTCAGACATGGTGTCAAAGAGAAAGATGCTCAGTATGCTTTGACATTTCATCATGAATAGACTTACGATCTGCCACAACGTCGAATTTTCAGTGAATGGGCCCTAGAAAAGTTGGCAGAAAATCCGCTTTTTTATCGACAAATTTTGTTCAGCGATGAGGCTCATTTCTGGTTGAATGGCTACGTAAATAAGCAAAATTGCCGCATTTGGAGTGAAGAGCAACCAGAAGCCGTTCAAGAACTGCCCATGCATCCCGAAAAATGCACTGTTTGGTGTGGTTTGTACGCTGGTGGAATCATTGGACCGTATTTTTTCAAAGATGCTGTTGGACGCAACGTTACGGTGAATGGCGATCGCTATCGTTCGATGCTAACAAACTTTTTGTTGCCAAAAATGGAAGAACTGAACTTGGTTGACATGTGGTTTCAACAAGATGGCGCTACATGCCACACAGCTCGCGATTCTATGGCCATTTTGAGGGAAAACTTCGGAGAACAATTCATCTCAAGAAATGGACCGGTAAGTTGGCCACCAAGATCATGCGATTTGACGCCTTTAGACTATTTTTTGTGGGGCTACGTCAAGTCTAAAGTCTACAGAATAAGCCAGCAACTATTCCAGCTTTGGAAGACAACATTTCCGAAGAAATTCGGGCTATTCCGGCCGAAATGCTCGAAAAAGTTGCCCAAAATTGGACTTTCCGAATGGACCACCTAAGACGCAGCCGCGGTCAACATTTAAATGAAATTATCTTCAAAAAGTAAATGTCATGGACCAATCTAACGTTTCAAATAAAGAACCGATGAGATTTTGCAAATTTTATGCGTTTTTTTAAAAAAAAAAGTTATCAAGCTCTTAACAAATCACCCTTTATATACGGCCGTAAGTTCGGCCAGGCCGAATCTTATGTACCCTCCACCATGGATTGCGTAGAAACTTGTACTAAAGACTGTCATTCACAATAGAATTACTTGGGTTGCCGTAACACTTGCCGGTAAGGTATCTTAAAACTTCTTAACACCGTCTTCCCAATTGTAAGTTAGTCCATACGGGGTATATATTAAACAAAAAAACCGATTAATACGTTTATAATTCTGTTTGACAAAATTTTGTATAGAAATAAAATTTTGACAAAATTTTCTATAGAAATAAAATTTTGACAAAATTTTCTATAGAAATAAAATTTTGACAAAATTTTCTATAGAAATAAAATTTTGACAAAATTTTCTATAGAAGTAAAATTTTGACAAAATTTTCAATAGAAATAAAATTTTGACAAAATTGTCTATAGAAATAAAATTTTGACAAAATTTTCTATAGAAATAATATCTTGACAAAATTTTGTATAGAAATAAAATTTTGACAAAATTTTCTATAGAAATAATATCTTGACAAAATTTTGTATAGTAAAAAAAATTGACAAAATTTTCGATAGAAATTAAATTTTGAGAAAATTTTCTATAAAAATAAAATCTTGACAAAATTTTCTATAGTAATAAAATTTTGACAAAATTTTCTTTTGGTAGATTATTTTTGGGGATCGGCTATATATAACTATAGACCGATATGGACCAACTTTGGCATGGTTGTTAGCGGCCATATTTCCAAATTTCAAATCTGGGGATCGGTTTAAATGGAGGTTATATATAATTAAGACCAGTATGGACCAACTTTTGTATGGTTGTTAGAGACCATATACTATTTTTTTTGCTCTTCCAAGAGGCTCCGGAATTCAAATCTGGGGATCGGTTTATATGGGGGCTACATATAATTATTGACCGATATGGAAAAATTCCTGCATGGTTGTTAGAGACCATATACTAACACCACGTACCAAATTTCAACCAAATCGGATGAATTTTGCTCATCCACGAGGCTCTGGAGGCCAAATCAGGCGATCGGTTTATATGGGGGCTATATATAATTATGGACCGATATGGACCAATTCCTGCATGGTTGCTAGAGACCATATACTAACACCACGTACCAAATTTCAACCAAATCGGATGAATTTTGCTCATCCACGAGGCTCCGGAGGCCAAATCGGGCGATCGGTTTATATGGGGGCTATATATAATTATAGACCGATATGGACCAATTTTTGCATAGTTGTTAAAGACCGTATACTAACATCATGTACTAAATTTCAGCCGGATCGGATGAATTTTGCTCCTCCAAGAGGCTCCGGAGGCCAAATTGGGCGATCGGTTTATATGGGGGCCATATATAATTATGGACCGATATGGACCAATTCCTGCATGGTTGTTAGAGACCATATACTACCACCACGTACCAAATTTCAACCAAATCGGATGAATTTTTCTCATCCACGAGGCTCCGGAGGCCAAATCAGGCGATCGGTTTATATGGGGGCTATATATAATTATGGACCGATGTGGACCAATTTTTGCATAGTTGTTCGAGACCGTATACTAACACCACGTACCAAATTTCAACCAAATCGGATGAATTTTGCTCATCTACGAGGCTCCGCAAGCCAAATCTGAGCATCGGTTTATATGGGGGCTATACGTAAAAGTAGTTCGATATGACCAAGTTTCAAGTCGATAGCTTGCTTCGTTCGGAAGTTAGCGTGATTTCAACAGACGGACGGACATGCTTAGATCGACTCAGAATTTAACCACGACCCAGAATATATATAATTTATGGTGTCTTAGAGCAATATTTCGATGTGTTACAAACGGAATGCCATAGTTAATATACCCCATCCTACACTGAAAAAAAGTGAACTGTTTTGTAGGAAGAATGAACTACCTCGCATGAAAATTTAACTAAATTTTACTCCACATTTTGAAATTTCCACAAAGCGAAAATAATTTAAATCCGAGCATAATATCATTTGGAACACCGAACTCTTGGGATTTTTTGAGGTTTATAAGCGAGAAAGTCTAACTATTCAAATAAATGGAGGTATCTAATATTTACCTCATTCCATCTTCTGGGTATACTCACTTGTCTATTAACCTTATCGTCCTATGATATTTTATCTCCTTCAAAATATTTTATTGCTCCTCTAAAATTGTCTTCATGGACTTCTCTATGTATCTTTGTTCCTTTGATCCCTTCTAAAAACGAAATGTGAGTTTTCTTTTTCAATTTTTGCCATACTCCTAAATCTTTCCAAGAAGAAAAAACTCACTTCTATTATTTAGTCTCAATAGATGAAGCTATAATTTTTCCATAGATAGATAATAGATTTATGACCGTGGCCATGGTGTGGAAACATGATTCGTCGGACACTGTATGATTAAACGTGGAAAAGTTGTAGTGGTGGTTACACATAGAGTTAGCTATGGGCCAGCGTCTGGTCTGCCATTGACGCACCATCAGCCCATCGACCGCATTATGATTTTGAAATAGTTCAGCATGTTTTTTTTAAAGGCACATTTTACGATATTGTGCAAAAATGGTCTGTAAAGCAAAGTGAGTACCTTGCACTCAATGCAGCAGGAGCAGCAGCAGCAAAAAAAAACCTTAAAAGCAATTAAAGTTTGAACGACGTTACCCAGCTGGAAGCCAGGAAATTCTCATTTAAAAGTCTAAAGATGCATCAAGCATAGATGTCTAGCAAAAGAAAACAGAAAAAAACAGAAACTCTCATAGATCGGAGATGGCAAATGGTGCAACGGATGCTGCCAGTGTTAGACTACACCGCAATGCTCGTAGTCACAGCTACATGTGTCTTGCAGCTTTTTACTATTCTCGGCTGGCTTTTAGCGCCGATTGGTAAAATGCTTTTGTTTCTGTTTTTTCTGGCCGCCTGGTATTGTGTGACAGTATGTTTTCAATACACAGAGACACGTATAATTTAGATGACAAAATCACCCTGTCCCGTCCCGCCTATTTAACCACAGTAATTATGTTGTGTGAATGGCCACATGAAGATAAAAAAGAAGTACCCACGTTTGACTATGGTCATCATACAAATTACACTGGTAAATAGCAATTTTGTTAAAAAGCCAGTCATAACCATTTTTAAAGGTTTCTAATAGGAATCGTAATGTTTATGTTATTGACATGAAAAATTGCACAGAAAATCGGCTTTTCGACTTTTATATCACTTCCCAGCAAAAAAAAGCGAAGCCAAAAAATAACAACGAAAATGTTCTTTTTGGATCCAGAAGTGGTTCAAAAATTGGCTCAGAAGCAATGAGTTTTACATGGGCTTGTTATAGGACGGATGTCCACAATTTCAACTGAAGTTACAATGAATTTACATCGCTTATTAAGTTGTGATTTGAATTCAGTGTTGTGGTTGTGAATTAAAAAAAGTTGTGGTATTTTACCAAAATAAATAATTTTCATAATATTTTATGATTTTTAACGGCGCTTGTCTTAGATGTTTGTCTTCAAATATTTTCAAAAATTTAAAATTTTTCTAGATGGCTTCAGCATTTTTTCGAAAAAAATTAAATAATTTGTACCAATTTATTAATTCTTATTCTGTTTTTATCCTTTTTGAAACAAAATATTAAAAATATGAAAAAATCGAGTTTTAAAAAATTGAATTAAAAGAATTTCCTGTGTACACGGATGAAAAAGACTGTCTTTCATATGTTTGGCTATAAACATTATATGTTTGGAACACATATTTTTAAACACAATATTTTTGAGTGCAAGCATATAATGTTCATAAACTAGCATAACATGTTTGGGACATATATGTTAATATGTTAGAACATATTATGTTTGCGACATAAAATGTTTGTAAATATAATATGCTTAGATGCAAACATATACTTAGAAATAGCCTATAAACATATATGTGTTTAGTAGCTTGGAGCGCTATTTAACAGGGAGCGATATTGAATTAAGTTGGTGGTTGTTGCTTGTTATTACAAAATTAACATTTTATTTTTCCTTGGGCAATTGATCAGCTACTTCTTTGATCCTTACAAACTGTGTGGTCCGCTGTTCGAATCCCCGTCCGGCAAAAGGTAAAATTAAAATAAAACAAATCATAAAATTGAATAATTTCTTCTACTATGTTTGTATTACAGAAAAAGGTGCTAAGAACTAAAAAATCTCGTGGAAGTGAGAAAGATGTCGGGGAATATACAATTGGTCAGAAACAAAATTTTGAGCATTCAGGTCGAAAACCTATGTTGTTAGCACCTATATTTCCTGTTTATTTTCATAATTCATTATGATTGTAAATATATAAATACACACAAAAAATTTTTTTTCTGATTCAATCACGAAATTAATTGATCCAATCAATTTTTTAATTGAAATGTCTTCAATCACAAAAATGATAGTATCAATCACAGTTTTAATTGGGCATAGAAAAAATTCTTGATTAAAAAATTAATTGATTTCATTAGCAAATTTCAATTAAATTTTTAATTGATTGAATTAAAAATTTAATTGATATTGACTGTAAAACTATATTAATTTATTAATTAAAAAAGGTAACTATTTTAAATTACTTTCTGAATTGATTTAGAGTTTTTATTTAGATTAACAATTGATTAAGTGAAATACATTTTTAATTAAAAATTAAAAAAAAAAGTTTCATCACTTTTTTTAACTGAATTAGTCATCCGAATTTATTAAAAAGTTAATTGTATCAATTAATTTTTTAATTAAAAATTTTAAATTTTTCTATCATTGACTTAATTAACTTAATGTTTCTATCATGATTAAAAAGTTAATTCTATCAATTAATTTATTAATTGAAACAATTTTCAACTTCAATTAACTTTTTAATTGGAAATATTTTGGTGACATTTTTTTCTGTGTAAATAAATAAAATTTTGAGCACAATATTGTTTGGGAGAATTTTTTTTAAGCATATAATATTTTTGGGTGCAAAATGCTTCCA
The DNA here is from genome assembly GCF_050003625.1 of Haematobia irritans. NCBI lineage: Eukaryota > Metazoa > Arthropoda > Insecta > Diptera > Muscidae > Haematobia > Haematobia irritans. The sequence goes on from NC_134397.1 coordinate 259,926,877, forward strand.
AACATATTATATGTTCACATAATAACATATTGTTTTTTGGAAGACAACATTATTGAATTTGGATGCAAAAATACAAAATGTTTGGAACTTAGACTACCCAAACATATATTGTTTAGACCAATACGCTTTCAAACATATTATATATTGGAAGAGATCAAACATATAAATGTTTGGGCAATAGCCAAAAATGTATATGCTTGAAGCAAAATATGTTTGGGAGTATATGTTACAGAAGCGATTTTTTGTGAGCGTGTAGTTAAAATAAAGAACATATTTGGGAGAACATTCGTGGAAGTGTTTCTAAAGTTGTGCCAACTTCCAAGCTTTTTTGCTGGGAATTATAAAAAAAAGTTTCTAATACACACTGAAAGGAGAGTTTTCTTTTCTGAAGAACGAAATTTTAAACAAACGAAAATTTTTTTTGAGGTTAAAAAATTTTAAAAACGTATTTAAAAACCAAAATAAAAAAGACTGGACTGACGTTGCAACGCTTTTCATAAATTCGAGTTGATGTGCTCTTAAATAAAATACTAATACACACAAATTTCATCCGATCCGGCTGAAATTTGGTACATGGTGGTTAGTATATGGTCTCTAACAACCATGCAAAAATTGGTCCATATCGGTCCATAATTATATATAGCCCCCATATAAACCGATCACCAGATTTGACCTCCGGAGCCTCTTGGAAGACCAAAATTTATCTGATTCAGTTGAAATTTGGTACGTCTTGTTAATATATGGCCTCAAACACCCATGCAAAAATTGGTCGATATCGGTCCATAATTATATATAGGCCCCATATAAACCGATCCCCAGATTTGACCTCCGGAGCACCTTGGAAGAGCAAAATTCTTCCCATTCGGTTGAAATTTGGTACGTGATGTTAGTATAGGGTATCCAACAACCATGCAGGAATTGGTTCCTATCAGTCCATAATAATATATAGCTCCCATATAAACCGATCCCATATTACCTCCGTTGCCTTTTGGAGAAGCAAAATTCATCCGATCTGGTTGAAATTTGGTACGTGGTGGTAGTATATGATATTTAACAACCATGTGAGTTGAAATTTCTGGATGACAGTCTTTCGTAGATGTTTCTACGCAATCCATGGTGGAGGGTACATAAGATTCGGTCTGGCCGAACTTACGGCCGTATATACTTGTCTTTCTAGGAATTAACAAAAAATTAATGTCCAGTAGGTTAGGTGGCAGCCCGATGTATCAGGCTCACTTAGACTATTCAGTTCTTTGTGATACCACAGTGGTGAACTTCTCTCTTATCACTGAGTGCTGCCCGATTCCATGTTAAGCTCAATGACAAACCGAGTTCCTTTTTATAGCCGAGTCCGAACGGCGTTCCAAATTAAGATCCTTTTTATAGCCGAGTCCGAACGGCGTTCCATGTTAAGCTCAATGACAAGGGACCTCCTTTTTATAGCCGAATCCGAACGGCGTTCCATATTGCAGTGAAACCACTTAGAGAAGCTTTGAAACCCTCAGAAATGTCACCAGTATTACTGAGGTGGGATAATCCACTGCTGAAAAACTTTTTGGTGTTCGATCGAAGCAGGAATCGAATCCACGATCTTGTGTATGCAAGGCGGGCATGCTAACCATTGCACCACGGTATAATTCGTAGTTTTAATCCAATTTACCTGAAATTAGAAATCTAGAGGTATTCTGGGACCATAAAGACGTGTGTCGAAAATTGTGATTATCGGTCCATGTTTTGATATAGCCACCATATAGACCGATCTCCCCATTTTTTTTCTTGGTCTTCTAGAATCCGTAATTGTTACACAATTTACCTGAAATTTTAAATCTAGAGGTATTCTGGGACCATAAAGACGTGTGTCGAAAATGGTGATTATCGGTCCATGTTTCGATGTAGCCCCCATATAGACCGATCTCCCGATTTTACTTCTTGGGCTTCTAGAATCCGTTTGCCTGAAATTGGAAATCTAGAGGTGTTCTAGGAAAATAAAGAGATGTACCGGAAATGGTGATTATCGGACCATGTTTTGATATAGCCCCCACATAAACCGATCTCCCGATTTTACTTCTTAGGCTTCTAGAATCCGTAGTTTTTACCCAATTTGCCTGAAATTGGAAATCTAGAGGTATTCTAGGAAATTAAAGAGATGTGCCGAAAATGGTGATTATCGGACCATGTTTTGTACAGCCCCCACATAGACCGATCTCCCGATTTTACTTCTTGGGCTTCTAGAATCCGTAGTTTTTACCCAATTTGCTTGAAATTGGAAATCTAGAGGTATTCTAGTACCACAAAGGGGTGTGCCGAATATATTGAGTATCGGTACAGTTTTGGATACCGGCCCTCCGATTTGGGGTCTAGATTCTAGAACTACAATAAAATGTGCTGAATACTGTGTGTATCCTTCCATGTTTTGGTATAGCCCCCATTACACCGAACTCCTGATTTAACTCCTAGTGTTTCTAGAAATTGTAGTTTTTATCCGAATTGCCACAAATTGAAAATATACAGGCATTTTAGACCCATAACAAAATGTATATGATTTAGTTTTATCGGTCCATTTGGTAAGGCCTCCATATAGACCGATTTCACTTATTGAGGGTATAGAAGGCGCACTGATCATGAAATTGCTTGAAACTGAATGCAAAATTTCCAGATTTTACTTCTCGTAGTCATTTAAATAATTGGGATGACAATTCACAGATTTCAGATTTTAAATTAAGGCGTTATTTCATTATTTTCTTGCACTTATAAGAGATGTTTATGATTCCTCTAAAACTCAAACAAAAAATGGTTCTTATAAATTCAGAATCTGATCTAGTCTTCATAGGTAAAATCTTTACATTTATCTGTGGGAAGCGTACTGGTTCAACTTGGGTTCAGCTTGGGAAAATATCTGTCATCAAACCCCTCTGATTCATGGTGGTGGGTATTTAAGATTCGGCCCGGCCGAACTTACTACTGTATATACTTGCTTAAGATGTGATTAGAATTGTTTTGGATGTGAATTAATATATATATATATATATATATATATATATATATATATATATATATATATATATATATATATATATATATATATATATATATATATATATATATATATATATATATATATATATATATATATATATATATATATATATATATATATATATATATATATATATATTATATATATATATATATATATATATATATATATATATATTTTTTTTTTTTACATATATATATATTTATACACACACTCAAAAAACAGTGAATCCAACAGGAAGAATAATTTTGGTTAATTTTAGAAAACTTCGATTATTTTCAGAAAGTTTTAACCAAACAGTATTAGAAACGCTGACATCACGCCGATATCACAAAAATAAGTAAACATTTTTCGACAAATTAAAGAGTTTTTTTAGACATGATTCAATTTCGTCACTTGTTAAAGAAAATTTTGCAGGAAGAAATAGTAGTTCAAAATTGCATGAATGTCTTTAGTACCATACGAAGTTCAAGATGGGCGAATTTGTAGTACACTTTACAAACTAAAAGTGATAATGAACTATTTTTTGAGATATTCGAATTTAGTGTATTTATTTAATTGTGTATAATCCCGTTTTTTCCGTTCATTTAACTAACGTACACAAAAAAATATTAGAGTCAAAGAAAGTCTCCAAAAATAATAATTCCATAAACTAAAATAAAGTTAAATTGACTTTACTGAAATATAGAGTTCACTTTGTTATGAGTGTAGATAACTCCCTAATAATATATTTATTTTAAAGAAGCCACATCTTTGGCTCAGAATCAATAGAAACATCTTTAAGGGAAGGTCAAAATCTTTGTATGCAAGTAAACTTTTTTTAAGTGTAGTTCACTAATAAAACACGACCTTACCTTCTACTCTCCATTCCACCCCCTCGTTTTTACTGAACCAATAAAAAAATGTTTTTTTTTTCATATATCCATTTTGTCATTCATAAAATTTTTATATCCGCACTCAAATCAATTGAGTTACATTGCTTAAGATTCAAATTATGTCAGGTTGGATTTGAGTTCCATTTACATCGACAATGGAATAGACTTAAACGTCTTCCTTTCTCTTGGCTTTTGTTGCTATCATAGATAGCTGAGTTGGTCGTAGTTGTGGTACCACCACTTGTTTTGTGGTTCACCACATCTCATCCTCATAAACTTCAAGTGAACAATATTTTGAAAGCGTAATAAATCAAGCACTTGTCTTAAAGAGACTCTCTTTCGCTTCCCTCTCTATAACAGACTGTCCATTTCCATTGACTAACATATCCCATACTTAAGTAGACAAAAAAAAAACACAGCATAACTAAAAATATCTGTAAGTCTCTTTGTCTGTCCATCCGTCCGTCTGAGCATCTATCCACCGGACAATTACCGCTATATACAATTTGTTTAAATTTCCTCTTCTTCTCGACTTTTGGTCTACTTTGTACGTGATTGTGGTGTGCCCATAGCATAGTTTCTTGCATGCTGATCTCTTTCTCGCTCTCCCTCTCCAACCAATCATATGCCTGTAGCCCACTTCTAGTTGGGGGTCAGCACGATAATGTTGTCATTGTTGCATTTATTACTGAATGGTGCATAATAAATTTCCTCTTACTTAGAAGATATTCTGTACAGCTCTCTGCCTTTGCTTTATACTTTTCTAGACTAATTATTTGCAATGAAATGTATAATATTTCTTCTCTGATAGATGTGGATATCAGCTATCTGTGTCTCGTCAATGGCGTCTATCATAATCAATGTTTTCCGTATTTCGATCATTTATGCAATTTCATTTAAGACTAGTGCCACAATTTAATTATAAATCATTGTTTTGGTTTTTGTTATAGTGACACATCTGGCATAGCTTACACTCCCCCCCCCTTTTTTGGCTATTATTTCTTGAATATGATCAAAAATTTAAAATAGTTCTTCAACAATAAAATTCAAAACTTTTGTAAAATCACGAGATTATCTCTACCACACCCAGAGAAGGAATACGATCACCTCAAACATATTTCAAGAGCCAAATAATATTTTTGGATGTTGACCATTTAAAATGTTTATCGCACCCATGTTATTTGCTCGGAAATTATGTATATAATTTCGGTTTAGAGAGAAAACAACATTTTTGCGACAAACATGCTACATGGTCATCATCCAAAAATAACATTTTGCTCTTGAAACATGTTTGAGGTGATCATATTCCTTCTCTGAGAGCATACAATTATTTGGGGCCTATTTTGTGACAAAAATGCTATATAGTCGCCGTGAAAAAGTAACATGGTGCTTTTGAAACATGGCTGGGGTGATCATATTCCTTCTCTGGGTGGATTTGAAATTTACCCTATTATGTGCATCTAATTTAGACTAACTATCTTGAATACACACAAAAAAAAATCTGATTCAATCACGAAATTAATTGATCCAATTAATTTTTAATTGAAATGTCTTCAATCACAGAAATGATAGTATCAATTAAAAAATTAATTGAAGGACAATTAAAAAGTTAATTGATCCAATTGAAAAATTAATTGATACTATTATTTTTGTGATTGATTTTTATTTCAATTAAAAAATTTGTTGAATCAATTAAATATTTAATTGAATATTTTTTAAAACTCAATTAAAATTTTAATTGGAAAATTTTTCGTGAAATTTTTTTGTGTGTAGAGTTCATTTCAATTTAATTGAAATCAATTCTGAATTCTCTCATTGATAAGAGAAGTTCACCACCGTGGTACCACAAGGGACTGAATTGTCTAAGTGAGCCCGACATCTCGAGCTGCCACTATTCCTATAGCCTAACCTATGCTATGTTTCAAGTAAAAAACATCTCCTATTTTCTAACGTTTTTTGCTTTGTACAAATACAAAATTTCAACAAATTTAAAGGCGATTTCATTTATTTCGAAGAATTTTTTAGAATTATTGACCTTAGTCAATCAAAATTTTCTTTCATGTTAAGTTGAATAACCACACGCACAGAAAAAACATGTTTGGACATGGTCGCCGCATCCATTTAATGCTTACCTAGAGTATGTAATTGTCGCGAAAACCATTTATTTTGTCTTTTTAAAAATAATTTTCGAGCGGAGAAAAATATACTCGTATGTTGGCAATAAGCATTTAAATGATTCGTAGATGCCGCAAACATGTCCTATTATTTAAATGATAGAATTTGAAACCATTACATGTTCGGGAAAATCATGTACCTGACCATTCAATTTTTTTTACTTTTTTTCCAGGGAAAAAAGTATTTTTATAGGTTATAGGCATGTCTCACGCTCACGCACACACACGACGGAAAAATCTTACTCACGCACGATATTGTTTGGTAGGACTCACACACACTCACGAAAAGAAAATTTGCACTCACGCACACTCACGTACGAAAATACCGTGACTCACGAAATATACCCTGAGTCACGAAAAATATCGTGACTCACGAAAAATGTCGTGACTCACGAACAATTTTTTGAATAATTTACCTTAACGACGTGTCTGAAAACATGAGCATTATTAAAATCGTACGAAAATACCGTGACTCACGAAAAATATCGTGACTCATGAAAAATGTCGTGACTCACGAACAATTTTTTGAGTAATTTACCTCAACGACGTGTCTGAAAACATGAGCATTATTAAAATCGAGAGCGTTATTACACTCTTAACATCCCAGTTGTCACTAAGATTGTAAATGAATTTAACTCTTAAGCGTTTTATGTTGGTGAGCGGGATTATTTTCGTGAGCGTAACTCTTTACTCATAAAGATCAAAACACTTTAGATTGTGACCAAGTTCTTTTAACTGGAAGAAAACCATGTTTGACGAATACCATAACATTTTAGATCGTGACCATTTTCTTTTGATTGCTCACTTAGACTATTCAGTCCATTCAGTCCAATTTTATTTTTCTTAGAACCATGTTCACTGAGCCAACATGGTTGCAGGTGAAAATGTTACAAGTTCGCCGCAAAAATAGCTCCTATTATATTATTTTGCTCTTCAAATATGCACCGAAAAAAAGTAAACTGTTTTATAGGAAGAATGAACTACCTCGCACGAAAATTGAACAAAATTTTACTCCACATTTTGAGATTTCCACAAAGCGTTGTTAAAACCAGGAAAATGTAATGCCCTTTTGTACTTTTTAACGAAATTACATACTCTCATAGAAGAAAAAATGAACTAGAAATAAAGAAGAAAATCATTGGCGCCAAATCATGACCATTTTAACCATACAGTAGTTCATTCTTACTATTTTTGGGAATCGTACGAAAATCTCCCTTTGCTTCAGTTCATATTGAACTTATGTGTACGGTCAAAGAACTTTATACCTACATTTAGTTCATAAAATTTTTGAGGCATACTTAGTAAAAGTAAAATTAATAGTGCAACGGCTGTTGAAATTGTGGACATCCGTCCTATGACAAGCCCATGTTAAATTAATCGCTTCTGCGTCAATTTGGCACCACTTCCGGATCCAAAAATGTCAAATTCATGGCTTCTTAGAATATGAAAAAATAATAGCATTAGCACAGATAGTATACATACATAAATACATACACATAAATAATAATAAACATAAATACATACCTCAATAATTGTAAACTAATTTTTTGTTTACTTCCTCTCTTATTCTTCTAGAAATCGTTTACGTTAATTCTACAAGCTTTGGATATGTACAATGTATCTTATCCAGGTAAGGAGCAATATTATCTTCTAACAATATTTTTTTTTAAGTATAAAAATATATGTAACTTCAAAATTATTATCCTAAATGTTTTTTTTTAATATTAATCGAAAGAGAGATCAATCAAACAAATTCTTGTTTTTTTATTAAAATTTCTCTTTCTATAATGTGTTGGATATCATCTATCGGTGAATTGATAAATGCTAATATTTCAAATTTCCTGTACAATTTGGACACCATCGATGCAACAACAACCTTCATTTTCTTCGTGAATTGTTCGAATGCTGACTCTACACAACGTTTGACTACACTACACCAACGGAAAAACTGGAAAAACATTTACATTCCCTCAATGCAACTTGATGACATTGTCTGCAAACCACCCATATTGTCGCTTTCGCAAAAAACGGCAAACACAAATCTAATCCATGTCCAATTTGAAATACAAAAAAAAAATCATTCCCGCAACATAACTCAACTCTCCACATTGTTCAATGCCTATGGCCACCAGACTCTGAAAGGTTAATTGAAGAAACATCCTTTTCTAGTGTGATATTGCCATCGCCCGAATGGAAGACATTGGATCACATTGGACGTAATGCCCGCATTACCTATCGTGTCAGAGTTCAGTGTGCAGCTAACTATTATAACACAACGTGTACCACCTTCTGTCGGCCAAGAAATGATCAATTCGGCCATTACAATTGTGGTTCCATGGGTGAGAAGATATGTCTTGACGGTTGGATGGGTGACAATTGTGAAAAGGCTGAATGTAAGCCGGGCTGTGATCCAATTCACGGCAAATGTGATAAGCCAGGAGAATGCGAGTAAGTATACATTTTTGTTTTTGTATTTGTTAAAAAAATAATAATACACATAACCAAGTTCGTAGCTTAAGTCTTTTGTTTTCTTGATTAAAGTTTTGTTTGATTTCAGATTTTTTGTTTAACTTTTATTAAAGTTATCTTAAAATATTCAATCTAAATGCTATTTTTACAGAAATTTTACCTAGATATTTTTATTTATGGTATATTTTTAAAATTTAACACTAAATTTAAAATTAAAAAATAACAAAAGTTTTGAGTTAATAATATAATACTATATATAATTAATAATATATATAAAATATATAGAATTTTAGGGGGTTTGATGACAAATCTTCTCCCAAGCAAATCAGTTCAATCAGTACGCTTCCCGAAGAAAAAATTTAAAGATTCTACATATGAAGACTAGATCAGATTCTGGATTTATGAGAACCAATTTTGTATGAGTTTTACAGAAATCATAACAATATCGTGTGTATGATGAAATAACGCCTTGATTTGAAATCTTAAATCTGTAGATTTTTTCCGTCATTATTTAAATGAATACGATGAGTAAAATCTGGAAATTTTACTTTCAGTTTTAAGCAATTTTCATGATCAGTGAGCCTGCTATACCCTGAAAGAAGAGTTTTATTTTCTGAGGAAGGAAATTTTTTTGGACAAAAATTTTAGAGACAATCGTTGAATCGCTTATCAAAAATTCGGATTAGTTTGCTCTAAACGAAAATACTTTATACGAAAGGGGAATTTCGTTTGTCTAAAATTTCATTCCGGAAGAAAATATTTTTATTTTTGGGTGTAACCTCAAGAGGTTAAATCGGTCTGTATCGATGCCTTACCAAATGGACCGGTAAAAATAAATGCGATACAGATTTTTGAGGGTCTAAAATTCCAAATCGGATAAAAACTACGTTTTCTGGAAGCCCAAGGAGTTAAATCTGGAGATCGGTCTATGTGGAGGCTATACTAAAACATTGGCCGATACACACCATATTCGGCTGACCTATTTGTGGTCCACCGGATTCCAAAAGTCCTAGAAATAAATTCGTGAGTTAGGTCTATATGGGGACTATACCAAAACATGGACCAATACTCACCACCTCTTAATGTTCCTCAAATACCTCTTGAATGCCACTTTCAGATGAATTGGGTGAAAACTACGAATTCTAGAAGCCCAAGAAGTAAAATCGGGAGATCAGTCTATATAGGGGCTATACCAAAACATGGACCGATACGGACCATTTTCAACACACCTCTTTATGGTCCTAAGATACCCCTAGATTTCTAATTTCCGGCAAATTGGATAAAAACTATGGATTCTAGAAGCCCAAGAAATAAAGTCGGGAGATCGGTCTATATGGGGGCTATACCAAAACATGGACCGATACGGACCATTTGCGACACACCCATTTGTGATCTTAAAATACCTCCAGATTTTCAATTTCAGGCACATCGGATAGAAAATAGAGTTTCTAGATGCCCAAGAAGCATAATCGAGAGATCGGTCTATATGGGGGCTATACCAAAACATGGACATTTTCGACACACCTCTTTATGGTCCCAAAATACCTCTAGATTTCCAATTTCAGCCAAATTGGATAGTAAATACAGTTTCTAGAAGCTCAAGAAATAAGATCGGGAGATCGGTCTATATGGGGCCTATACCTAAACATGGACCGTTGCGGACCATTTAGATTTTCAATTTCAGGCAAATTGGATAAAAACTACGGTTTTCATAAGCCCAAGACCCCAAATCGGGAAGTCGGTTTATATGGGAACTATATCAAAACTTGGACCGATATAGCCCATCTTCGAACTTGTTAAAGGCTGTAGCGTGATTACAACAGACAGACAGACGGTTAGACGGACATGCTTATATCGTCTGAGAATTTCTCCCTGATCTAGAATATATATACTTTATATTGTCGGAAATCGATATTTCACCATATAAAACCTTTCACATAAAAAACCTTCTTTCACAATAATTTGGTCAAAAGTATTATCTTTTTGAAAAACAAAAAAGTCATACTTTAGATATTTGACAAATTTTTCTCAACATTTTATTAATTTTTCCTAAAAAAATTTAATAAAATTTAAAATTTTTTGTTATAAAAAAATATTTAGTCGAATTTAATATAATTTCTCCAAAATCGCGTCAAATTTTTTAGTCTATTATATGAAAAATGTCTAATGTTAATTCTTAAAATTTTTTTTTGCAGAATTAATAGGCAAACTTCATTGAAATAAGAAAATTTATTTTTTGTAGATTTTTTTATTTATTTATTTATTTTTTTTTTTGGTATCATAGAAAATTTTGTTTATACTTGAAAAAAGAAATCGTATCACATTTATTGCTAACATAATTCCTTGGAACAAAAATTGTTTTTGTTATGCTGTTATTACCAATTCCTTCTCTCTGCATATAATCACAATAATAGATTGATCCTAAAATGAGTTACTAAGTTTTTTTGTTAAACAAAAAGTAGCTATTTGGGCTGGACATACTCTCACAAAGTGTAACATTGCCTTCTCATCTAGGAATCATGAATCTATTTTTTTTTTTCTACCATCCCTTACAAAACAGGAATATTTTTTCTCATTGCTGTTACATTTACCAGTTAAGTTGTTTTGTTCACGACCAAAGAACATTGGTGTGATGTGTCCTCTTCTTCCTCTCCAGAGCTACATTCGCCTTAAAAATCTATGGTCATAGTAAAAAAAAGGTGTAACACAGAATACGTGATCTGTTGTTGATGGTACAGACTCAATGGAATGTTGTTGTTTTGCTGAAAATCACTCTGGACAACCAAGTAAGGCACACAAAAAGGGGGCGTCATTGGTTAGCAAAAGATTCTTTAGAGGCCATCAATTGGAGTAAGAAATCTGTAAAAACTTTAATAGCCATCAATGCTACTACGGTTTGCGAAAATGCAGAAATATTTTGTCTTTAGTGGTTTTGTATCTATTGACCATTAAAGATTCTTTTGGTGTTTTTGGACGCTTTTGAAAAGTTGTTCGATTATATGGTATTCAATTTTGGATAATAAGTTACGATATTATCTTAATTATTAATTAACCTACAAACAAAGCCATAAATATTGAACATGAATTACATTTCAGCTAAAAGTCTGAGAGTGCACTAACTTATGGGTTTATTTAACGTAATTTAATTTTCCCAGAAAATTTCCCGACAATGGTAATTTTTCCAAATAATGAATATCATTTAAAACAATCCAATTTAACAATTTAAGACAAATATGTCTCTAAATGTAAAAGAACACAAGGAGGGTTCGTCACAGAAAGAAAAGGCGACGTTTAGTGTTTCACAGTTATATATTTTTATACCCACCACCATAGAATGGTGACGGGGGTATAACAAGTTTGTCATTCCGTTTGTAACACATCGAAATATCGATTTCCGACTATATAAAGTATATACACACAAACATTTTTTTTCTGATTCAATCACCAAATTAATTGATCCAATTATTTTTTTAATTGAAATGTCTTCAATCACGCAAATGATAGTATCAATCACAGTTTTAATTGGGCATAGAAAAAATTCTTGATTAAAAAATTAATTGATTTTTTTTAGCAAATTTCAATTAATTTTTTAATTTATTCAATTAAAAATTTAATTGATGTTGATTGCAAAACTCAATTTTTTTTTTTTAAATAAAAAAGTAACTATTTTTAATTACTTGCTGAATTGGCTTAGAGTTTTTATTTGGATTAACATATGATTGTTTGAAATACATTTTTAATTAAAAATTAAAAAAAACAGCACTGAATTGGTCTTCCGAATTTGATTAAAAAGTTAATTCTATCAATTAATTTTTTAATTAAAAATTTTAAAATTTTCAATCATTGACTTAATTAACTTAATGTTTCTATCATGATTAAAAAGTTAATTGTATCAATTAATTTTTTAATTGAAAAAATTTTCAACTTCAATTAACTTTTTAATTGGAAATATTTTGGAGATATTTTTTTCTGTGTATATTCTTGATCAGGGAGAAATTCTAAGACGATATAAGCATGTCCGTCTGTCTGTCCGTCTGTTGTAATCACGCTACAGCGTTCAATAATGGCGCTATCGTCCTGAAATTTGGCACAGGTTCGCCTTTTGTTTGCAAGCAGGTCAAGTTCGAAGATGCGCTATATCGGTCCACGTTTTGATATAGTCCCCATATAAACCGACCTCCTGATTTTGGACCTTGGTACTTTTTATCCAATTTGCCTCATATTGAAAATCTAGAGGTATTTTAGACCATCAAAAAGTGTACCGAAAATGGTGCCTATCGGTCCATGTTTTGGTATAGCCCCCATATAGACCGATTTCCCGATTTTGCTTCTTGGGCGTCTAGAAAGTGTATTTTCTATCCAATTTGCCTCAAATCGGAAATCTAGATGTATTCTATGACCATAAAGACGTGTGTCGAAAACTGTGAGTACCGGTCCATGTTTTGATATGGCCCCAATATAGACCGATCCCCGATTTTACTTCTTGGGCTTCTAGAATCCGTAGTTTTTACCCAATTTGCCTGAAATTGGAAGTCTAGAAGTATTCTAGGAAAATAAAGAGATGTGCCGAAAATGGTGATTATCGGTCCATGTTTTGATATAGCCCCCGTATAGACCGATCTCCCGATTTTACTTCTTGGGCTACTAGAATCCATAGTTTTTATCCAATTTGCCTGAAATTGGAAATCTAGAGGTATTCTAGGAAAATAAAGAGATGTGCCGAAAATGGTGATTATCGGACCATATTTCGATATAGCCCCCATATAGACCGATCTCCAGATTTACTTCTTGGGCTTCTAGAATCCATAGTTTTTATCCAATTTGCCTAAAATTGGAAATCTAGAGGAATTCTAGGACCATAAAGGGGTGTGCCGGTACAGTTTTTGATACCGGTCCTCCGATTTGGGGTCTAGATTCTAGAACTACAATTAAATGTGCTGAATACTGTGTCTGTCTTTCCATGTTTTGGTATAGCAAGCTTTGGTGTATCTACGAATAAGTTATTACATATTATCCTCCTAGGATATGCGTATGTAAATGTAATCCGGAGCGATGCCAATTAATAAGTGGTTATTAATTTTTAAATAGGCTTACATACAAGATTACCGGGTAATGAGAGTTTTTGCTGGGTATATAGTTAAATATTATTATTTTTTCCACACTTTCTACATCCCGATGAAATGTCCCTTTTCTTATCCAAATTCAAACTGCTTTGTTTCAAGAAAAAAGTCTTTAAAATAAAATATTAGAAAATATGTCCTGTTCTTGAACTCTTTTTTGCTTTGTAGTCAAGATACAAAAAACAAAATAATTTAATTCTGAAAATTTTCTGAATTATTAAAGCCAAGGTGACATTAATCAAACACAATTTTTTTTGATATAAAGATACCCAGTTTTAAGTCGAATCACTTAACTACTACGACTTCATTGAAAAGTTTATAGACAAAGAATTCAACTTTATATCACGGAATTGCGCCTTCTGTGCTAAGCTAAATTCGCATTCGTATTTTAAGGTCATTAAATCTTTAGCCTCAGTATAAATATTTTTCAGTGTAGACAATCGCTGATCAAATACTATTTTGTGAGAAAAAGTGTCTTTGGTTCCCATAAAGTCTGTTTTATTTTGATATTTTTATTTACAGTTCTCATATTGTAAATCTTTCTTTTTGTAAAATGGCATTTCCCTTTGTATAATTTGCATAACGAAATCTATTAGAGAATATTTTTAACAAGCTAAATAAACTAACTGCATTTAACAGCTTTTAAGTTAGGCCAACAAAACAACTCATCATTTTGTGTTGTTTAAAGAAAAAAACAACAACGAAAAACTATAAAAACGTGCCTTCAAATTTTGTTTGCTGAATTCAAAAACAAGCATTAGACATGAATTCGCAGGGAACTTAAACGGAAGAAGTTTAAGGGCAAAATTTGTTATTTCTATTGAGGCTCATTAGTCAATTCAACAACCAAATTAGGGTTTAAAAGTCACCAAAAAAGAATAGAAAGCTATCAGACAAATGAAGTATTGTCGACATTTTTTGTTGTTCCTCTTAGTGGATTTTTTAAATGAGTATTATTAACAAAAGGAAAAATAGCTCTTACTTATTTTTTCACCAATTTCGATGAGAGATTTTGAGAACTCCGTGTGTAACCTTTAAATCATGTCATTATTTGCACCATCTTTTGTTGATGGTATAACATCAACACCGTTTACATTTTTGTTAGTCGATTCACTGTACACTTTGGGAAATAGTAATGATAGTAATGATATCTGACCCTTAAAGGTCAACGGCGTGGCCATTTTATACCCACCACCATAGAATGGTGATGGGGGTATAACGAGTTTGTCATCCCATTTGTAACATATCGAAATATCGATTTCCGACTATATAAAGTACACACAAAAGAATGTTTTCTGATTCAATCACGAAAAATATGGGAAACATTTAAATCTGAAGCAATTTTAAAGAAACTTCGCAAAAGTTTATTTATGATTTATCGCTCAATATATATGTATTAGAATTGTAGGAAAATTAGAGTCATGTTGACAACTTTCCGACTAAGCAGTGGCGATTTAACAAGGAAAATGTTGGTATTTTGACCATTTTTGTCGAAATCAGAAAAACATATATATATGGGAGCTATATCTAAAACTGAACCGATTTCAATCAAATTTGGCACACATGATTATATTACTAATTGTACTCCTAGTGCAAAATTTCAACCAAATTGGGCCAAAACTCTGGCTTCTGGGGCCATATAAGTCTATATCGGGCGAAAAATATATATGCAAGCTATATCTAAATCTGAACCGATTTCAATCACATTTGGCACACATGACTATACTACCAATTGTACTCCTTATGCAAAATTTCAAGTTAATCGGGATAAAACTCTGGCTTCTGGGTCCATATAAGTGCATATCGGGCGAAAGATATATATGGGAGCTATATCTAAATCTGAACCGATTTCAAACAAATTTTGCACACTTGACTACACGACTAAGTGTTACGTTTGTACAAAATTTCAAGCAAATCGGTATAAAACTCTGGCTGCTGGGTCCATATGGGAGCTATATCTAAATCTGAACCGATTTCTTCCAAAATCAATAGGGTTCTATTCTGACCCAAATTAGGAACATATGCCAAATTTGAAGGCGATTGGACTTAAATTGCGACCTAGACTTTGATCACAAAAATGTGTTCACAGACAGACGGACGGACGGACAGACGGACAGACGAACATTTTTATATCGACTCAGGGACCCACCCTGAGCATTATTGCCAAAGACACCATGTGTCTATCTCGTCTCCTTCTGGGTGTTACAAACATATGCACTAACTTATAATACCCTGTTCCACAGTGTGGCGCAGGGTATAATTAAACAAAATATTAATCACTTTTTTAATTGAATTAGTCTTCCTAATTTGATTAAAAGGTTAATTGTATCAATAAAATTTGTAATTATTTTTATACCCTCCACCATAGGATGGGGGTATATTAACTTTGTCATTCCATTTGTAACACATCGAAATATTGCTCTAAGACCCCATAAAGTATATATATTCTGGGTCGTGGTGAAATTCTGAGTCGGTCTAAGCATGTCCGTCCGTCCGTCCGTCTGTCCGGCTGTCCGTCCGTCTGTGGAAATCACGCTAACTTCCGAACGAAACTAGCTATCGACTTGAAACTTGGCACAAGTAGTTGTTATTGATGTAGGTCGGATGGTATTGAAAATGGGCCATATCGGCCCACGTTTACGTATAGCCCCCATATAAACCGATCCCCAAATTTGGCTTGCGGAGCCTTCCGGAGCAGCAAAATTCATCCGATCCGGTTGAAATTTGGTACGTGGTCTAAGTATACGGTCTCTAACAACCATGCCAAAATTGGTCCATATCGGTCCATAATTATATATAGCCCCCATATAAACCGATCCCAGATTTGACCTCCGGAGCCTCTTGGAGGGGCAAAATTCATCCGATCCGGTTGAAATTTGGTACCTGATGTTAGTATACGGTCTCTAACAACCATGCAAAAATTTGTCCATATCGGTCCATAAATAAAGGGTGATTTGTTAAGAGCTTGATAACTTTTTTTTTTTAAAAAACGCATAAAATTTGCAAAATCTCATCGGTTCTTTATTTGAAACGTTAGATTGGTCCATGACATTTACTTTTTGAAGATAATTTCATTTAAATGTTGACCGCGGCTGCGTCTTAGGTGGTCCATTCGGAAAGTCCAATTTTGGGCAACTTTTTCGAGCATTTCGGCCGGAATAGCCCGAATTTCTTCGGAAATGTTGTCTTCCAAAGCTGGAATAGTTGCTGGCTTATTTCTGTAGACTTTAGACTTGACGTAGCCCCACAAAAAATAGTCTAAAGGCGTCAAATCGCATGATCTTGGTGGCCAACTTACCGGTCCATTTCTTGAGATGAATTGTTCTCCGAAGTTTTCCCTCAAAATGGCCATAGAATCGCGAGCTGTGTGGCATGTAGCGCCATCTTGTTGAAACCACATGTCAACCAAGTTCAGTTCTTCCATTTTTGGCAACAAAAAGTTTGTTAGCATCGAACGATAGCGATCGCCATTCACCGTAACGTTGCGTCCAACAGCATCTTTGAAAAAATACGGTCCAATGATTCCACCAGCGTACAAACCACACCAAACAGTGCATTTTTCGGGATGCATGGGCAGTTCTTGAACGGCTTCTGGTTGCTCTTCACTCCAAATGCGGCAATTTTGCTTATTTACGTAGCCATTCAACCAGAAATGAGCCTCATCGCTGAACAAAATTTGTCGATAAAAAAGCGGATTTTCTGCCAACTTTTCTAGGGCCCATTCACTGAAAATTCGACGTTGTGGCTCGTTAGTAAGTCTATTCATGATGAAATGTCAAAGCATACTGAGCATCTTTCTCTTTGACACCATGTCTGAAATCCCACGTGATCTGTCAAATACTAATGCATGAAAATCCTAACCTCAAAAGAATCACCCTTTATATATAGCTCCCATATAAACCGATCCCCAGATTTGACCTCCGGAGCCTCTTGGAGGAGCAAACTTCATCCTACCCGATTGAAATTTGGTACGTGGTGTTAGTATATGGTCTCTAACAACCATGCAAAAACTGGTCCATATCGGTCCATAATTATATATAGCTCCCATATAAACCGATCCCCAGATTTGACCTCCGGAGCCTCTTGGAGGGGTAAAATTCATCCGATTCGTTTGAAATTGGGTACCTGATGTTAGTATACGGTATCTAACAAGCATGCAAAAATTGGTCCATATCGGTCCATAATTATATATAGCTCCCATATAAACCGATCCCCAGATTTGAACTCTGGAGCCTCTTGGATGAGCAAACTTCATCCGAACCAATTGAAATTTAGTACGTGGTGTTAGTATATGGTATCTAACAACCATGCAAAAATTGGTCCATATCGGTCCATAATTATATATAGCTCCCATATAAACCGATCCCCAGATTTGACCTCCGGAGCCTCTTGGAGGAGCAAAAGTCATCCGATGCGGTTGAAATTTGGTACATTTCGTTAGTATATGGCCTCTAACAGCCATGTAAAAATTGTCAAATTTTATTACTATAGAAAGTTTTGTCAAAATTTCATTTCTATAGAAAGTTTTGTAAAAAGTTTATTTCTATAGCAATGTTTGTCAACATTTTATTTCCATAGAAAATTTTGTCAAAATTTTATTTCTATAGAAAATTTTGTAAAAAATTTATTTCTGTAGAAAATTGTGTCAACATTTTATTTCTATAGAAAATTTTGTCAACATTTTATTTTTATAGAAAATTTTGTCAAAATTTTATTGCTATAGAAAATTTTGTCAACATTTTACTTCCATAGAAAATTTTGTCAACATTTTATTTCTATAGAAAATTTTGTCAAGTTTTTATGTCTATAGAAAATTTTGTCAAAATTTTATTTCTATAGAAAATTTTGTAAAAAATTTATTTCTGTAGAAAATTTTGTCAACATTTTATTTCTATAGAAAATTTTGTCAACATTTTATTTTTATAGAAAATTTTGTCAAAATTTTATTGCTATAGAAAATTTTGTCAACATTTTACTTCCATAGAAAATTTTGTCAACATTTTATTTCTATAGAAAATTTTGTCAAGTTTTTATTTCTATAGAAAATTTTGTCAAAATTTTATTTCTATAGAAAATTTTGTCAAACTGAATTATATACGTATTTAATCGGCCTTTTTTATACCCTTCACCACTACTGTGGTACAGGGTATAATAAGTTTGAGCATTTGTATGTAACGCCAAGAAGGAAAAGTCTGAGACCCATCGTTTAGTATACCGATCGTCTTAGAATTAAATTCTGAGTCGATTTAGCGATGTCCGTCTGTCTGTCTGTCTGTCTGTCTGTCTGTCTGTCTGTCCGTCTGTCTGTCTGTTGATGTATTTTTGTGTGCAAAGTACAGCTCGCAGTTTTAGTCCGATTGTCCTAAAATTTGGTATAGGGGCCTGTTTCGGCTCAAAGACGATCCCTATTGATTTTGGAAAAAATCGGTTCAGATTTAGATATAGCTGTCATATATATTTTTCACCGATCTGGTCATAATTAGCGTGTATATCAACCGATCTTCCTTAAATTCCGTACATCCGAATATTTTATGAGTCTCAAAAAACTTGCAAAATATCAGCCAAATCGGTTCAGATTTAGATATAGCTCCCATATATAGCTTTCGCCCGATTTACACTCATTTGTCCACAGAGGCCAATTTTTTGCTCCGATTTAGTTGAAATTTTGCACAGAGAGTAGAATTAGCATTGTAGCTATGCGTGTCAAATTTGGTTGAAATCGGTTCAGATTTAGATATAGCTCCCATATATAGCTTTCCCCCGATTTACACTCAAAAGACCACAGAGGCCAATTTTATGCTCCGATTTAGTTGAAATTTTGCACAGGGAGTATAATTAGCACATTAGCAATGCGTGCCAAATTTGGTTGAAATCGGTTCAGATTTAGATATAGCTCCCATATGTACGTTTTTCTGATTTCGCCACAAATTGTCAAAATACCAACATTTTCCTTGTAAAATCGCCACTGCTTAGTCGAAAAGTTGTAAAAATGACTCTGATTTTCCTAAACTTCTAATGCATATATATCGAGCGATAAAACATAAATAAACTTTTGCGAAGTTTTCTTAAAATTGCTCCAGATTTAAATGTTTCCCATATTTTTTTACTAACATTGTGTTCCACCCTAGTGCATTAGCCGACTTAAATTTTGAGTCTATAGATTTTGTAGAAGTCTATCAAATTCTGTCCAAATCGAGTGATATTTAAATGTATGTATTTGGGACAAACCTTTATATATAGCCCCAACACATTTGACGGATGTGATATGGTATCGAAAATTTAGATCTACAAAGTGGTGCAGGGTATAATATAGTCGGCCCCACCCGACTTTAGACTTTCCTTACTTGTTTTTGTTTAATATATACCCCTTATGGACTAACTTACAATTTAGAAGACAGTGTTAAAAAGTTTTACGATACCTTGCCATCGGCAAGTGTTATCGCAACCCAAGTAATTCGATTGTGGATGACAGCCTTTAGTAGAAGTTCCTACGCAATCCATGGTGGAGGGTACATAAGATTCGGCCTGGCCGAACTTACGGCCGTATATACTTGTTTTTTTTTTTTAATTTTCAATCATTGACTTAATTAGCTTAATGTTTCTATCTTGATTAAAAAGTTAATTGTATCAATTAATTTATTAATTGAACATTTTTTCAACTTCAATAAACTTTTTAATTGGAAATATTTTGGTGATATTTTTTCTGTGTATATATATTCTTGATCAAGGAGAAATTCTAAGAAGCAATCGCGTAGAAATTTTGCACAAACTCGTCTTTTGTCTGCAGGCAGACCAAGTTTGAAGATGGACTATATCGGTCAAGGTTTTGATGTAGTCTCCATATAAGACGACCTTCCGATTTGGGCTCTTGGGTTTATAGAAACCGTAGCTTTTATCCAATTTGCCTGAAATTGCAAATCTAGAGATATTTTAGGGCTCTAAAGAGGTCGAAAATGGTGAGTATCGGTCCATATTTTGGTACAGCCCCCATGAGACAGATTTCCCGATTTTACTTTTAAAACGTAGTTTTTATCACCTACCCTTCAAAATATTAAAAAAAGTAAAGTGAGGTAACCCAGTACATTCCCCTCAATTTTTAAACAAATTCAATAACTTAAGCAGAATTTTTAGAGGGAATACACACAATAGTTGTTTTTCTGACGAAAATTAATTGATCCAATTATTTTTTATTTGAAATGTCTTCAATCACGAAAATGATCACTTTTCATTGGGTGTAAAAAAATATTTTATTAAATTTGATTTGATTTCAAAATTTCAATTAATTTTTTAATGGTTCAATTAAAAATTCAATTGATGTTGATGGCAAAAATTAATAAATTTTTTTTATTGATTAAATCAAAAATTTAATGTCAGTTGGAAAACTCAATCAAATTTTTTAATTGATTGAATTATTTATTTAGCTTTATTTTTTATTAAATCAATTAAACAATTAATTGAGTTTTGTAATCGATATGGATTAAATATTTTATTAAAATTGTTAGTTGAAACAATTAATTGATTAGTAAAAACCGCGAACATTTTCTCTCATTTTCTTAACAAAATTTATATTGTTATTTTGATTAAGAAATGATTGTATTAATAATTAAATAAAAAGTTAATTGTATCAGTCAATTTATTAATTAAAATTAAAAATTAAAAATTTAAAATTTTTAATTGAAAAAGTTTTTTGTTTCAATTAATTTTTTAAATTGAATGTGTTTATGTGATATTTTTCCGTGTGTGAGTACGAAGATGCATTTTTATGAAAAAAAAACATTTATCGAAAAATTCGAAATTTCGACAAGTAACTATAAAAGGTTTCGACAGTAGGTAGACCAAGTAGGAAGATGTATACCCTTAATAACCCTGAAAAAAATCGAAATTATTAGCACAACTTTAACAGCACTTCCAAAAATGTCCCCCCAAAAGAAGTTCTTTATCTTAACTACCCAGAAGGAATTAATTTTTTTCATATTTTTAAGTAAAATTTAAAATTTTTTTTGCTTAAAATACTTTAAACAGAGCGTAAGAATTTATAAACTGGTGCAAATTTTTAATATTTTGTCGGAGTAAATGATAAATCCCTTCTGGAAAAACTGCGAACATGACAAACCCATGTTAAATTTATCACTTCTCCGCAAATTTTGCATCACTTTCGGATCGAAAAAGAATATTTTCGCTATTTTTTGCGACGTTTTTTGCTGGGGGTTCTTTGACAGGATATCAAAAAGCTAATATAAAGACTAGTTTAGGTTAGGTTAGGTGGCAGCCCGATGTATCAGACTCACTTAGACTATTCAGTCATCACAATGGACTGAATAGTCTAAGTGAGCCACATTGGTGAAACTAAAGACTAAACCCAACCTTAAAATTTCGAAGGAAATTTGATGAAATCTGGTGAAAAATCGTGTAATCGGTCTATATGATGGCAATTTAGAGACATTGAGTGCTATTTGTCTTTTTGTTGGGCTTTAGAAATGTTATATACAGAACGTTTGCCAATTCTTATTAAATGAGTCCAGATATAAAAATACATTTCCATGTTCCTTATGTGTGCCCTTTTTGAACTTGAAAAATAAAACAAACCTGTTGTAAATTTAAGCAGAAGGATTCATGTTGGTGGGTTTTGCTTGATAAATCATTCCCAAAATATTGTTCCTAGTGTATTTTCTATTTTGACCTCCAGAAGATTTGCTTGACAAAATTGGCCAGGCCGAATCTTATGTACCCTCCACCATGGATTGCGTAGAAACTTTTACTAAAGACGGTCATCTACAATTAAATTACTTGAGTTGTGGCCGATGGCAAGCCATCTAAAACTTCTTAACATCATCTTCTAAATTGTAAGTTAGTCCATGCGGGATATATAGTAGACAAAAGAAAGGTCCATTAAATACCTACATATTCAGTTCTTGACCGGTATTTATAGAGAAGAAATAATTACGAACTGATATGAAGTATGGTGCGGTAATTAAAGAGCCACAATTGAAATATGGGGGTCGCTTTATATGGGGGTTATATACTATTATAAACGCGAGTCTACCCAAAATGGCCGATTTTTTAATGTTTGGTAGATTGGTAGAATTGCTGATGTTTTGGAAGATTTTGCAAACTATTCCTCTCCAACTAAGAGGTGCTTCATAAATTTTCTATAGAAATAACATTTAGACAAAATTTTCTAAAGAAACAAAATGTTGACAAAATTTCCATAGAAATTATATTTTGACAAAATTTATTAAAGAAATAAAATGTTGATAAAATTTTATAGAAATAAATTTTTGACAAAATTTTCTATAGAAATAAAATTTTGATAAAATTTTCTATAGAAATATAAAATTTTGACAAAATTTTCTATGGCAATAAAATTTTCGTAGATTATTTTTGTCTCGAGTGTCAATCGTGATTTTTCTATGATTGGGTATCGGTTTATCTGGGGGCTATATATAATTATAGATCGATACGGACCAATTTTGGCATGGTTTTTATCGGTCATATACTAGCGCAATGTACCAAATTTCAATTGGATCTGATGAATTTTGGGCCTTCAAGAGGCTCTGGAGGTCAAATCTGGGGATCGGTTTATATGGGGGCTATCCATAATTATGAACCGATATGGACCAATTTTTGCATGATTTTTAGAGACCATATACTAACACCACGTACTAAGTTTCAACCGCATCGGATGAATTTTGCTTCTCCAAGAGGCTCCGGAGTCAACTCTAGGGATCGGTTTATATGGAGGCTATATATAATTATGGACCGATATGGAACAATTTTTTCATGGTTGCTAGAGACCATATACCAATACCATATACCAAATTTTAGCCGTATCAGATGAAATTTGCTTCTTTTTGAGAATCCGCAAGCCAAACCTGGGGATCGGTTTATATGGGGGCTATATATAATTATGGACCGATATGGACCAATTTTTGTATGGTTGCTAGAGACCATATACTTACACCATGTACCAAATTTCAGCCAGATCGGATGAAATATGATACTCTTAGAGACTCCGCAAGCCAAATCTGGGAGTACGTTTGTATGGGGGATATACGTAAAAGTAGATCGATATGGCCCATTTGCAATACCATCCGACCTACATCAATAACAACTACTTGTTCCCAGTTTCAAGTCGATACCTTGTTTCGTTCGGAAGATAGCGTGATTTCAACAGAAGGACGGACAGACGGACATGCTTAGATCGACTCAGAATTTCACCATGACCCAGAATATATACTTTATGGGGTCTTAGAGCAATCTTTCGATGTGTTACAAACAGAATGGCAAAGTTAATATACCCCCCTTGGTATGGTGGAGGGTATAAAAAAAACTTGTCATTCACAAAAGGGATTTGTTGTTAATATGTGAACACGGTTTGTCTGCTTAATTACCAACTACCGCCCCATGTTGAACATGCAACACTGACATGCGGGATCTTTTTACTGAAGCAATACTCAAAATATCCACAAGAAATTAGAAATCTTGAAAGGATCCCAAGTAGAAAAAAAACAGTAAGAAATGTCTACGTCTTAGCTTCTTGAACATACGTTTTTTCGTTTTTTTTTTTTGCTCTATTTGGAAGAAAACAAAAGAAGCCTTCCAGTTAGAAGAAGACTACATCTTCGTGATGTTTGTTGTTGGAGTTTTTGTAAGTTTGAAACTTCTAATCGAATTACTTTAACTCCCAAAACCACAACGATGATATAGCAACGACTTTGTTTCTGCTAAAAAAAAAAAAACTTCGAAATAAATTTCCATGCCCCAACTCAAAGAAGACTACAAATAACACGTAACATTTCTCAATACATTTTTGATGACATCGAATGGGTGGAAAAATGTCTTGGCTTATATACAACTTGAAAAGCTACTGAGATGTTAAGGAATGTCGTCTAAATGTCCTCCTTTGTTTCTATTTTTTTGTATTGTTTTATTTGCAAAGAATAACAACAACGTGAATTGTCATTACATCCTTCGAGTTTTGTAGAACAATGAAATGTTTTAGACTACAACAAATCATGTTTGCTGTTCGAATTTTGGGTTTTGTATTTAGTTTTTCTTTTTATGCTTTCTATGCTCAATATTAAGTGAAAAAAAATTTATGTCTTTTTCATTTTATTTAATTTTATATGATTTAATTGAATGAGACATAATTCAATTTTATTTATTCAAATGAAATTATATGAATTAACCCATTAACTGAAAAAGGTGATTCGATGCCCCAAAAAATGTATCATCTATTAATTTTAATAGACTTCTGCGATTGAAAAAATTTCAATTATGAATTAATTGGATCCATTATTTTCGTGAATGAAAACAAAAAATATTTTATTATTTTAATGTAGAGTATTTTTGTATCCAAAACTTAAGCTGACTTTCTAAAAGGCACACGGATGAAAAAGGCTGTTTTTCATATGTTTGGCTATAAACATTACATGTTTGGAACACAAATTTTTAAACACAATATTTTTGAGTGCAAGCATATAATGTTCATAAACTAGCATAACATGTTTGGGACATATATGTTAATATGTTAGAACATATTATGTTTGGGACATAAAATGTTTGTAAATATAATATGCTTGGATGCAAACATATATTAATTTAAAAATAGCCTATAAACATATATGTGTTTAGTAGCTTGGAGCGCTATTTAACAGGGAGCGATATTGAATTAAGTTGGTGGTTGTTGCTTGTTATTACAAAATTAACATTTTATTTTTCCTTGGGCAATTGATCAGCTACTTCTTTGATCCTTACAAACTGTTCGAATCCCCGTCCGGCAAAAGGTAAAATTAAAATAAAAAAAAAAATCATACAATTGAATAATTTCTTCTACAATGTTTGTATTACAGAAAAAGGTGCTAAGAACTAAAAAATCTCGAAGTGAGAAAGATGTGGGGGAATGTACAATTGGGCAGAAACAAAATTTTGAGCATTCAGGTCGAAAACCTATGTTGTTAGCACCTATATTACCTGTTTATTTTCATAATTCGTTATGATTGTAAATATATAAATAAATAAATAAAATTTTGAGCACAATATTGTTTGGGAGAATTTTTTTAAGCATATAATATTTTTGGGTGCAAAATGCTTCCAAACATATTATATGTTCACATAATAACATATTGTTTTTTGGAAGGCAACATTATTGAATTTGGATGCAAAAATACAAAATGTTTGGAACTTAGACTACCCAAACATATATTGTTTAGACTAATATGCTTTCAAACATATTATATATTGGAAGAGATCAAACATATAAATGTTTGGACAATACCCAAAAATATATATGCTTGAAGCAAAATATGTTTGGGAGTATATGTTACAGAAGAGATTTTTTGTGAGCGTGCAGGCTTGCGGGTGAGTCGTTATAAAATGTTTTTTTTTTTTTTATACCCTCCACCATAGGATATTAACTTTGTCATTCCGTTTGTAACACATCGAAATATTGCTCTAAGACCCCATAAAGTACATATATTCTTGGTCGTGGTGAAATTCTGAGTCGATCTAAGCATGTCCGTCCGTCCGTCTGTTTAAATCACGCTAACTTCCGAACGAAACAAGCTATCGACTTGAAACTTGGCACAAGTAGTTGTTATTGATGTAGGTCGGATGGTATTGCAAATGGGCCATATCGGTCAACTTTTACGTATAGCCCCCATATAAACGGACCCCCAAATTTGGCTTGCGGATCCTCTGAGAGAAGCAAATTTCATCCGATCCGGCTGAAATTTGGTACATGGTATTAGTGTACGGTCTATAACAACCATGCAAAAATTGGTCCACATCGGTCCATAATTATACATAGCCCCCATATAAACCGTTCTCAAGATTTGAACTCTGGAGCCTCTTGGAGGAGCAAAATTCATCCGATCCGGTTCAAATGTGGAACGTAGTGTTAGTATAGGGTCTCTAACGTCCATGCAAAAATTGGTCCACATCGGTTCACAATTATATATCGCCCCATTATAAACCGATCCCCAGATTTGTCTTGCGGAGCCTCTAAGAGAAGGAAATTTTATCCGATCCGGTTGAAATTTAGAACATGGTGTTAGTATATGGTCCATAATTCCATAATTATATATAGCCCCAATATAAACCGTTCTCCAGATTTGACCTCCGGAGCCTCTTGGAGGAGCAAAATTCATCCGATGCGGTTCAAATTTGGAACGTGGCGTTAGTATATGGCCGTTAACAACTATACCAAAATTGGTCCATATCGGTCTATAGTTATATAGCCGATCCCCAATCACACAAAAATTGGTACATTTCGGTTCATAATCATGGTTGCCACTCGAGCCAAATATAATCTACCAAAATTTTATTTCTATAGAAAATTTTGTTAAAATTTGATTTCTATAGAAAATTTTGTTAAAATTTTATTTCTATAGAAAATTTTGTTAAAATTTTATTTTTATAGATTTTGTCAAATTGAATTATATACGTATTTAACCCTCTAATGCTCCAATTTTTTGGCCAGCTGATTAAATTTTCACACAACAAAAGCAAGAAAACTAAGTAAGAAAAATGTATACGGTAAAATTCAGTATATGCAGCAAAGCCTCTTGAACAGTTTAAACTAAGTTTTCTTTTTATTTTACCCATTTTTGTTGTCTTAAAGTGAATTTTACTAAAAGCTTCCTTATTAAATGAAGGCCGCCTAAAGGAGGGATTGGGCATTAGAGGGTTAATTGGTGTTTATACCCTTCACCACTACTGTGGTACAGGGTATAATAAGTTTGTGCATTTATATGTAACGCCAAGTAGGAAAAGTCTGAGACCCATCATTTAGTATACCGATCGTCTTAGCATTAAATTCAGAGTCGATTTAGCGATGTCCGTCTGTCTGTCTGTCTGTCTGTCTGTCCGTCCGTCTGTATATGTAATTTTGTGTGCAAAGTACAGCTCGCAGATTAAGTCCGATCGTCCTCAAATTTGGCACAGAGTTTTACATTGGCTCAAAGACAATCGATATTGATTTTGAAAAAAAATCGGTTCAGATTTAGATATAGCTGCCATATATATTTATAACCGATCTGGTCATAATTGACGTATTTATCGACGTGTTTTCTCAAAATTTCTGACAGCCAAATATTTTGAGGCTTTCGTAAGATATGCAAAATATCAGCCAAATCGGTTCAGATTTAGATATAGCTCCCATATATATCCTTTGTCCGATTTGAACTTATAAGGCCTCAAAAGCCAGAGTTCTGACCTGATTTTCTTCAAATTTTGCACAAGTAGTACGTTTAATAGTATGATTAAGTGTACCAAATTTCGTTGAAATCGGTTCAGATTATATCTTTCGTCCGATTTCGACTAATATGGCCTCAAAAGCCAGAGTTTTGCCCTGATTTGCTTCAAATTTTGCACAAGGAGTACGTTTAATAGTATCATTTAGCCAAATTTGTTTCAAATCGGTTTAGATTTTGATATAGCTCCCATATATATCTTTCATCCGATTTGCACTTATATGACTTCAAAAGCCAGAGTTTTGCCCAGAGTTGCTTCAAATTTTGCATAAGGAGTACGTTTAATAGTATCGTTAAGTGTGCCAAATTTGGTTGAAATCGGTTCAGATTAAGATATGGCTCCCATATATCTTTCGCCCGATTTACACCCATATGCCCACGGAGGCCAAAATTATTCTCCTATTTACGTTTTTTGCTGAGATATCAGGATTATTATTCTTACTATGTATGTCAAATTTGGTCAAAATCAGTTAATATTTATATATATTTATACCAGAGTAGGGGAAATATGGTAGAATGTTTCATATTTTAGAACCATTTTCAATGGGAGTTTCCTCCAATTGACTCGATAGTTTCCACAGAGAATACATTTAATATGCTATTTAGGAGAGTCATCTTGATCAAATATGGCCAAAATACCCACATTTTACACAAAATTCTTTGATGATTTCCCCATATCGTAGTCATATCCTACACACTGAAATGCCAAATTTTCCACAGAATGGTCGAATTTAAAATAAAGCTCCGACTTGTGGAAATATCGCCCGAATTGGCCAAAAAATATATCACAACCCACAATTGACCACATATCTTGGCGAGATTTAGCTAATATCGCCCGATAAATCATAAATGCTCTTTTGTACAATTGCATCAAAATTGCTCTAGCTTTATATTTCCCATATTTTCTTACATTACAACATTGTGTTTCATCCCATGATTTAAATTTTAATTCTAGCGCTTTTGTAGAAGTGCAAAAAATTGTCTCCAAATCGTTTCAGATATAAATATTTTTATATGGGAATATAAACCTTAATATAACACCCAACAAATTTGAAGGAGTTGAGATGGTAACACAAATTTTGGTCTACATAATGGTGAAGGGTATAATATAGTCGGCCCGCCCGACTTTAGACTTTACTTACTTGATTTTAATTTAATATATACCACGTATGGACTTACTTACAATTTAGAAGACGGTGTTAGCAGGTTTTAAGATACCTTGCCATCGGCAAGCGTTACCGCAACTCGAGTAATTCGATTGTGGATGGCAGTGTTTAGAAGAAGTTTCTACGCAATCCATGGTGGAGGGTACTTACGGCCGTAAAAAAAGTTTACTTGGATCCAAAGATTTCGACCTTCGACCTGAAGGAGTTTGGTATTGATTTCGATTTAAAATAAAGAAATTTTTTAGCGACCTATCTGGCTTTAAATCTAGGACCAATAAAATTATAATTAGAATACAGATCGCATTTATCGAATTATCATTCTCTTTTAGCGGTTTATTAATTAAGGTACTCACGTATTTTTATATTTTTTTCAGTGTAGTCCAGGAATTGTGCTATCTATCTGAAATTGGTCACATATTGGTATTTTCTCTTTGTAATTGGCTATATTGGCCAAATGACAAATCATACTCTCATACATACACTTATGTGCACCACGTTTGTTCACAAACGAAAGACTTAAGTTACAAACTTTTTTGTATAGTTTTTTTTTGCTAATTCTTAATACAGCATTCCTCAAGTACTCAAACTTATTAAATGCACTTTCTGTTTGCTGAAACAATGATCCATTTTAGTATTCCATTAAATTTTGTTCTTTCACCACATATGCCATACACGTATGTAAAATCCTTGACGTTACATGAAATCTTACCGAAATACTACATGCCGAGAATGAAATTGGTATTTTTGTAACTACAAAAACCAACTAACACAAACCACTCATCATGATATCTTTTGATGAAAATATTTAATCAGATCACTTAAAACCAATTAAAAAACTTAATATGCTTGGTTAGTTTCATTATGTATCCAACATACAGA
Organism: Haematobia irritans; assembly: GCF_050003625.1. Classification (NCBI taxonomy): domain Eukaryota; kingdom Metazoa; phylum Arthropoda; class Insecta; order Diptera; family Muscidae; genus Haematobia; species Haematobia irritans. The sequence continues at coordinate 259,956,849 of NC_134397.1, forward strand.
TGGGATGAGGGAAAAACACTTTCAACAAACTTAAAATACAGTATAAGGCACGCATTTATTAATGCAACCAAAACAGCAGGCAGGCAAGCAGACTGGCAATCTGGAAAGAATCTATATGTCCAAGCAGGTAATAAATCTTTAAAGGTTTCTGAAGAGAAAAGAATTCTGGAAGTAAAAAAAAACACTTCTACAAAATAAGCTTCCTCAATTCCTGTAGTTTCACTGATTTCAATGGATTACATAAACCCCTCTTTCATCTCAGCAAAAGCATCAGAGACTATGGCGATGTGAAACAGTAGATAAATAACTTATTTCGGAGGTCAACCCCACATGATAGAGGCAAACATATTTTATTACTGTCTTCTACCACCACCTCCAAAGCCATCACGCAATGCAATGTGTAAAATTTTGTAAGGAATTTCCAGAAATCCTTGGCAACAAGTTGTTATAACCATCGTTGCATCTTTTGCTATTGAAGATTATGAATATATTGCTGCCGTTTTGTAAAGAAGATTTCGCTACAAATAAGGCTGTGCGATTTTTAGATTTTTTAGTCAACGTTGCACATAAATATTAATTAAATGTTTAACCCAACTGACATAAGATCACCCAGTGGGAATAATATGAGATTAAAACGACTAGGGAAGACCTCATATAAGGCATAAACTTTCAACAGGCATGTCGAAAAAAGGAGGATGACATAAATTTGAGAGCCACTGTAGTGAAATCACTTGTTCGATTGAGATTCAAAAGGTCATTGATTCAATCACAATTTCGGTCGAACAAGCATTTTAGGCAAATTTATATTAACAATATATTTTTCAAGATAGTATTTTTTAGAAGATATACTTAGCTCTACGTTGCTGTCTCGTTTTTAACCCGTAAGAGAACTATGTATACCCGCGGCCAGCCATATATGACGTCTTCGTTCTACAGATATTTGTGTCCAGTTGGGGATTTTTTTATTCACTTTAGAAACAAACAAAAAAATGTGCCAAATCAGTACAACAAGGGGATTGTGCTACAGTTCGTATCCTTATTTAGATACGGGAGTTACGAGCCTGCTCAGAAACAGCTCAGATTTCTTTCCCAGCGTCAATTCCGGGCAATAATTCGGTATAGTGTTTAAAACATAATTGATGAAAAATTTAAAAAAAAAATAATAAGATTTTGTGATTGATTTTTGTTTTATGTAAATCAATTGATTATACCCTGCGTCACACTGTGGAACAGGGTATTATAAGTTAGTGCATATGTTTGCAACACGCAGAAGGAGACGAGATGACACATGGTGTCTTTGGCAATAATGCTCAGGGTGAGTCCCAGAGTCGATCTAGCCATGAAATTATGCACCAGGAGAACAATAAGTACTGCAGTCAGGTGTGCTAAATTTTATTGAAATCGGTTCAGATTGACATATAGCTCTCATATATATCTTTCGCCCGATATTGTACTTATATGGCCCCAGAAGCCAGAGTTTTTGCCCAATTTGGTTGAAATTTTGCACCAGGAGAACAATAAGTACTGCAGTCAGGTGTGCTAAATTTTATTGAAATTGGTTCAGATTTAGATATAGCTCTCATATATATCTTTCGCCCGATTTTCCGTCATATGACCACAGAGGTCAAAGTTGTAGTTCGATTTATGTGAAATTTTGCACAGGGAGTAGAATTAGAATACTAAATATGCATGTCAAATTTGGTTGAAATCGGTTCAGATTTCTATATAGCTTCCATATATATGTTTTTCCGATTTCGGCAAAATACCCACATTTTCCTTATAAAATCGCACTGCTTAGTGGAAAACTTTTAAAAATTACTCAAATTTTCCTTTATTTCTAATACATATCTATCGACCGATAAATCATAAATACACTTTTGCGAAGTTGCTTCAAAATTGGTTCAGATTAAAATGTTCCCCATATGTATACCCTACGCCACACTGTGGAACAGGGTATTATAAGTTAGTGCAACACCCAGAAGGAGACGAGATAGACACATGGTGTCTTTGGCAAAAATGCTCAGGGTGGGCTCCTGAGTCGATATAGCCATGTCCGTCTGTCCGTGAACACATTTTTGTAATCAAAGTCTAGGTCGCAGTTTTAGTCCAATCGACTTCAAATTTGGCCAAGTATGTGTTTTGGCTTAGAATAAAACCCTATTGATTTTGGAAGAAATCGGTTAGATTTAGATATAGCTCCCATATATAACATATATTTCGCCCGATATGGAATTATATGGCCCCAGAAGCCAGAGTTTTACCCTAATTTTCTTAAAATTTTGCACAAGAAAAACAATTAGTACTATAGTCAAGTGTGCCAAATTTTATTGAAATCGGTTCAGATTTAGATATAGCTCTTTCGCCCGATATGGACTAATACGGTCCCAGAAGCCAGAGTTTTACCCCAATTTGGTTGCAATTTTGCACTAGCAGTACAAGTCAAGTGTGCCAAATTTTATTGAAATCGGTTCAGATTTAGATGTAGCTCCCATATATATCGTTCGCCCGATTTACACTCATCTGACCACAGTGGCCAATCTTTTACTCCGATTTAGTTGAAATTCTGCACAGGGAGTAGAATTAGCATTGTAGCTATGCGTGCGAAATTTGATTGAAATCGGTTTAGATCTAGATGTATCTCCCATATATAGCTTTCGCCCGATTTACAATCATATGACCACAGAGGCAAATTTTGAACTCCGATTTTTTAACTCCGAAATTTTGTACAGGGAGTAGAATTAGCATTGTAGCTATGCGTGCCAAATTTGGTTGAAATCGGTTCAGATTTAGATATATCTCCCATGTATATCTTTCGCCCGATTTACACTCATCTGACCACAGAGGCCAAATTTTAACTCCGATTTAGTTAAAATTTTGCACAGGGAGTAGAATTAGCATTGTAGCTATGCGTGCCAAATTTGGTTGAAATCGGTTCAGATTTAGATATATCTCCCATATATAGCTTTCGCCCGATTTACACTCATATGACCACAGAGGCAAATTTTTAACTCCGATTTAGTTGAAATTTTGCACAGGGAGTAGAATTAGAATTGTAGCTATGCGTGCCAAATTTGGTTGAAATCGGTTTAGATTTAGATATAGTTCCCATATATATGTTTTTCTGATTTCGACAAAAATGGTCAAAATACCAACATTTTCCTTGTAAAATCGTCACTGCTTAGTCGAAAAGTTGTAAAACTGACTCTAATTCTCCTAAACTTCTAATACATATAAATGGTGATTCTTTTGAGGTTAGGATTTTCATGCATTAGTATTTGACAGATCACGTGGGATTTCAGACATGGTGTCAAAGAGAAAGATGCTCAGTATGCTTTGACATTTCATCATGAATAGACTTTCTAACGAGCCACAACGTCGAATTTTCAGTGAATGGGCCCTAGAAAAGTTGGCAGAAAATCCGCTTTTTTATCGACAAATTTTGTTCAGCGATGAGGCTCATTTCTGGTTGAATGGCTACGTAAATAAGCAAAACTGCCGCATTTGGAGTGAAGAGCAACCAGAAGCCGTTCAAGAACTGCCCATGCATCCCGAAAAATGCACTGTTTGGTGTGGTTTGTACGCTGGTGGAATCATTGGACCGTATTTTTTCAAAGATGCTGTTGGACGCAACGTTACGGTGAATGGCGATCGCTATCGTTCGATGCTAACAAACTTTTTGTTGCCAAAAATGGAAGAACTGAACTTGGTTGACATGTGGTTTCAACAAGATGGCGCTTCATGCCACACAGCTCGCGATTCTATGGCCATTTTGAGGGAAAACTTCGGAGAACAATTCATCTCAAGAAATGGACCGGTAAGTTGGCCACCAAGATCATGCGATTTGACGCCTTTAGACTATTTTTTGTGGGGCTACGTCAAGTCTAAAGTCTACAGAAATAAGCCAGCAACTATTCCAGCTTTGGAAGACAACATTTCCGAAGAAATTCGGGCTATTCCGGCCGAAATGCTCGAAAAAGTTGCCCAAAATTGGACTTTCCGAATGGACCACCTAAGACGCAGCCGCGGTCAACATTTAAATGAAATTATCTTCAAAAAGTAAATGTCATGGACCAATCTAACGTTTCAAATAAAGAACCGATGAGATTTTGCAAATTTTATGCGTTTTTTTCTTTAAAAAGTTATCAAGCTCTTAACAAATCACCCTTTAGATGAAAATAGTTCATATTTTCTTAAAATAGGTGAAGTTACCTGAAATTGAGTTCATAAGTTTCTCAAATGAGTAAATTTTACTTAATTGTATGTATGTCTAGAACTTCATATAGCGCTAAAGACATTTAAAACAATTTTAATTCCAACAACAGAAAAATTATTAAATAATTTGTATCATGTTGCAATTACTAAAATATTGTAATTAAAATGTTCTAATATAAACCCTCATTTTTTAAGTTGGGTTCATTTTTCCTGGGTATGAGTAGAAACTAGAAAAACCTATACGATAAAATCCAGTACATTCTATAAAGTCTGTTGTATAGTTTTAACTAAATGTTTTCTTTATGTCAAATATTTTTATTTTATTTATGAACATTTCAAACGTACCTACATATATTTTTATGTTTTTCTAATATCTTCTATTGCAGTTGTCGTCCTGGTTGGCAAGGACCTTTGTGTAATGAATGTGTTGTATATCCAGGATGTAAACATGGTTCCTGTTATGGCGAAGCTTGGAAATGTAAATGTGATACAAATTGGGGTGGTATACTATGCGACCAAGGTAAGTTGAATCAAAAATATTTCTTTTTACGAAAATTGGTTCAAGGGAAATTACTAATCAACTTTATATTTATGTTAAAAATAAGTTTTCTATAAAAGAGGCTTCCTTTAATTTCCATCAATTTATATCCATAATGTATTTGCTATGATTTACATTCAAATTGTAATAATGTTTTTTTCATTGGTATTTTTCTTCTCCTTCTTCTCATATATGATCCATGGATATAGATTTAAATTACTGTGGTACCCATGAACCCTGCAAACATGGCGGTACATGTGAGAATACAGCACCTGATCGATTTCGTTGCACTTGCGCAGAGGGTTTATCCGGTGAACACTGTGAAATCATAGAGCATCCATGTGCAACACAACCATGTAAAAATGGTGGTTCTTGCACAGTAAAGGTAAATGTATGAATATGTTGTTTTGCTTACACTAAGAAAAAATAAAAAACGAAATAATTTCAACGAAAACCATCTTCCCATGAAAAATGACCATGGAATTTATTCCTCCAAATGTTTTGGGACCAAGAAAAAAAAAACAAAAAAATCTTCGATTTCCTTGAACCTATTAGTTTACTCTCAGTGTCCATAATATTCTCAGTTATTAGCGAATAATCGTAGATAAGCATGTATGTTCTATGCTAAAGCTTATAATACCATATCTAAAGTTTATTTATAACTGACTGCAATCATACATTATCGTATAATGTATAAATATCTATAGCCAGATAGGGATAAGTACCATCGTCAAGAGCTCAACAGCTACGATTACAAATAACATCTTGGCAACATCAAAGAAGTTATAGCCCAGTATGTCCATAGTCCATATGAAGGCATTTATGTCATAGGCCACACGATGTGAAGTTAAACGTGATTGAAGAAAAACCAAAAAAATACTCTGTGATTTCGTGCTGACTGTTCCCCACTCAATGCTCTTTGATAATTTGCTCGTAATTTGTTATGGAATTTAATTCAATTTACATACATCAACACATTTGCCATTTATTACATACAAAGTTTACACTTTACTATTATTTTAACACAATGGGAATATATTCTATCATTTTTATTGTTTTTGTATTCTTTTTGGATATGAAAATTCATATGGGATTTATTTCAATCAACAGTCCCACGAAAACACAAATGTACGTCTATCTGGGCTGCTGAAAGGATTTCATGATAATTCTGCTAAAATCTGAAAAGCTCTTGTTTTGGGAAATTCATATAAATAAAGGATATGCGCTAAATCTCAAATGGGACCACGGTTGCCACTCGATCAAAAATAAATCTACCAAAATTTGGAGAAAATTGTACCAACAACTACCATAAAATGATTTCAAATTCTATTTCTATAAAAAATTTTGCCAAAATTTTATTTCTATAGGAAATGTTATCAAAATGTTATTTCTATAGGAAATTTTGTCCAAATTTTATTTTCATAAAATTTTGTCCAAATTTTATTTTCATAAAGTTTTGTTTAAATTTTATTGCTAAAGAAAATTTTGTCAAAATTTTATTTCTAAAAAATGTTGTCTAAATGTTATTTCTATAAAAATTTTGTCAAAATTTTATTTCTATAGAAATTTTTTTCAAAATTTTATTTCTATAGGAAATTTTGTCTAAATTTTATTTCTATAGAAAATTTTATCAAACTTTTATTTATATAAAAATTTTTTATCAAAATTTTATTTCTATAGAAAATTTTGTCAAAATGTTATGTCTATAAAATTTTGTCTAAAAAGTGAGATGTTTGTACGTATTTATTTCGGCATAAGCCGGCTATCAATGTAAAACCTTTTTTCGGAGGGTTCAAGTGTGGTTTATTGTTGGGTTTAATGAACTGCCTGAATTTATTCTGATAATTGGTTGATAGTTTTGCTGCAAGTAGAGGATGCTGATGAGGAATGTGGTAATTCCGAAACGTGCGTCCATCCAACCATCTTGCAGTCTATATGGCTTTGCCCAAATAAATTTGACAAACATTCTTTTCTTCTGTTGGTTAAGCTTCACTTGTAGTTTAGTCAATGTATGGTTTTAAGCTGAAATAAAAAAAAACAACAACAATGATTAAAGAACAAAAACCAACAATAACAAAACAAAAAAGGAATGAAATAAATTTTATTTCTATAGAAAATTTTGTCAAAATTTTATTTCTATAGAAAATTTTGTCAAAATTTTATTTCTATAGAAAATTTTGTTAAAATTTTATTTCTATAAAAAATTTTGTCAAAATTTTATTTCTAGAGAAAATTTTGTCAAAATTTTATTTCTATAGAAAATTGTGTCAAAATTTTATTTCTATAGAAAATTGTGTCAAAATTTTATTTCTATCGAAAATTGTGTCAAAATTTTATTTCTATAGAAAATTGTGTCAAAATTTTATTTCTATAGAAAATTTTGTCAAAATTTTATTTCTATAGAAAATTTTGTCAAAATCTTATTTCTATGAAAATTTGGTCTAAAGTTTATTACTATACAAAATTTTTCAAAATTTTATTTCTATGGAAAATTTTGTCTAAATTTTATTTCTATGGAAAATTTTGTCTAAATTTTATTTCAATAGAAAATTTTGCCAAAATTTTATTTCAATAGAAAATTTTGTCTTCTATAAAAATTTTTATCAAAATTTTATTTCTACAGAAAATTTTGTCAAAATTTTATTTCTACAGAAAATTTTGTCAAAATTTTATTTCTATGGAAAATTTTGTCAAAATTTTATTTCAATAGAAAATTTTGTCAAAATTTTATTTCAATAGAAAATTTTGTCTAAATTTTATTTCAATAGAAAATTTTGTCAAAACTTTATTTCTATAGAAAATTTTGTCAAAATTTTATTTCTGTACAAAGTTTTGTCTAAATTTTATTTCTTTACAAAATTTTGTCTACATTTTATTTCTATTGAAAATTTTGTCAAAATTTTATTTCCAAAAAAAAATTTTCAAAATTTTATTTATGTACATAATTTTGTCAAAATGTTATTTCTATAGAAAATTTTGTCAAAATTTTATTTCTATAGAAAATTTTGTCAAAATCTTATTTCTATGAAAATTTGGTCTAAAGTTTATTACTATACAAAATTTTTCAAAATTTTATTTCTATGGAAAATTTTGTCTAAATTTTATTTCTATGGAAAATTTTGTCTAAATTTTATTTCAATAGAAAATTTTGCCAAAATTTTATTTCAATAGAAAATTTTGTCTTCTATAAAAATTTTTATCAAAATTTTATTTCTACAGAAAATTTTGTCAAAATTTTATTTCTACAGAAAATTTTGTCAAAATTTTATTTCTATGGAAAATTTTGTCAAAATTTTATTTCAATAGAAAATTTTGTCAAAATTTTATTTCAATAGAAAATTTTGTCTAAATTTTATTTCAATAGAAAATTTTGTCAAAACTTTATTTCTATAGAAAATTTTGTCAAAATTTTATTTCTGTACAAAGTTTTGTCTAAATTTTATTTCTTTACAAAATTTTGTCTACATTTTATTTCTATTGAAAATTTTGTCAAAATTTTATTTCCAAAAAAAAATTTTCAAAATTTTATTTATGTACATAATTTTGTCAAAATGTTATTTCTATCGAAAATTTTGTCTAAATTTTATTTCTTTACAAAGTTTTGTCTAAATTTCATTTCTTTACAAAATTTTGTCAACATTTTATTTGTTTACAATTTTTAGTCGATCAAAAACCATCAAAAATTCTACCAATCTACCAAACAGTACAAAATCTATAATTTTTGGTAGAATTCTACCATATCTAGCAACCGTGGATGGGACTCGTAATTGTAATATTAATCTGTGCTTCGATCACGGTTACCACAGTTGGTAGAATTCTACCAAAAGTGTTCGATTTTTTACTGTTTGGTAGATTGATAGAATTCTTGATGTTTTGGTAAATTTTGCAAAATTTTGTAATAAAAAAAATTGACTAAAAATTCTATATAAATAAAATTTTGACAAAATTTAGCCATCAAAATTTGACAAAATTTTCTTTATAAATAAAATTTTGACAAAATTTTCTATAGAAATAAAATTTTGACAAAATTTTCTATAGAAATAAAATGTTGACAAGATTTTCTATAGGAATAAAATTTTGACAACATTTTCTATACGATTTTTTTGTTTGTTAACTTGTTGCTAAAAATTTGGTTAGGTTTAAACTCTTTCAACGTGATCGCTCGTCGGCGATTTTGATCAGCTGTCACAAAAATCGATACCACAAAAACACTAGACCACAATATCTGCAGTGCGATGGAGGTTCTACATTGTTTTATGACAGTTGATTGGTTGATTCATAAGAAGTAATGCACATCGACGGCCTGGAGAAGAAGAAAACTATGGGACAGACGTATTCTTACGGGAAATTGACAATTGCCACTGATTAGGTATGGTGGCAGCCCGATATTTCAGGCTCACTTAGACTATTCAGTCCATTGTGATACCACAATGGTGAACTTCTTATTTTATCACTGAGTACTACCCGATTCTATGTTAAGCTCACTGAGAAGAGACCTTCTCTTTATAGCCGAGTCCCAACGGTGTACAACATTGCAGTGAAACCACTTAGAGAAGCTTTGAAACACTTAAAAATGCCAACAGCAATACTTAGAGCGGAAAATCCACTTTTGAAAAACTTTTTGGTGTTAGGTCGAAGCAAGGATCGAACCCCAACCCTTTGTATACACGACGTGCATGCTAACCATTGCAAAACGGAGGTTTCCGTCAATGCTCCGTCAATAACAAACCCATTATAAAGTAACCGATCCCTTCCCTACGTTTTGACCAGAACTGGGACTGGTCCGTACACACCAGGGTCCCGGATTAATGCATTTATCGTGGGGATATTATACACAGAGTAGTATAGGCTATAGCATACACTCAAAACAAGTGAACTCTCTATTTCACTTAAGCCAATTTAACTTTATTTTAGTTCATAGAAATATTATGTTTGGAGAAAGTTTCTTTTACACCAATAAATTTTTGCGTACGTTAGTTAAATTTGTAAATTTTACTACAAATGCATCCATCTTGAACTTCATATACCACATTCTTGTAATTTGAACTCCAATTTTTTCTTTGAAACTACAAAAATTTCTTTAACAAGTGAAAACAATTAATTATTTCAAATAAATTTTCTTTAATTTGTCGAAAAATATTTACTCACTTTTGTGATATCAGCGTTTGTAATACTCTTTAGTTAAAATTTTCTAAAATTAATCACAATTTTCTAAAAAAAAAAAAACACAACTTTCTAAAATGAACAAAAATGTATCTTCCCAGCGGGTTCACTGTTTTTTTGAGTGTATATAATTTTCTTTTTTATTTTATTTGACCATGGAGTAAAATCAACCGCAATTTTAAATTCAAGTATAAATTAAATCAAATTTCAAGTAAAATTTATTTCTAATATAAAATCTCATATAACCAAGTTACAAAAAATTAAAGAATCTAAGGACGATTTCTGTAATACTTAAGAAGTGGGTACGATTTATTAAGTTCAACGGAGTATTCTTTTATGTAAAGATAACAATTTTTATCAGTTTATCGATTATTGCTCAAGCAAAAAAACTTTGTATCAGAGGAACGCGGGTATAATTCTTAAAAATGGCTTTCGTGATTGGAGCACATGAAATCATTTTTTAAGGACATTGACTCACGGAAATACTTTTTGAATTTTCTCTAAACCTATTTTGGCTTTTAAACGATCTTCAAATATGCTGCTTTTCATTTTCATAACAATCAACTTAACCTTCTATCATAAAGAAAGTCTTGGTTTGATTGATTGACATCTAAATGAAAGGAAATATTATTCAATTTAAATGTCATTTCAATTTTCAAGAAGATTTTAAAACTAAATTCATCTTTCGTCTCTTAAATCAACATAAACTCCTCCTGACATTAGTCTAAGCACGCATTTCTAATTTATATCTCAATTCTTCATCAACTACATCACGACCATAGATATTAACATATTTCCTGCTTATTTCATTTTTTTATGCATGACATACGGTCATTGCATTGCAAGAAATAAATAAATGTATGGTATTTTTCCTAAACTGCATATAAACATTAAAATGATTTTTGTACGATTGTTTGCGTTTTGTTTTTTTTTTTCATCTTGGTTTTGCACAAATTGTGTGCTCTCCATTTCTTTCAGGAATCAGCAATGCAAAACATGACCGCTTTACCACCATACCGGGTAATGCGTAGCTTAAGATCGGCTATAACAAAACCAGTTAATAGACGCAATTTGCCGCAACTAGGATTGAATATGGGATCACCATCATCATCATCACCAACGGCATCATCATCGTCGTCTTTGGCATCATTGATCAGCAGCTTTGGTAGTGGAGGCGGAGGTAGTGGTGGCAGCAATACGACAACAACAACTGGCACTAGCATTACCAATGGATATAACCATCAACAGATTCCACCAGTCTCGGAATTCACTTGTGCCTGTGTACCTGGTTGGACTGGTCCAACATGTGAAATAAGTAAGTGGATTTGATTTACTTTTCGATATTATTTTACATTTATGCGTCTTCCTACAAAGCCCCTCCCCACAAAACTCCATGGGACCATGATTGTCAACAATTTATTTTTTTATGCTTTTTCTGCAAACATTGTTTGGGTGAATTTTTGTTTCGGTTAATCATACTTAAATCTATTAAATAAACAAGGTGTAGCAAAATATATGACAGTTTTGTAAAACCACACATGCTTTTCACCAAAACGAAATTTTAGACCAACGAGGTTTAACGACCTCAATAATTAAACAAGTATATACGGCCTTAAGTTCGGATAGGCCGAAGCTTATGCACCCTCCACCATGGATTGCGTAGAAACTTCTACTGAAGACTGTCATCCACAATCGCATTACTTGGGTTGCGGTAACACTTGCCGATGGCAAGGTATTTTAAAAATTCCTAACACCGTAATATATACCACATAGTCCATACGTGGTATATATTAAACTAAAAAAGGCCGATTAAATACGTATATAATTAAGTTTAAAGTTTCTATAGAAATAAAATTTTGACAAAATAAAAAAAAATTTACAACAGTTTCTATAGAAGTAAAATTTGGAAAAAAAAAATTCTATAGAAATAAAATTTGGATAAAATTTTCTATAGAAATAAAATTTTGACAAAATGTTCTATAGAAATAAATTTTTGACAAAATTTTCTATAGAAATAAAATTTTGACAATGTTTTCTATAAAAATAAAGTTTTGGTAGATTATTTTTGGCTCGAGTGGCAACCATGATTATGAACCGATAAGGACCAATTTTTGTGTGATTGGGGATCGCCAATACATAAGTATAGACCGATATGGACCAATTTTGGCATGGTTATTAGCGGCCTTATACTAACACCACGTTGCAAATTTCAACCGGATCGGATGAATCCTGCTCCTCTAAGAGGCTCCGGAGATCAAATCTGGGGAACGGTTTGTATGGGGGCTATATATAATTATGGACCGATATGGACCACTTCTTGCATGGTTGTTAGAGACCATATACTAACACTACGTACCCAATTTCAACCGGATCGGATGAATTTTGCTCTTCTAAGAGGCTCCGGAGGTCAAATCTGGGGATCGGCTTATATGGGGGCTATATATAATTAGGGACCGATATGGACCAATTTTGGCATGGTTGTTAGAGACAATATACTAACACCACGGACCAAATTTCAATCGGATCGGATGACTTTTGCTCCTCTAAGAGGCTCCGGAGGTGAAATCTGGAGATCAGTTTATATGGGGGCTATATATAATTATGGGCCGATGTGGACCAATTTTTGCATTGTCATTAGAGGACATATACCAACTACATGTACCAAATTTCAGACGGATGGGATAAAATTTGCTTCTCTTAGAGGCTCCGCAAGCCAAATCGGGGGATCGGTTTATATGGGGCCTATATATAATTTTGGACCGATGTGGACCAATTTTTGCATGGTTGTTAGAGACCATACGCTAACACCACGTACCAAATTTCAGCCGGATTGGATGAAATTTGCTTCTCCTAGAGCAATCGCAAGCCAAATTTGAGGGTCCGTTTATATGGGAGCTATACGTAAAAGTGGACCGATATGGCCCATTTTCAATACCATCCGACCTACATGAATAACAACTACTTGTGCTAAGTTTCAAGTCGATAGCTTGTTTCGTTCGGAAGTTAGCGTGATTTCAACAGACGGACGGACGGACGGACATGCTCAGATCGACTCAGAATTTCACCACGACCCAGAATATATATACTTTATGGGGTCTTAGAGCATTATTTCGATGTGTTACAAACGGAATGACAAAGTTAGTATACCCCCATCCTATGGTGGAGGGTACAAAAAAAAACGTTATTGTCAAATATTTTTCTAGTAGTGGAAAGAAATTTAAATTTATTCCAATTACCGCTACACGGACGAATGTTTAACACAATAATTTGAAGTGCAAGCATATAATGTTCATGAACTAGCATAATATGTTTGGGATATATATGTTAATATGTTAGAACATGTTATGTTTGGGACATAAACTGTTTGTAAATATAATATGCTTAAATGCAAACATGTATTAATTTAGAAATAGCCTATAAACATATATGTGTTTAGAAAGAGAGACCTAGAGAGCATGCTACAAGTAAAATGCAAAAAAAAAACAAAATACTTAAGAAACAAACTGAAATATTCTATATTGAGATATTCAATTGCTGCTAGATTTATCTCCAAGATTTATCCAGGTTATCGGAAACAATTGTACCAAACGAGAAAGTTATTACTAACAAAAACTAAAGACTTAAGAAACAAACTGATATATTCTATATAAAAACAAAGTCCAAACATCTTTGCAATTTTTTATTTCAGAATGTTAATGTAATTCTCATCCAAGTCCTTCTCTTTGTAAAAGTAACATTATGATTCATGGTGCTTCATTTTTGTCCCACCCTATATATATCTATTGTGATTTGTAGTGCATTATTTGTAAAGAGGAAGATTATCAATTCAAAAGAAAGGCATAAATAAATCAAAATACTTCATATGAATTTTTCTAAAATTGTATTCAATTTATATAAATGAGAAAGTCAAGTATACAATTTAAAATACATTCAACAACATAAACGGTTGATGGTTAATTTTAAAGCTTAACTACAAACTTCTGGTAAATAGAGATGCTGCTCTAATACGCATAGTGATAAGCATATTAGTCATTTCCTGAATCACGACTCTGTGATAATTATGCAAATAGAACCATAGATCTAAACGATCTGTTTATGTAATGAAAATATTAATTATGGATATTGCGTTGGAAGGCACCGTTTCTAATTGGTTATCAAATTTATATAAAAGATCATGGGTTCAATCCCAATTTCAAACGAACTTCAAAAAGTTTATCAGCGGTGGTTTATCCCCTCCCAGTAGTTCTGCACTCGAAAAATAGTGAACCCACCAGGTTGATTAATTTTAGAACATTTTAACTATACTGTAGCATGAACACCGATATCACAAAAAAGTAAATTTAAGAAATTTTTGAAGTCTGCACGCAGAGAAGGAATATGATCACCTCAAACATGTTTCAAGAGCAAAATGTTATTTTTGTATGGTGACCATGTAACATGTTTGTCACTAAAATGTTATTTTATCGTCAAATATAACCTGCTTGCCGAAATCAGATACATGATTTCTGAGACAATAAACCATGTTACATGGTCACCACCCAAAAATAACATTTTGCTCTTAAAACATGTTTGAGTTGATCATATTCCTTCTCTGGGTGTGGTGAAATTTGTGAGTGAGATGTCCACTTAGAAGGACATTCGAAAAAGACACCAAATTCTATTTTCCCATTTAGTTTCGATTTATTTCTCGTTATTATTTTAAAGTAGAGGCTTTAATCTTAATAAACTATAAATATTTTCCATATTGGTGAGCATTAAAATACATTTTTATAAACTTCTTTAACAATAAACAAAAAATACGAAAATTTGAGACAATTTTTCTACTGTATATTTCTGGTAAATTGACATTTATACAACAACTATAGCTGGTATTTTTATGGGATCTTTTTTGTATTTTTCTCATACTGTAAGATATTATATTGGCCAAATAGTGCTTATTTTCGTAAGGCCATTTGGTCACAATTCAAAAATCAAGTTTTCAGAACAAGCTCGTGAAGTAATTGAGGTAGGTTCTCAAAATGACAATTTTTGTTCTACACGCTGTTAGTACAAGTAAAAACAGAAGAAACATTAAAGTTTTTAATATTAGGTTTATTTCGGTAGTGAAAGGGTTAACTGATACTATTAATTATTGTGATTGATTTTTGTTTCAATTGAAAAATTTGTTGAATCACTTAATTCAATATTTTTCAATTAAGACTTTAATTGGAAAATGTTCGTGAAATTTTCTTCAGTGTAAGTAGTTTCATCGTAATGTGAAACATCGTTTGGACTCGGGTATAAAAAGATTCATTTTCATTGAGCTAAACATAGAATCAACACCAATCAGTAATAAAAGATTAGTGATTGGCGATTTTTATACCCTTCACCATTGCTGTGGTGCATTTGTATGTAACGCCGAGAAGAAGTAGTCATAGACCCATCTTTTAGTATACCGATCGGCTTAGAATTAAATTCTGAGTTGATTTAGCGATGTCCGTCTGTCTGTCTATTGATGTATTTTTGTGTGTAAAGTCCAGCTCGCAGATTAAGTCCGATCGACCTCAAATTTGGCATAGTGTCCTTTTCCGGCTCAAAGACGATCCCTATTGATTTTGGAAAAAGTCAGTTCAGATTTAGATATAGCTGTCATATATATTTATAACCGATCTGGTCATAAATGACGTATTTAACAGTATCCGGTTTCGATTTTTGTCATTGATTTCGGATAGCCAGTGTTGGTTTTGGACACATTTATTATAACACAAAATATTTCTTCTTTGATAGAGGACCCAAATTAACTCCAACCACCCTAGCCGATGTACTGAAGTTGAACCACATCGTCTAGTCCCCATATACATTGATATTGTTAGAAAGCATCTAGAAACTGCACCTTTTATTTGAAATCATGATTTAGCGTGCTAGTTCAAATATTAACAAATTGTACCATAAGAACTTCTACCATGTTCTCAGAGCATATAAAAAAAGAGTTTCAATTATTTCTAGGGATGTCAACCATCCTTATGAGATATCATATAAATTAAGTTTCATCTTAGAAATTCTCCGTTGTAAATTCCCAGCAGTTGCAGGTTATAAGTCTAAAAGTGAATCAGACAGATATTAGAGATGAAGCTCTCCCCACGCCTATTAAAGAACTCTTTCTAGAGTCTACGAAAAATGTAAACCAAGCGGATCGGTTATATTGATCTGAAAAATATATATAATATATAAAGATGAGATATTGCTTCTTAAGATCAGAGGTCCAACCAGTTTCATAAAATCGTTGTATTGATATAGTACATGTGGCATTCGGAAATAATTTGTTTATACTTATAACTTTGTCATTCCGTTTGTAACAAATCGAAATATTGCTCTAAGACCCCATAAAGTATATATATTCTGGGTCTTGGTGAAATTCTGAGTCGATCTGAGCATGTCCGTCCGTCTGTTGAAATCACGCCAACTTCCGAACGAAACAAGCTATCGACTTGAAACTTGGCACAAGTAGTTGTTATTGATGTAGGTCGGATGGTATTGCAAATGGGCCATATGGTATATAGCCCCCATATAAACCGATCCCCATATTTCAATTCTGGCTCTCTACGTACCGTGCAAAAGTCCATATCGATTCGTAATTATTTGTAGACGTACCTATACATACCTTTTTCGTCTAATATGTATTCTTGTTCTTTCTCCTATTTTTTTTAGGACTTCAGGAACACTCTTTTTTCTTGGTTGAAAAAATACATTCAAGAAATGTAGAAGTATGTGTCTTAAGTCTTTCGTTTTTGTAAACAGCCAATTCATCTCGCCCAATTTATACACATTTCTTGTCATAATAAATTACCTTCCTTAGTCTTCATAGTGATTTGAATAAATATCTTTTGAAGAACAAAATAAACAAATCACAAAAATGAAATACACTTACTCGAAAAAATCAATGGTCTCATTCTAGCTACTATTGCTGTAGGAATTCAAATACACCTTATGCACCACTTGACCACTATTAGGCTAATTGTGTTTGTCTTTGATCACGCAACAGATACAAATGAAAACCACATGGTTGGTATCCACATGTTCATAATGTTCCTTATACGTGAGCCTGTTGTGGCTTTGATGCCACTCAGAGAATGAGAAAAGTATTGGGCCAACATTAGATTTCCACAAAACAGATAAACATGTCCATACTCTTTGAAAAAACATCACTCAAGTGTTACTTCTTTAACTCATACTCATACTGGATGGGAGCAATATGTACACACAAAAAAAAAACAATATCGAAGAAAAACCTAAAAGAAATCTTCAAATCCATAGCGGATACTTGAAGGAAAAGTCAGTTAAGACTCTTAAACAAACAAATGCCAGCCAGCAGCCATCATAGGAGAAGCACAAAAAAAGCCCCATAAATAAACCATTATTTTACATTCCATTTTTAAGCTACTCCCCCTGGAATGCCGTAGCCTCCCGTTCGCTCTTTGTTGCTCTTCTGTGTGTAGGATAGCAGCAAGCACTTTCAACAACGTTTAACATTGGTTTTTGATCTTGTTTTCCAGATATCGATGAATGCGCCGGTGGACCTTGCAAGCATGGTGGCACTTGTATTGATCTAATCGGTGGTTTCCGTTGCGAGTGTCCACCCGAATGGACAGGCGATGTATGTCAAATGGATGTAAACGAATGCGAAATGAGTTATCCTCTGCCATCGCTAATGCAAACTGCTCAAGGTCCAGCCGCCATAGCGGCTGCAATTGCCAGTTCAAGTACTTCATCATCATCATCATCTGCATCACAATCATCGTCATCGTCAGCAGCACTTATCGCGGCATTAACTTCAGCCAGGGCCAATACATCGTCTTCAAGATTAACAGTCAACATGATGGGACCCTGCGTGAATGCCCGCGAATGCATTAATCTGCCTGGATCCTTCTCCTGCATTTGTCTCGAGGGTTGGGGTGGTCCAACATGTGCTCAAGATTTCGATGATTGCGTGGGCCAATGCCGAAATGGTGCCACTTGCAGAGATTTGGTAAACGATTATCATTGCGCATGTGCAACTGGATTTACAGGTAAATCAAAAAAAAAAAAACAGCCAACACCAAGTGTGAATAAACATAGTCTAAGATAGCATTTACCCAGACGATGTAATCAAATAATGTGTGTTTGTTTTCATTTTTTTTTTCGTACCAAATTTGGAACAAGTGTCGAATTTAGTATAACACCCGGTGATAATGTTAGTGCAAGTCTAAGATTTAGTATTTTTTTGGGGGTTTTTTGCTTAACCACTTTGCTGGCAATTTGAAGTGAATTTTTATGTCACACAATTTAGTTTGGTAATAAACCACAGAGTTGGTCTCCAAGGATTTGTTTTTGTGTTGGCGTTTTTCTCCATTACCTGCTTTAGTTAAAACTAGATTTTTTACTTTTCAAATCTCCTCAATAAATATACTAGAAAACTATTTTAGTTGATTTTGTTCAAATTAAGGCAGACTTGTCATTTTTATTCGCCTAAAACTTGAATTATTTGATGAGGGGATTTATTTTGATTTTCGTTAATTTTATTGTTTTAAATACGAGGGTCTTGCAATAAAAATGGAAAAAAAATTTTACACGCTCCAAAAAAGTGAACCCTAAAAGTGAACACTAAAGACTATTTGATTATCTTTTAGTTCATGGAATTATTACGTTTTATGAAAGTTTCCATGACTTTAATAATTTTTTTGCATACGTTTGTTAAATTAACTAAAATAGGGGAAAAATTATAAACCAATGAAGCATAAAGATGAACTAAATTCGTGTCTCCCACAAAATAGTTCAGAATTTCTTAAAAATTGTAAATCTTACCAATAATGCGGCCATCATAAACTTCGTATGGTACTTAAGGCATTTTTGCAATTTTGAACTCCATTTTTTTCCTTTAAAGTACGAAATTTTCTTTAATATAATTTCTTTTTCAAATAAATTTTCTTGAATTTGTCCAAAATTATTTACTTATTTTTGTAAAATCGGAATGATATCTGCGCTTCTAATACAGTTTAGTTTAATTTTTCTAAAATTAACAAAAATTTTCTTTCCTGGTGCGTTCACTGTTTTTTCAGTGCATAAACCTTTATATAACTCCCAACAAATCTGAAGGATTTGAGATGGTATCGAAAATATAGATCCACTATAGTCGGTGTCGTCCGACTTTAGGCTTTCCTTACTTGTTTTATTTGAGTTACCTCTTTACTTCATGTTACCTCTTTACTTCATGTAAAAAAATTAAGCATGTGTCTTAAGTCTTTCGTTTTTGTAAATAGCCAATTCATCTAGCCCAGTTTACATAATTTTTATACCCTGCGCCACACTGTGGAACAGGGTATTATAAGTTAGTGTATATGTTTGTAACATATACACGAGATAGACACATGGTGTCTTTGGCAATAATGCTCAGGCTGGGTCCCTGAGTCGATATAACCATGTCCGTCTGTCCGTCTGTCTGTCCGTCTGTCCGTCCGTCCGTCTGTCTGTGAACACATTTTTGTGATCAAAGTCTAGGTCGCAATTTAAGTCCAATCGCCTTCAAATTTGGCACATGTTCCTAATTTGGGTCAGAATAGAACCCTATTGATTTTGGAAGAAATCGGTTCAGATTTAGATATAGCCCCCATATATATCTTTCGCCCGATATGCACTAATATGGACGCAGCAGCCAGAGTTTTATACAGATTTGCTTGAAATTTTGTACAAACATAACACTTAGTCGTATAGTCAAGTGTGCAAAATTTGATTGAAATCTGTTCAGATGTAGATATAGCTCCCATATATATCTTTTGCCCGATATGGATGTATATGGTTCCAGAAGCCAGATTTTGGTTGAAATTTTGCACAAGGAGTACAATTAGTAGTATAGTCAAGTGTGCAAAATTTGATTGAAATCGGTTCAGATTTAGATATAGCTCCCATATATATCTTTCGCCCGATATGGACTAATATGGTCCTAAAAGCCAGAGTTTTGGCCCAATTTGTTTGAAATTTTGCACAAGGAGTAGATTTAGCATTGTAGCTATGCGTGCCAAATTTGGGTGAAATCGATTCAGATTTAGATATAACTCCCATATATATCTTTCGCCCGATATGCACTTATATGGACCCAGAAGCCAGAGTTTTATCCCGATTAGCTTGAAATTTTGCACGAGGAGTACCATTGGTAGTATAGTCATGTGTTGATTGAAATCGGTTCAGATTTAGATATAGCTTCCATATATATTTTTCGTCCGATATGGACTTATATGGCTCCAGAAGCCAGAGTTTTGGCCCAATTTGATTGAAATTTTGCACTAGGAGTACAATTAGTAATATAGTCATGTGTGCCAAATTCGATTGAAATCGGTTCAGATTTAGATATAGCTCCCATATATATGTTTTTCTGATTTCGACAAAAATGGTCAAAATACCAACATTTTCCTTGTTAAATCGCCACTGCTTAGTCGAAAAGTTGTAAAAATGACTCTAATTTTCCTAAACTTCTAATACATATATATCGAGCGATAAATCATAAATAAAGTTTTGCGAAGTTTCCTTAAAATTGCTTCAGATTTAAATGTTTCCCATATTTTTTTACTAAAATTGTGTTCCACCCTAGTGCATTAGCCAACTTAAATTTTGAGTATATAGATTTTGTAAAGGTCTATCAAATTCTGTCCAAATCGAGTGATATTTAAATGTACGTATTTGGGACAAACCTCTATATATAGCCCCCAACACATTTGACGGATGCGGTATCGAAAATTTAGATCTTCAAAGTGGTGCAGGGTATAATATAGTCGGCCCCGACCGACTTTAGACTTTCCTTACTTGTTTTTAATATAAATTTGCCTCTTGGCCCTGCCAATAGAATCAAAAAACGTACGGTTATGTATTCGCACCATGGTTGCCACTCGTGCTAAAATAATCTACCAAAATTTGAAGAAAATTTTACCAAAAATTTACAAATTTTGTTTTGAATCAAAATTTTTGTGGTTAGCGTGAAATTTTTTTTCTTCGAAAGAAATATTTTATTATTTATTTTATTTTAAAAGTTTATTTATTATAAATTTTGATCTTTCCTACTAGCGGCATTATTTTATATAAATATCTCTTGAAGTATAAATGTGTCGAATTTTAAATATTTTAAGTATTTTAGCTTGCACCATCAAAAGAAAGTTACTACTTTTACCAAAAAGGAGAACTTACAATGGATTTTTATAGTATGATCTAACACAAAAATCAAAATGATATTGAATTTATGAAAATTTTTACAAAATTATATTTCTATAAAATTTTTTGTCAAAATTCAACTTCTATCGAAAACTTTGTAAAAATTTTATTTTTATAGAAAATTTTGTCAAAATTAAAGAACTAAAGAATTATGATCAATATCAAACAGTCGACTTTTTCAAATTTTTTAAAAAATTGCTTTTAACTTTACAGCACCAGCTATTGACTATTTCTATCTTTATTAAAAATCTAATAATAATAATAAATAATAATAACAATAAATTTTCGAATTTAAATTGGACCAACCGAACTTAAATAAATATGAAAAATCCTCTAATAATAACACTAGTTTATAAAATTTCATGTACACCTGATGAGAGGCAATTTTTCTTATGTATTTTGATCTGCTGAATTCGAAAAAATTAAAAAAAATTATGGAACAGTTTTTGAGATATCCCGTTATTTTTAGTTTTTCGCTCTTTTTCACTAAATAAATTATATCTCGAGTTAAAATGTCCGATTATATTGTTTTTGGTACTTAAATGAAAGGTATGGTACTTAAATGAAAGGTATGTTGGTACTTAAATGAAAGGATGATTAATAACAGTTTATAATTTGATCTGTGATAAGTTAAGTGGTTCAAAAAATATCGATGCGAAAATTTTTTTTTCCAATTTTGGTAGATTATTTTTATTCGTAAATCGTATTATAAGTTAGTGCATATATTTGCAACACCTAGAAGGCAATAATGTTCAGGGTGGGCTCCTGAGCACGGTTGCCACTCGACCCAAAAATAATCTACCAAAATTTGGAAACAATTTTACCATAAGCCTACCAAACAAAATATTTCTATAGAAACTTTATCCAATTGTATTTTGTCAAAATTTTATTTCTATAGACAATTTTGTCAAAATTTTATTTCTATAGAAAATTTTGTCCAAATTTTATTTCTATAGAAAATGTTGTCAAAATTGTATTTCTATAGAAAGCAGGGTTGCCACTCGACCCAAAAATAATCTACCAAAATTTGGAAACAATTTTACCACAAGCCTACGAAACAAAATATTTCTATAGAAAATTTTGTCCAATTGTATTTTGTCAAAATTTTATTTCTAAAGAAAATTTTGTCAAAATTTTATTTCTATAGAAAATTTTGTCAAAATTTTATTTCTATAGAAAATGTTGTCAAAATTTTATTCCTATAGAAAAGTTTTTAAAAATTTTATTTCTATAGAAGATTTTGTCAAAATTGTATTTCTGTAGAAAATTATGTCAACATTTTATTTCTATAGAAAATGTTATCCAAATTTTATTTCTATAGAAAATTTTGTCAAAATATTTCTATAGAAACTTTGTCCAATTGTATTTTGTCAAAATTTTATTTCTATTGACAATTTTGTCAAAGTTTTATTTCTATGGAAAATTTTGTCAAAATTTTATTTCTATAGAAAATTTTGTCAAAATTGTATTTCTATAGAAAGCACGGTTGCCACTCGACCCAAAAATAATCTACCAAAATTTGGAAACAATTTTACCACAAGCCTACGAAACAAAATATTTCTATAGAAAATTTTGTCCAATTGTATTTTGTCAAAATTTTATTTCTATAGAAAATTTTGTCAAAATTTTATTTCTATAGAAAATTTTGACAAAATTTTATTTCTATAAAAAATTTTGTCAAAATTTTATTCCTATAGAAAAGTTTTTAAAAATTTTATTTCTATAGAAAATTTTGTCAAAATTGTATTTCTGTAGAAAATTATGTCAAAATTTTATTTCTGTAGAAAATTATGTCAAAATTTTATTTCTATAGAAAATTTTGTCAAAATTTTATTTCTATAGAAAATTTTGTCAAAATTTTATTTCTATAGAAAATTTTGTCAACATTTTATTTCTATAGAAAATTTTGTGAAAATTTTATTTCTATAGAAATTTTTGTCAAAATTTTATTTCTATAGAAATTTTTGTCAAAATTTTATTTCTATAGACAATTTTGTCAAAAATTTATTTCTATAGAAAATTTTGTCAAAATTTTATTTCTATAGAAAATGTTGTCAAAAATTTATTTCTATTAAAAATTTGTGAAGGAGAGGAATATTTTGCAAAATCTACCAAAACATCAAGAATTCTACCAATATACCAAACAGTATATAGAAATTTTTGTCAAAATTTTATTTCTATAGACAATTTTGTCAAAAATTTATTTCTATAGAAAATTTTGTAAAAATTTTATTTCTGTAGAAAATGTTGTCAAAAATTTATTTCTATTAAAAATTTGTGAAGGAGAGGAATATTTTGCAAAATCTACAAAACATCAAGAATTCTACCAATCTACCAAACAGTAAAAAATCTACCAATTTTGGTAGAATTCTACCCACTGTGGCAACCGTGCCCCTGAGTCGATCTGGCCATGTCCGTCTATCTGTGAACACATTTTTTGCGATCAAATTCTAAGCCGTAGTTTTAGTCCAATGGACTTCAAAGTTTGTACAAGTACACACAAAAAAAAATTCTGATTCAATCACGAAATCAATTGATCCAATTAATTTTTTAATTGAAATTTCTTCAATCACAGAAATGATTAATTTTGGAAGAAATCGGTTGAGATTTATATATTGACTTATATGGCCCAAGAAGCCAGATTTTTACTCCGATGTACGTAAAATTTTGCACAGTTGGTAGAATTAACATTCTGAATATGCATATCAAATCGATTCAGATTTAGATAAAACTCTCTTCGCCCGATTTAGACTCATATGACACTGTAGTTGAAATTTTCATTAACTTTTGAAAAATGTGTGCCAAATTTGGTCAAAATCGGCTAAGATTTGGACGTAGCCCCCATATTCTCATTTGGATAAAATTGGCCAAAATACCCACATTTTCCTTGTAACATCTCCACTGCTAAGGCAACGGTCACACTAGGCAAATATTTGACCAAAATGAGTGTCAAACATTTTTCCAGAACCATTTTCAGAATACCTGGATACGGTTTTTGAAAAGTAATCCTATCATAATGGTATATATGCAATATGGATACGGATTCTTTTTTGATTTCTGTCAAATATTTGCCCAGTGTGACCATAGCACAAGTCGAAAACTTGTACAAATGACTCAAATTTTCCTATGCCTCTTATACATATCTATCGATCGGTAAATCATAAATTCACTATGGTGAAGTTGCCTAAAAAGGGCTTTAGATTTAAATATTTCCCATATGTTTGGCCTAATTTCTATATAAAGTCGACTTCAAATTAGGTATATTAAGTTGTGGCTAAACTTATGGGTTACTCAGAAATATGACCAAGTTTAGTAAGTGATACTTATTACTGCCCAGCCTCGTTTAAATTACCATTCTCACATTTAGTCTGGTTACAATTATAAATGCTTTCATTTTTTGTAATATTTTTCATATGAATTTTGTCGTATGTGTATTAAATTTTATTTCGTCGTATAATGTTTTTTTTTTTTTTTTTCTTCAAATTTTATTTTTTCGGCTATCTTGTCTTGTCGCTGGTATTCCTTCTTGTCACGGTATTGGATTATACACTCTAACAACACCGGCTTGGATGGTGAACAGGTCGCGATTGTGAAACCGATATTGATGAATGCGCTAATTCACCGTGTCGCAATGGTGGCGAGTGTGTGGACATGATTGGTAAATTCAATTGCATTTGTCCACTGGGGTATTCCGGTACATTATGTGAGGTAAGTGTGTCTTACAATACTTTTTTTTAATCTGTAACAATCTGATTTTTACAGATCGTCATCTCTTTGATATTTTTGATTTCATAGTTCGTTTTTTTTTTGTTTTCGTTCATTTAACATTTATGTTTAACAATTTGTATTTAATGAATATTTAATTCGTTTATGTATTTTGTATAAGACATACATCGAACATTGTTTTCGCCTTGTTATATTAATGAGATTTTAATGGTGAGCGTATCAACCAAAAAGCAAAAAAAAATATTGATATTGTTTTGTGTATTAAGAGTTTTATATTTGTAAGCTTTTGACTGAGTTCAGTGATGTGAGAACAAAAGACTTAAGACACAAACATGGTGTTAACAAGCATTACATTTTTTTGCCGATTATGGCTCTACGCATTAATCTGTTTAGTAAGCACCATAAAAAATCACATGTCCCCAGTTTACGGTAAAACATAAAACAAATTGTCATTGAATTTTTGGGTGGACCATGCTTTTTTGCCATTATTGAAATCATTAGATTTGCTTTTAAAATAATCTCCAGGGAGTTGGTGATAAATGATGGTAACTTGAAGAGTTGAAATATGATTATAGTTTGATAGTTTTAATCGACAATATTATAGCGATATGATATGATTATGAACCACAGAAATGTAGGTCACCATCTCCACAAAAATATGAAAAACAAGTGCTAGTCTTTCGCGTCAAGAACTTTGCTCCACTGAAAATTTAAAAGAAATGCGAATTTTCTATTTTATGGCAGCAAAAAGGGACGGAAGGTTCCTCCCAGGGAAGTCTGTTATTAAATTCGAAAAATGTGGTAGAGGGGGGGGGGATATGCTGATCATGATGAAAAGGTAGTTTCTTTTACAAAAAAAAAAGTTTATTGAAGTTAAAACTTTTTTCAATTAATAAATTAATTGATACAATTAACTTTTAATCAAGATAGAAACATTAAGTTAATTAAGGCAATGATTGACAATTTTAAAATTTTTAAATACAAAATTAATTGATACAATTAACTTTTTAACCAAATTCGGAAGACTAAGGGCGTTTTCGATTCGCAAAAAATATGTTGCCTTGGTGTTACACTACTTTTTCCCTAATTGACATTTCGCCCAAATGATACTGTAATTCTAAAGTTATTGTTAATTTATAATATTGTGAGGTATAAAGGATCCAAAATCTATGACAGTGTTCTTGATATGTTGCAATCAATTTCGAGAATGTTGCACATTTTTTCCCAATCGAAATCGCCATAAATCAGTTAAAAAAATGATGCACATTTTTTTAATTTTTAATTAAAAATATATTTCAAACAATCAATTGTTATTCCAAATAAAAACTCTAAGCCAATTCAAAAAGAAATTGAAAGTAGTTACCTTTTCTAATTTTCTAAAAAATAATTGAATTTTGCAATCAAAATCAATTAAATGTTTAATTGAATCGATTAAAAAATTAGTTGAAATTTGCTAATGAAATCATTTAACTTTTTAATCAAGAATTTTTTCTATGCCCAATTAAAACTGTGATTGATACTATCATTTTCGTGATTGAAGACATTTCAATTAAAAACCAACTATATACGGCCGTAAGTTCGGTCAGGCCGAATCTTATGTACCCTCCACCATGGATTGCGTAGAAACTTCTACTGAAGACAGTCATCCACAATGGAATTACCTGGGTTGCGGTAACACTTGCCGATGGCAAGGTATCTTAAAACTTCTTAACACCGTCTTCTAAATTATAAGTTAGTCCTTACGGGGTATATATTAAACCAAAAAGACCAATAAAATTCGTATATAATTCAGTTTGAGAACATTTTCTATAGAAATAAAATTTTATATATATATATATATATATATATATATATATATATATATATATATATATATATATATATATATATATATATATATATATATATATATATATATATATATATATATATATATATATATATATATATATATATATATATATATATATATATATATATATATATCTATAGACCGATATGGACCAATTTTTGCGTCATGTACCAACACCATGCACTAAATTTCAGCCAGATCGGATGAAATATGCTTCTCTTAGAGGCTCCGCAAGCCAAATCTGGGGATCGGTTATATGGGGGCAATATATATTTATGGACCGATATGGACCAATTTTTGCACGGATATTAGGGACCATATACTAACACCACGTACTAAATTTCAGCCAGATCGAATAAAATATGCTTCTCTTAGAGGCTCCCCAAGCCAAATTTGGGGGTCCGGCCTATACGTAAAAGTGAAGCGATATGGTCCATTTGCAACACCATCCGACCTACATCACTAACAGCTGCTTGTGCCAAGTTTCAAGTCGATAGCTTGTTTCATTCGGAAGTTAGCATGATTTCAACAGACGGACGGACGGACATCCTTAGATCGACTCAGAATTTCACCACGATCCAGAATATATACACTTCTGGAGTCTTAGAGCAATATTTCGATGTGTTAAAAACGGAATCACAAACTTAATATACCCCCCATCCTATGGTGGAGGGTATAATTAATTGGATCAATTAATTTCGTGATTGAATAAGGAAAAAAAATTGTGTGAATGAGGCAATTTTTATCAATATTTCTCTTTTCCAATCAATTTTTCTCTTTTCCAATTAATTTTTCCAATCAATATTTCTCTTTTCCAATCAATTTTCTCTTTTCCAATTAGTCAGTGTGGATTACAACCTGTGAATCCCAGAAAATGTCATTGCACACAAATTTTTTTTCTGATTCAATCGCGAAATTAATTGATCCAATTAATTTTTTAATTGGATTCAATCACAAAAATTATAGTATCAATCACAGTTTTAATTGGGTATAAAAAATTCTTGATTAAAAAATTATTTGATTTCATTATAAAATTTCAATTAACTTTTTAATTAATTCAATTAAATCTGATTTTTTTTATTAAAAATGTTACCATTTTCAATTACTTTCTTAACTGGCAAAGTGTTTTTAGCTTGATAAAAAATTGATTGTTTGAAATAATTTTTTAATTAAAAAATTTTCCATCACTTTTTTAACTGACTTAGTCTTCCGAGAAATTTAAAAATGTTCAACTATTGACTTAATATTTCTATCATAATTAAAAAGTTAATTGTTTCAATTAATTGATAAAAATTTCAACTTCAATCAACTTTTTAGTTGAATATATTTTGGTGATATTTTTTCTGTGTCTTTGCGTTTTTCGAACATGTTGTCCGAAGCGAACGTGGCCAATACGAAATGGTTGATTTTTGTCAAATTTCACTATGACTCATCATAAACCCACGAGCGATTATGTTGAGATTGGAGGAATTTTTATTCCTTCCAAATATTAAAAATTAAGTACCGATTTTCCACCCAATATCAATTTATCCGTTTCCGACCCATATCTCAATATGATATTTACGGCAACCAAATCTCTGAAGAATAGTACAACATTATGTTTGAAGTTTATGGGTGATTCAATTTAATTTGTAGTTAAAAAAAAAACTCCACAGTTTAGCAAGAGCAAAAATTTTGTACTCTGCATGGGTATACCATAAAGTTTGTGTCTTAAGCCTTTCGTTTTGCTTTTTCAAACATTTCACAACTAGATCCCAGACGCATATAGGCGTAATCACAAGACACACACACGATGTTAAATTTCATGATTTTGTTACAATTTAAATTACCTGATTTTAACAATAAATTGACATTTTAGTAATGTATAATCGACACCTTCTTCCCCAGTGAGAGAATGACTGTAAAAAAATTTACATAAATAAATTCCATATCCAATGACAAACTAAAGACTTTGACAAATGACCAAAGATTGATGTGCCCTTGTTAAAAATGCCAAACACATTTTCGATGACACATTCATGCCACTTAAACAGAATATTAAAAACAAAAAACCACAACAACTTTTTTCAGTTAAACACTTTTGGGAAGCAAAATTTGTTTTTTTTTTTGGTTTGTTTTTCATTTACCAAATAACAACTAAAGAATAATTAAAATACATTTAAAAAGTCCATCTAAATTGTTTTAATGTATTCACATAAATTCCCTTTGCGGACACTATTTAATACGAAATAAAACCACGAAAAATACATTCAGCATTCAAACATGAGAATCACATGATGTCTTCTGCTCTTTAAAGTTCCAAATTGAGTTTTAATTTAAAGCAAAAGCCATTGTTTCATACAAATTATCGATCGTTATGTCTTTCAACGACTTACGTACATATTTTGTACATTTTATTGATTTAAATACAATTTGGCCATAAAGTTGGTCATTCTATAGCCGGCCACCATCGACCATTGTCAACGAGTCATGGTTAAAGGAATAAATGATGCAGACAGCGGAGAGCCAAAGACCCAGTCTTAGGTAATAAAACACAGACAGCAAAAGGCTAAGACCAATGCATGAATATTCTTGAGAAACTGTCTCATATTGGTATTATTTTTTTTTTTGCATGCATGCTAAGGCAGTTCTTGGACACTAGATTAGCTTAGAATTTGAACATAACCATAACACTTATATTACTACGAAGGGATGCCATTGGCATAATTTTTTTTTTTTTTTTTTTTGTAAAATTAAAATTTAAAATACAGAAATTGCGTTTAATGCTGCCTGTTTGGCCAAAATGTCTAAAGGCAATAGATGCAGCATGACATTAAGGGAATTTGTTCCTGTCTTACTGAATGTGCCTGAGATACACAAGCACGCCATACGCTGAACAAATAATGTAGTTGTACATATATTCCAAAAATGTTTGAAAAAGATTTCTGCATTGCATAGTACTAAATTTATAATTTAGACTGCGAATCTTCCATCAAGGTTAGGTTAGGTTAAGTGGCAGCCCGATGTATCAGGCTCACTTAGACTATTCAGTCCATTGTGATACCATTGGGGAACTTCTCTCTTATAACAGAGTGCTGCCCGATTCCATGATCCATCAAATAATCGTTTAAATCAGGATATCAAGATATCCCGGTCTACCATCGATTGTTGTCACTTTATCCTCCCTGCTAGCCATTTTCTGGGCACTTCGACGAAGCTAGCCAAGAACTGATATACACGCCCGTTTAAACCAATTTTTAAAATTAGTCACAGCAGACAGCCTTCATATTTAATATAACATAAGTGAGTGTCAGTGCTTCTAAATTGTTACCAAAGTAGATTACCTGTTAAAAATAATCACTTAAAAAGGAATGTCAGAGACCCGGATTGAACAGAACTAAATAGCTAAATATAATAATAAAATCATACAGAACGTCGGGAGAATATGAAAAACAAGTATATACAGCACTAAGTTCGGCCTGGCCGAATCTTAAATACCCACCACCATGAACCAAATATTAGGGTTTCCTTTGAAATTTCAGGAGGGCTTGAGGACTTGAGGACAGTTCCCGAAGATAAATTTAAAGATTTCACCTATGAGGACTATATCAGATTCTGGATTTATAAGAACCATTTTTGTTTGAGTTTTAGAGGAATCATTAACATCTCTTGTAAGTGTGCAAGAAAATTATAAAATAACGTCTTGATTTGAAATCTTAAATCTGTAGATTTTCACCCGAGAAGTAAAATCGGGAAATTTTACATAGAGTTTCAAGCAATTTTCATGATCAGTGCGCCTTCTACACCCTCAGGAAGTGAAGTCGGTCTATATGGAGGTATTACCAAATGGACGATAAAAACTTAATCCGATACACGTTTTTGTGAGCCTAATATACCAGAATATTTACAATTTCAGGCAAATCAGATAAGAACTACGGTTTCTAGAAACCCAAGGAGTTAAATCGGGAGATCGTTCCTATGAGGGCTACACTAAAATATGGACCGATACTCACCGTTTTCGGCACACCTCTTTATGACCCGAAAATACCTCTAGATTTCAAATTTCAGGCAAATAGGACAAAAACTTCGGATTCTAGAAGCCCAAGAAGTAAAATCGGGAAATCGATCAATATGGGGGCTATACCAAACTATGGACCGATACTCACCATTTTTCGCACACCTCTTTATGGTCCTAAAATACCTCTAGATTTCCAATTTCAGACAAATTGAATAAAAACTACGGTTTCTATAAGCCCAAGACCCCAAACCGGGAGGTCGTTTTATATGGGGACCATACCAAAACATGGACCGATACTCACAATTTTTGGCACACGTATTTGTGGTCCTACAATACCAACAGATTTCCAATTTCAGGTAAATTGAATAAAAACTGCGGTTTCTATAAGCCCAAGAAGTAAAATCGGGAGATCGGTCTATATGGGGGCTATACCAAAACATGGACCGATACTCACAATTTTTGGCACACCGCTTTATGGTCATAAAATACCTCTAGATTTCAAATTTCAAGCAAATTGGATAAAAACTGCGGTTGCTATAAGCCCAAGACCCCAAATCGGGAGGTTGTTTTATATGGGGACCACTCCAAAACATGGACCGATACTCACAATTTTTGGCACACGTATTTGTGGTCCTGTAATACCTCCAGATTTTCAATTCCAGGTAAATTGAATAAAAACTGCGGTTTCTATAAGCCCAAGAAGTAAAATCGGGAGATCGGTCTATATGGGGGCTATACCAAAACATGGACCTATACTCACCATTTTTGGCACACCTCTTTATGGTCATATAATACCTCTAGATTTCAAATTTCAGACAAATTGGATAAAAACTACGATTTCTATAAGCCCAAGACCCCAAATCGGAAGGTCTGTTTATATGGGGACTATATCAAAACCTGGACCGATATAGCCCATCTTCGAACTTGACCTGCCTGCAGACAATAGACGAGTTTGTGCGAAATTTCAGCACGATTGCTTCATTATTGAAGACTGTAGCGTGATTACAACAGACAGACAGACAGACAGACGGACATCGTTATATCGTCTTAGAATTTCCCCCTGATCAAGAATATATATACTTTATATAGTCGGAAATCGATATTTCGATGTGTTACAAACGGAATGACAAACTTATTATACCCACCACCATTCTATGGTGGTGGGTATAACAAGAGTTTTATTTCAAAAATAAGTTAGGCCTAAATTGCTAAAATTAAATAATAATAAAATCAGAACTAAATATTTCAGTTGCGTGCTAAGCATACACGGTTGCCACTGGTGCAAAAAAAAAAAATGTACGAAAAAAAAACAACCAAAAATCTACCAAATTTAAAACAAAAAAACAATTATTTCTATAGGAAACTATGTCAACATTTTTTTCTATAGAAAATTTTGTTAAAATTTTATTTCCATAGAAAATGTTGTCAAAATTTTATGTCTATAGAAAATGTTGTCAAAATTTTATTTTTAAAGAAAATTTTGTTAAAATTCTATTTCTATAGAATATTTTGTCAAAATTTTATTTCTACAGAAAATTATGTTAAACTTTTATTTCTATTGAAACATTTGTCAACATTTTATTTCTATAGAAAATTTTGTAATCTTTTTATTCCTATAGAAATTTTTGTCATCACTTTAATTATAGAAAATTTTGTCTTCGTTTAATTTCTATTGAAAATTTTGTCATAATTTTGTTTCTATAGAAAATTTTGTCAAAATTTTATTTCTATAGAAAATTTTGTCAAAACTGTATTCCTATAGAAAATTTGGCAAAATTTTATTTCTATAGAAAATTTGGAAAAATTTTATTTCTATAGAAAATTTTGTCAAAATTTTATTTATATATAAAATTTTGTCAATTTTTTTTTATAGAAAATTTTGTCAATTTTTTTATAGAAAATTTTGTCAAAATTTTATTCCTATAGAAAATTTTTTCATCATTTTATTCCAATAGAAATTTTTGCCATCATTTTACTTATAAAAAATGTTGTCATCATTTAATTTCTATTGAAAATTTTGTCATAATTTTATTTCTATAGAAAATGTTGTCAAAATTTTATTTCTATAGAAAATGTTGTCAAAATTTTATTTCTATAAAAAATGTTGTCATAATTTTATTTCTATAGAAAAGTTTGTCAAAATTTTATTACTATAGAAAATTTTGTCAAAATTTTATTTCTACAGAAAATTTTGTCAAAAGTTTATTTCTATAGAAAATGTTGTCAAAATTTTATTTCTATAGAAAATTTTGTCAAAATTTTATTTCTATAGAAAATTTTGTCAACATTTTATTTCAATAGAAAATTTTGTCAAAATTGTATTCCTATGGAATTTTTTGTCATCATTTTACTTATAGAAAATTTTGTCACCATTTTATTTCTATAGAAAAATTTGTTAAAATTTTATTTCTATAGAGAATTTTGTCAAAATTTTATTCCTATAGAAATTTTTGTCATCATTTTACTTTAAAAAAATTTTGTCATAATTTTGTTTCTATAGAAAATTTTGTAAAAATTTTATCCCATAGCAAATTTTTGTCCAAATTTTATTTCTTTAGAAAATTTTGTCAAAATTTTATTTCTATAGATAATTCTGTCATCATTGTATTTCTATAGAAATTTTTGTCATCGATTTATTTCTATAGAAAATTTTGTCAAAATTATATTTAATTATATTTAAAGAGGAAGATTTTGTAAAATCTATCAAAACATCAACCCCTGCAAATAAAGAAATTTCTATAATTTCTATAATTTCTATATAACAAGATTTCACAGGCAGTTGTTGGCTTTTGAATTGCTCCGCGAGTAAGATCCAAAAGTTCTATCCAGTTTAAATAACAAAATTTTGCGCACAAAACAAAGTAAACAGTTACACAGTCTTACACAAGTTTACATACGGTTTAAGAAATTGTATTTTCTTTAATTATTAAAATATAATAAAATATGCATATATATGCTTTAGATTTTGTAAATTAATTTGAAAAACAAAGTATTTGTCCATTTTCAAGAAGATGTTTTTAGTTTGGATTATAAACAACAACAAGAAACATGTTTAGTTATAAGGTAAAAACCTCAAGGGTATGTAAACTTATGTGAGACTGTGTATATGGCCAAAAAATCATACTTCCTGAAACATTGAAATTGTATTCCATTTTTTGAGATTGCCATAATAACGTATAATAACTATATTTCATCCTTTCCATAAAACCAAATATGAATTAAAATAAAAGAAAAAATCCCTGCGATATTAACCACGCAGCGTTTCTTGTTATTTCCCTACGGGAAATGGTGTGTATGGACCAGTCCCAGTTCTGGTCAAAGCGTATGGAAGGGACCGGTCACTTTAACATGGGTTTGTC
This sequence comes from Haematobia irritans, assembly GCF_050003625.1. Taxonomy (NCBI): domain Eukaryota; kingdom Metazoa; phylum Arthropoda; class Insecta; order Diptera; family Muscidae; genus Haematobia; species Haematobia irritans. The sequence continues at coordinate 259,990,910 of NC_134397.1, forward strand.
ATTGACGGGGTAAATTTACATTTTAGGACGCGTCTTGGACTCATCCCAAAGGACAAGTTCTGGGACAATATGGGAGCGCCCCATAGACAGGTACTCAAGAACCATTCTCAGACAAACACTTAGAAATCTGTTTCAATTTGGGCATCCCAATCGAACCCGAAATTAAAAAAAAAAAAACTTTTAAAATATGTCGAACAATAGGTTATTCTGATAATTTTATGTCACTAACCCCCATTTTCATGAAGCTCCGTTAGTATTGCGTCAACTAACGAACTTTTAAAACTTATTATGGACACATCTGTCATTTTGCCTATATATTCCATATCCCAGTTTGGAACTTAACTAGCGCAAATTTTTGTGTTAAACTTAACCGAAGAGTAGATATTTGCAATTTACTTTCTGCTAACTGGCAGTTAAAGCCTAACGGAACTACATGAAAATGGTCGTAAATGTGAAAATGTTTGATATTAAAATCTTAATGGATCTAAGATTTTAGTATCAAGCAAGTATGTAAATAAATTACGACTATTTAAAAATTGCAACTAACAGGTACCCGTTCTGTGATAGGTCCGTCAGTGGCAATTTGCACCAATTTCCCATAGGGTTTTGAAAATCGTGCGAAATTTTTCTTCTTCATTCAACTTATTTGAACAGTAATCGAAATTTATATCCACGTTTAGTTTTAAAAATGTTTGATATATACTTTGTATTCCATTTAACTTAGGAAATTTTCTTTTAAAATTCTAAACATAAAATATCTTTTTTATTTTAATTTAGCCTGATATCAATTTTTTCCAAAAAAAAAATTCATTTTAATACCACTTCAAAAACGGGGCGTTTTTCTGTACGAATTACTATTTTGTCGCCGTCATCCCTATTGCGAAGGCATTTAGTGATGCTTCTCTTCGACGGGTAACTTAGCAACAAAAAATTCTGAGTTTCCATGGCCCTGGTCTTTTGTTGTTGTATGTATCATACAGCCGTATCTGTCACACGAATTTGATGCTTTAATACCTTTTAACACTAATCGTATTACGGGCAATCAATTGTGATGAGAATATGAAAAAGAAACATACCGAACTCCACACAACATTGCTAAAGTCCAGAAAAGAGAATGACTGTTTTTTTTTTCTTGGGGGATTTTGAACTGAAAAAATGCCCCTATACCTCACATCAATAAGAAGGCTTCGGGTATTTGTATGGGCCTTTTGCTTCATGAGCCTTTCATAGCTTCACGGCTTGGTAGAGTGACTAACAATTTTTGGTTATTTGCTATTTTAGGAGAAGCCCACAAATACTCATTTGTGGGTTTTTGTTTCCAGTTTGTGTTTTTTGGGCAATTCAAAAGATTTTCTCACGTGTTTGTTTAATTTTTTTTCTTATATGGGGACTTTTTAATTTAATTTTTTTTGTAGTTTATTTTAAATCCCAGTTTATGTTACAAATGATGACGGTACGTGTGGTAAAGTTAGGGATTTTGGAGAGATCTTTTCGACCATTTGAAGGAATTGGAGCGTTCCATCATCACCAAACTATAGCTTAATCATCAATGGCGTTTGACTTCCTTAAGAAAACCCAAAAAAAAAAAAATATTCAAGACACAACACATATACAAATCAAATGCACCCCCTTGCCCTTCACGCCTGTGGTCCATGTTCAAAAAATAAATACAAAACAACAATTTCCATTAGTTAACGATTTATGACCATGATTTGTAGTTGTTGTTGCTTTTGGTCTTTTGGTTTAGTTTTAAATAATGATCTGCATTTTATTGTTTTGGTTGATCCTATGGGGAATAGTCATAGATGTCAGATGTCTTAGAGTTTGAATATTCCTGTGGCGATTGTTGCAAGACGGGAGCCAACCAAACACTCTCACACAGGAAATGAGTTTGAATTGTGTTTTTTCAGAGAGGGGGGATTAACAGTTTATGAAATTAATTTCCTTTTTGGGAGAACAGAAGTTTATTGTCAGAATTAGAAACTAAAAGAGAAATAAATAATTAACTATGTGTCAAATTTTTCATTTTGGGGGGGAATTTAATTAATGTGGCTTGTCCGTAGAGAACAAAAACTGAAGACTTAAGACATAAACTTTTGGTGTTAGCAGGGAAGGAGAAGATGTGCATCTCCTCTCACATGTTAGAGAAATGATGAGAGCCGCTGTGTTTTACAATGTTTAGCATGTCGGTCTTGCACACAAAGGGTCGTGGGTTCAATCCCAGTTTCGACCGAACAAATAAAAGTTTTCTCAATTAAGTTTTCCAATTAAGTTGAAGTTGAAAAATTTGTCAATTATTATATTTATATTTATACAATTAACTTTTTAATCGAGATAGAAGCATTAACTGAATTAAGTCAATGATTGAAAATTTTTAAATTTTTAATTAAAAAATTAACTTTTTTAATCAAATTCGGAAGACTAAGTCACTTAAAAAAAGTGATGAAAATTTTTAATGAAACATTTTTGAAATAAAATTTTTTTCAAACAATCATTTTTTTAATCAAACTATAAACACAAAGTCAGATAAGAAAGTAATTGAAATAGTCGCGTTTTTAATTCAAAACAAGTATATACACGCAAAGAAAAAAAACGTTTGGAAAACGTGTACCGAAAACGTTTTTCTTTTGTTAGAGTTTTTTGAATTGCTTCGAAAATTTTAAACTTTTATCACCAAAAAAATTCGTTTGTTACAAAATTTTTATTTTTTCAATAAAAAAAGTTATTTTTGAAATAACAACACAGTCCATTTCGTTTATATCAAACACTGTTCTTTTCTGACTTTAGGTCTTTAATAAGACACATTTTACAGTTCAAAATTTAATATAGTACAATGTAATGTTGAACATTTTTTCGGAATCTTCCGAATATATCTGGAATATATGTAAAAAAAAACAAAAGCAAAAAAAAAAAAACTTTGGCCGAAGCAGGGATCGAACCCACGACCCTTGGCATGAGAGTCGGACGTAGCTACCACGGCTCCACGGTGCCAAACTAAATGTTTGTTTCTGTTAAATAAACTTTGTTTATTCGGTTCGTGGGCGCCGCAAGCTATGCTATATAAATATAACTTATATGGATATTTATCTATTGATGACCATAACAGGTACATAGCTCAGTGGTTAGTGTGTTGGCTTACAATGTGCATGGTCCGCGGTTCGATTCTCCGTCCAGGCGAAAGGTAAAAAAAATTTTAAAAATTTATAAAATCGTATAATTTCTTCTACATTGTTGGTATTACAGGAAAAGGTGTTAAGAACTAAAAATCCTCGTGGATGTGAGAAAGATATGAGGGACAATGCAATTAGCAAGAAAATAATGTGTTTTTTTGAGCTAGTCTTTATGAAATTGTTTTTACATCCTGGAAAAGAATAAACCTTTATCACAAAAAGTATATACTTTTTGTTTACTCTCGGGGGAGAATCGGGACGAAAGCTGCAAAGTGCTTGGTGGTTAGGAGGTGCTTTGACCGATGTCTTGAGGGGAAGTGGACTGTAATTGGTGATGGTCGAAGACGGCGAAGAACTTCAATGAAAAGAAGAGAGATCAATGCTGGAAACCCTTGCCAGACACAATATCTCACACAAAAGATATTATGGGCAAATAATTGGGAAATGAAAAGAGAGTGAGAATTAGGTTTTGTGGTTGATTTATTGGGATGCTTTGTGTGCTCACCTAAGTAAGTCTAAGAACCAAGTGAGTGTTAAAAAATTCATGTACCATCCACGAAACATCTTATAAATATTTCAATAATTCACAATAGAGAACAGTGTTTTTACAACTATAAAATTCATGACAATTATTCAATTCAGTATCGTACATATATTTATGACAAATAGTTTTTAAGTCTAAACTATTATGTTTAGACATACCGCCGGGTCAGAAAAAGTTATTGTTCACTTGAGCACAAAACTGATGCTAGAGCTCTAATGGCTTCCGAGAGAAGTTGTTGATTTGGAGCCGGTTTGGATGTAGTCCTGTTGCCTTTATGCGCTCTTTTCTGCTGATTAGTGGATGCATTTTTCATTGGTTTTCGAATCTGTGATAGATTGTTGTTGGAATTGTGTAACTTCCGTTGACTATCCCTGCTTTGATGATAACTCGCGTGTAGAAGGGTGTGATGAGGCCGTCCGCATGTTTGGCACATGTTGGGCGATCGGCAATCGCGAAACCGATGGCTACGCGCCAAACAATTAATACAGTAAACTTCGGCTAGTACCATGGCTTTTCGCTCTCTTGGAGTCATCCACAGAAATTTTGGGCATACCTTTAAAGCATGGAACTTGTTACATAATTTACATTTATAGACATTAGGTTTTAATTGGTGTCTTGTTGAGATTCTGCAAATAAATATAAAAATAGTTAGGGGTATCTTAAAGTAAAATATGATGGAAAACCATATATCTTAAATTGATATGGGTTGTTGTTATGCTGTTTGATTTTCATCTGTTGAGTTTGAGAATGGGAGATAACAAAGTTTTGATATGGGTCTTTTAAGAATTCCGGTTGAAGTACGTACATCTGCAACACGAACATTGCTATCGGATCCCATATACGTTTTTTCTATCCTTCCCAAACACCATTCGCTTGGAGGAAGTAAATCATCCATAACTATTACCATGTCACCGTTCTTAAGGTTTGGAAGAGAATTTTTCCATTTGTAGCGTTTTTGTAGGGACTTAAGGTAATCTTGTTTCCATCTAACTGAGAATTGGTGATGGATTGCTTTTAGTTTAAGCCACCTATTTATGAGAGAAATATTGGAGGACAAGGGTTCTGGTAGTGCCATTAGGGGGGATCCTCTAAGGAAATGACCTGGGGTAAGTGCGGTTAAGTCCGTAGGATCCTCAGATAATGCGGAGATTGGGCGAGAATTCAAGACTCCCTCTATCCGAGCAAGTATTGTAGATATTTGTTCGAAATTGAATTTATGGGAGCCAGTAAGCTTTTTGAAATGAATTTTAAAGCTTTTAACTGCGGCCTCCCATAGGCCGCCCATATGAGGTGCATGTGGTGGGATAAATTTCCACTCAAATCCGTGAATCGAGTATCTTTCAGCGATATCCCTTGATGTTATTTTCAAAAATTGAGAAAATTCCCTCAAAAGAGTCCGGCTTGCGCCAAGAAAATTTCTTCCGTTATCGGAAACCACCCGATGGGGGAGACCCCGCCTCCCGACAAATCGGGAAAAGGCCGCTTCGAAAGCAGCCGACGAGAGATCGGAGCAAGCTTCCAAATGCACGGCTTTTGTTGCGAAACAAACAAAGACACACACATAGCCTTTTATTATTGGAGAATTCCGAAGTGTCGAGCTTTTCAGGTCAAATGGACCTGCAAAATCCACCCCAGTGATGTGAAATGGTGAAGAAAATGTGCATCTTTCTGGTGGAAGAGGTGCCATAATTTGGGAACCTGGATTATGTCTATAAATAATACATGTCTTGCATTTATGAATAATGCTTTTTACTCTAGGTTTGAGTCGGGAAATGTAAAATTCGGTTTGAGTAAACCTACACATTTGGTTGCTTTCTGCATGAGCCAAAAAATTATGTAAGTGTAGTAAATAAAGATAGCATAGTCTAGAGTTACCTGGAAGTATGATTGGGTAACGCTCTCGATATGGAAGAGATGACTCAGACAATCTACCATTTACACGTAAAATATTTTTAGAGTCTAAGAACGGGTTTAAGGTTGACAAATTGCTCTTACGTGAAATCGGTTGAGAATTTACAAGAGTTTCATACTCTATTGGGTGAAATTTCTTTTGGGAGAGTATAATTAATCGAGTCTTTACAAATTGTAACTCATCAAGACTCAAATCGATACTTGGAATTCTAATTGAGGTTTTGAATCGAGGGTTAACTCTGTGGTAAAATCTGAAAGCGTAAGAAAGGACCCTTAACGCTCTTGTGTATGATGAAAATCTGAATAATATGTCATCTTCTTTGGTAGAAACGTGACAAGTAGTAACCTGAGTGCTTTCTGGGAACGTTAACGGATTTTTCTTGGGCCAATGGGAATCTGATTTTGTTAACCAATTCGGTCCATTCCACCACAAAGTGTTGGACATAAGATCCTGCGGTTTGCAGCCGCGCGTGCCAAGATCTGCTGGGTTTTCGTGCGTGGAAACGTATCTCCATTTAGCATTCGGAGTAAAATCTAGAATTTGAGAAGTGCGATTGGCTACATAGGTTTCCCATGACATGGGGGGCTTTGACAACCATCCAAGAACAATGGATGCGTCTGTCCACAGGGTTATCGAATTGACGTTGCTTTCGAAAATTTTCAGAACATAGTTCACTAATTTGGATAAAAGTACAGCACCATTAAGCTCTAATTTCGGAAGAGTTATGGTCTTCAAGGGGGCTACTTTGCTTTTAGCCGTTAGTAGATTACAGGTAACCTGAGATGGGGACACTTCACATCTCACGTACACGCATGCGCAGTACGCGACTTTTGATGCGTCACAAAAGCCATGTATCTCAATATTACTACTTGGAGTGAATTGGATCCATCTTGGGATCTTTATGTCTTCAATATGGGGTAAATCGAGTTGTAAAGTTTCCCAGTTAGTTAGAGAATCGGGATTAATTGGTTCATCCCACTCGGTACCCTCCAGCCAGAGTTGCTGCATGAGGATTTTCGACCGAATTACAACAGGCGTTATCCAACCAGCGGGATCAAATAACTGCGCTACAATAGATAGTATTTTGCGCTTGGTTGGGTTTGAATCTGGTTGTGGTGGAACATATGTATAGGAAAAGTGGTCTAGAAGCGCATTCCACTTTATGCCTAAAGTCTTAGTTGAACTTTTCTCAGAGAAACGTAAAAAATCTAAGTCATATAGATCTTCTTTGGGAAGTTTGGTAAGTAAATCCGAGTTATTTGCCGTAAACTTTTTCAATGGGAACCCAGCAGATTTGAGAACCGCAATCAGATCTTTCTGTGCCTTTAAAGCCTCTTCGATTGAGAAACCCCCGGACAAAATGTCGTCAACATAAGTCTCTTTACGCAATATTTTTGATACGGTTGGAAACTGGGCTTCACAGTCGGTGGCTAATTGCTGTAAAGTGCTTATTGCTAGAAAGGGGGCACAGTTTACACCAAACGTAACTGTATTCAATTGATAATCTTTAATAGGACCATTTTTATTTGGTTGAAATAAAATGCGTTGATATGGCCTATCTGCGGGGTGTACCTTTATTTGACGGTACATTTTTTGAATATCTCCACTAAACACAAACTTGTATCTCCTCCAATTGAGGATTGTAGATATCAAATCTGTTTGGAGAGTGGGACCCGTGTAGAGCACATTATTTAGAGAAACTCCGGACTTAGTTTTGCGGGAGGCGTTGAAAACAACCCTTACTTTAGTAGACCTATGTTCAGGTCGCACTACCGCGTGATGTGGGAGGTAATATGAGGAAAATTTACCCATGGTAGCAATTTCTTGGGAGGAAGTTTCTTCCATGTGATTCAATGAGATATATTCATTGAGAACAGCATGGTATTCCTTTTGGAGCTCTGAGTTAGCGGACAATGTTCTTTCTAATCTTGAATATTGCCCTAGAGCGAGAAAACGTGACGAGCCTAGAAATAGCGCATCGGGAAAGTCTTGTTTGAACGGGAGCCGTACTATATATCGGCCATCAGAATCACGAGTTGTAGTAGATGAATAAAAATGTTGACAATATTTGTCCTCATCCGAACAAATTGGGTCAGAGGGAATTTCCTCGATTTCCCAAAACTTCCTAAGAATATCGCTAATTTTCTTGTCCTCGTAAGGGACAACATTTGTTGTGAACATGGATATGTGTGTTGCCATGGGACCGCTGAGTACCCATCCAAAGATGGTGTTATAAGCGGATGCCTGTCCACAAATATTTTTCTTTATACCTTCTATGTTTATGAATCTTTCTGAGTCATTTCCGAGAATCAAATCAATATTGGACGATTTATTAAAATGGGGATCAGCTAAGTCCAATTCTCTGAGCTCCTTGGAGTATGCGACGTTAAAAGAAACAGAAGGTATTTTTTTTGTGAGCTTGGGAAGAATAATCGCAGAAATTTCAAACCGAAAACCATTTCTGGGACAATACAGTGTCAATTCACATTCCTTATCCGCTTTTTGGGTTGTTTCACCAACTCCACTTATTTCAAAAAGAGATCTGCGATATGGCAGTTTCAATAAATTTCGAACCCTTTCAGACAGGAAAGTTCTCTGGGATCCCGGGTCAATCAATGCTCGTATTGTGAATAGTTCACCTTGATGTTCGAGTTCGACCAAGGCTGTACGAAGTAATATCGTTTCATTATTCATAGAAAAGTTTGCTTGAACCTGAGAAAATGTTGCCCGTGATGTCGAGGGCGATTGTGCATCAAAATTGTCTCCTACTTCAGAAGTAGCCGCAATGTTGCTCTCAGAAGATAAGGGTTTGGAATTTTGTATATTAGGATCAGATTGATCTAAATGTAAGAGAGTGTTGTGTTGCTTTTTGCACAGCATGCACCTATACTTGCTCTTACACTTCGATTTTAGGTGAGTGTCAGACAGGCAATTGTTGCAAATCTTATTTCTAAAGACGAAATCGATCCTTTCTTGGGTGGAAAATTTACGAAATTCTGGACAAATGCGTATACTGTGCTTTTGATTACACAATGGACATGGGGACTCAAGTTTTTCTTGAGATGCATACATTTGAACTTTATTAGACGAGGGGAGCTTGTTTGAGGGAGGGAAAGATCGGCCTTCTCTAGCAGATTTGAAACTAGTGATTCGCTCTACCACCTCAAATCGATTTATTAAGAATGTGTCCATTTGAGACCAAGTGGGAAGTTCGCGATGGGATTTTAGCGATTGTTCCCATTGAGATATGGTTTCTTCTGGAAGCTTAGTTGATACCAAGTATATCAATATAGGATCCCAATCATCAACATTTATGGCTAAGCTTTTTAAAGTGCACAAGCAATCGTTTACTGTGGAATGAATTTTCTGTAGTGACTCACTATCTTCTGTTTTCGCAACAGGAATGTTAAATAAAATCTTAAGTTGGTTGTCCACCAGTACTCGTTTGTTTTCAAAGCGCGATTTTAATGCATTCCAAGCATGGGAGAAATTTTCATCACATAATGGGTATCGTTTCACAATAGCACCGGCACTACCTTTCGTTTTATTTCTCAAGTGGTAGAGTTTTTGGGCAGGAGTGAGTTTAGGGTGATTCATGTACACTGCCGTGAACATGTCACGAAATGAAGGCCATTCTTCGTAACTACCCTTGAATACCTCTGTATCGCATGGGGGAACTTTAATGCATACATTTGAGTTGTCTGAGAATTGACTGACATTTTGTGAAAGCTCTCTTGGAGCTGATGGACGCCGGAGCGTTACGTTTTGGGAATTTGGAACTGAGGAAATTCTTAAGATATCTAACATCTTAGACCTTGTTCCATAGTAGGCCTCTGCGCAGTTATCAAAGTTAATTTGAACATTTTCTTTGGCCTCCTTCGTGTGGGAAAACTCTGGGCATAAAAACACATCTTCATAGTCACGTTGGAGCCTGTTCCATCTTTGATCCAAATCTTCTAGTCTGACTTCAATGGCAGAGTCTGTTAGATTTGTAACATCGATCTCATCGTACACTTTACAAAAGTTAATGAGGTGATTATAGCCAAAAAGAAATTTTTCGTAAAACCTTGAAGATCTCGAAGTAGAATTTTCCCCGTGGGTCTTGGAGGATGATCCACTTGGGGCAGAGTCGTTATTTTGTGAGGGGTCTAACATATTGACGCGAGACTCGATATTGGACATAGATGAACTTAATAATATGACAAACTTTTAAGCTACAGTAGAATGAAACACTTTGCGGAAAAGAAATCAAACCGTGGGTTACAAATCAAGCCACTTTTCGTAACAATATTAAGCTTTTTCCCTTTTTGTTTTGGTGCTCAATGGCAATCCTACAGAATTGAAACGTGAGACAAGCTATATACAGCAAATGAGTATATTCGTAAAATTTTAAGTTGATTGTAAACCCTTTGTAATGAAATTATTTTATAGTAATATATTCGTCGTAAATTTCAAATGCAACAAACTAACTTGATTATAATCCAGGTGGAGAAAAAAGATAGATAGATTATAGTGTTTTAAGCTACAGGATTAATTGCAAATCCTTTTTATTGTAGCATTCGTAGCTAAAGGATTATTTGTAAATCCTTGAGTGGACAACCTCTTTATGGCAGTTAAAGGATTATTTGTAAATCCTTGAGGGGACAGATTTTTTATGGCATTTATAGCCTAGACAAGCGAAATTTTAAAATTTTTTAGATACACTTGGAGATAAAATTTATGGTAAACAAATTTTCAAACCAATGATTCTACATTATATCACTTTTGTTTCACAGAGACATTACGCCACGAATATATACTTTTTGAACTTGTTTGCGTAATTTAAAATCCCAAGAGAATTTTGAAGCAAATCGAAAACAGCATAAACTTCAATTTTTTAAATTTGTTTCAAATCATATAAATAAATAATATTGAGAAAATTATTTTTAAATAAAGATTAGTGGGGTTAGTAGTAAATCTGAGGGATCATTAAAATATAACGTTCTCCATATTTTCATTGATTAGAAAACCATTTCTAATTTCATCCAACTTGGGAGTATTCCCATTTAAACTTGGGTTTTAACAAAAATATCGATATTTCGGCATAAATATAATTAAAAAGATTTAATTGTTGCCTCATATGAGCATAAACCGTTAACTTCTAATTGAAGTTTTTTGATGCATACAGATTGTATGTTGTTTCGATAATTTTCTGTAATCGATGTACTGTGCGTACTCTCTCTTGGAAAATCCAATGTGTGTGTGAGTGAGCGTAATGATATTGTTAGCAATGCGTTTAAGAGAAAGTATGTCGTAGTTAATACGCTCTTCTATTTGTACTCTTATTTTTGAAGGCAGAGGGTGAGCTGCATAATTATCATAGTTTTACATCGAAGAGAATGTGGGGTAGTATGTGTTAGTAATTTATTACAAAATGCTAATTTTGACAAATGACTTACATTCCACAATGCTCGTACAATTTATATTTATTTATTTTTTCCTCGAATCCCGAAAATCCGCTTAAAGCCGACTTACAAATCGTTTTTATCAAAATTAGAAACAACATTCAAAAAATCGATAATCAAATTTTTGCACAATCGATCAGATTTTCGCTAAATTAAATTATTGAATCTTATTCCACAGTATGTAGTCTTTAAATAATATTTGTTTTAAATTGGTAGGAATCCTGCGTTTAGATGCAGATTTTTTAAATCACTGGACCACTGTTCTCTACAAATTTCGTCATATACATCTTTCTTGTTGCACATTTCCTTTTTTATTTATTTACTTATTTATTATTATTTTTTTTTTTTTTTTGACGTTTCTTTTCTGTAAAGATTTCGGCGAAATTCTTGTTGTTAAGAAAGTAGTGTAAAGACGAGATAATAATGAAAATGCCAAAACAAATGCGAGGATAATTTAAGAATTTGGGTAAACAATAAAAATTGTTGCACTTGTTTATTTCTGTAACTGTTTTGAAACATTGAGAAATTGGGTGTAATGACGGAATTCAGAAAATATGTATTTATAAATGTAAGGGCAAGACAATGAAAAATAACAATATTTTGGGAATTATAACTGTAAATTTTATGCAAAAAATTTGCAAATTATAACAGGATTTCTGCAACAAATTTCTGACTTTGAGTTTTTTTTTTTCTTTTTAATACAATGTGATTTCATATGACAATTTTTTGAACAAGCTTTCGAGGTTATGTTATGTTATATGTTGTTTTCCAGTTTTCTATGCATTTTCTGATGATTTTTAAAATTATGATGATTATTTTGGAAATGATCTCAAAATATAATATTTATGAGATTACATTGACATTTTTGCCACAAATTAATTATCTAGCACATGTTATATTTTTCAGCAATATATAAATTATGAACCGATAAAATTTGTATTTTTACGTTGGCGGAGAATTTTTATCGTATTTTTAATATTTCTTTTAGTTTTCCGTATCATATACATAGATTATTTCAATTTTTGCAAATCACGAAGCTCGTCTTTAAATTGAGAAAAATTTATAATTTCAATAATGTAATTTTTTATACTTTCCATAAAATAATTTTCCGAACGAATTTTGATAATACGTTTTAATTGCGCTTTAATAAATATCCGTTTAACGATCGATAAGAACTACCGTTTTGTAAGTCTGACCTTTATAATGGTTTTTTACGACTGTTTTCATTGTTTCGTTTTTTATCAAAGTTTACCTGGAATCCGCTCTTCCCGTCGATGTAGAACTTCGCTGCCTGGAAATTTCTCTTTTCGAAAGGACCATGTTTACTCTCGGGGGAGAATCGGGACGAAAGCTGCAAAGTGCTTGGTGGTTAGGAGGTGCTTTGACCGATGTCTTGAGGGGAAGTGGACTGTAATTGGTGATGGTCGAAGACGGCGAAGAACTTCAATGAAAAGAAGAGAGATCAATGCTGGAAACCCTTGCCAGACACAATATCTCACACAAAAGATATTATGGGCAAATAATTGGGAAATGAAAAGAGAGTGAGAATTAGGTTTTGTGGTTGATTTATTGGGATGCTTTGTGTGCTCACCTAAGTAAGTCTAAGAACCAAGTGAGTGTTAAAAAATTCATGTACCATCCACGAAACATCTTATAAATATTTCAATAATTCACAATAGAGAACAGTGTTTTTACAACTATAAAATTCATGACAATTATTCAATTCAGTATCGTACATATATTTATGACAAATAGTTTTTAAGTCTAAACTATTATGTTTAGACACTTTTCTTCCAAATACACTTCCTTACAGCGAAAAGCAAATGAGAAACGAACTTTGTTTGTCTAAAATTTCGTTTGGGAGGAAAGAATTATTTTTTTGCGTGTACCATACCCACCACCATCAATAAAATATAAGAGTTTACTTTGAAAACTCTTCGTCGTAGCGGGTTTCTTGATAATATAAGATAATATAAGATAATATCAGATTCTACCTATGAAGACTAGATCAGATTCTGGATTTATGAGAACCAATTTTGTTTGAGTTTTAGAGAAATCATAAACATAACGTCTATATAATGAAATAACGCCTTGATTTGAAGTCTTAAATTGGTAGATTTTTCGCCCTTAATTTAAATGAATACGATGAGTAAAATCTGGAAATTTTACTTTGAGTTTCGAGCAATTTTCATGATCAGTGCGCCTGTTATACCCTGAAAGAAGTGTTTTCTTTTCTGAGGAACGAAATTTTAGACAAGCAAAGTTTTCTTTTGACACACATTTTAGAGACAATCGTTGAATCGCTTATCAAAAATTCGGATTAGGTTGCTCTAAACGAAAATACTTTATACGAAAGGGGAATTTCGTTTGTCTGAAATTTCATTCCGGAGGAAAATATTTGTTCTTTGGGTGTACCCTCAAGAAGTTAAATCAGTCTATATCGATACCTTACCAAACGGACCGGTAAAAATAAATGCGATACAGAAACTACGGTTTCCAGGTCGAGTCATGCCAAATTCGGCTGACCTATTTGTGGTCAGCTGGATTCCAGAAGTCCTAGAAAGAAATTGGGGAGTTAGGTCTATATGGGGACTATACCAAAATATGGACCAATACTCACCACCTCTTAATGTTCCTCAAATACCTCTAGAATTCTACTTTCGGACGAATTCGATAAAAACTACGGATTCTAGAAGCCCCAGATATAAAGTCGGGAGATAGGTCTATATGGAGGCTATACCAAAACATCGACCGATAGGCACCATTTGCGACACACCTATTTGTGATCTCAAAATACCTCTAGATTTTCAATGTCAAGAAAATCGGCTAGAAAATATAGTCTCTAGACGCCCAAGAAGTAAAATTGACCGATACACCTCAATTTCCTCACACCTATTTGTGGTCCCAAAAAACCTCTAGAATAAAAATCGAGAGATCGGTCTATATGGCGGCTATACCAAAACATGGACCGATACGAACCACTTTATGGTCCTAAAATACCTCTAGATTTTCAATTTCTGGCAAATCGGATAGAAAAGACAGTTTCTAGACGCCCAAGAAGCAAAAACAGGATTTTCTAGATTTTCAATTTCAGGCAAATTGGATAAAAACTACACGCAAAAAAATAATTCTTTCCTCCCAAACGAAATTTTAGACAAAAAAAGTTCGTTTCTCATTTGCTTTTCGCTGTAAGGAAGCGTATTTGGAAGAAAAGTATATACTTTTTGTGATAAACGTTTATTCTTTTCCAGGATGTAAAATCAATTTCATAAAGACTAACTCAAAAAAAAAACATTTTTTTCTAATTGCATTTTCCCTCACATCTTTCTCACATCCACGAGGTTTTTTAGTTCTTAACACCTTTTCCTGTAATACCAACAATGTAGAAGAAATTATACAATTTTATACATTTTTTTTTACCTTTCGCCTGGACGGAGAATCGAACCGCGGACCATGCACTTTGTAAGCCAACACACTAACCACTGAGCTATGTACCTGTTATGGTCATCAATAGATAAATATCCATATAAGTTATATTTATATAGCATAGCTTGCGGCGCCCACGAACCGAATAAACAAAGTTTATTTAACAGAAACAAACATTTAGTTTGGCACCGTGGAGCAGTGGTTGCTACGTCCGACTTGCATGCCAAGGGTCGTGGGTTCGATCTCTGCGTCGACCAACGTTTTTTTTTTTTTTTTTTTTACATATATTCCAGATATGTTCGGAAGATTCCGAAAAAATGTTCAACATTACATTGTACTATATTAAATTTTGAACTGTAAAATATGTCTTATTAAAGACCTAAAGTCAGAAAAGAACAGTGTTTGATATAAACAAAATGGACTGTGTTGTTGTTTCAAAAATAACTCTTTTTATTGAAAAAATAAAAATTTTGTAACAAACGAATTTTTTGGTGATAAAAGTTTAAAATTTTAGAGCAATTCAAAAAACTCTAACAAAAGAAAAACGTTTTCGATACACGTTTTCCAAACGTTTTTTTCTTTGCGTGTACGGTTTTTATAAGCCCACGACTCCAAATCGAGAAGTCGGTTTATATGGGGACTATATCAAAACTTATCGGTTATAGCCCATCCTCGAACTTGACCTGCCTGCAAACCAAAAACGAATTTGTGCCAAATTTCAAGACCATAGGACGCCATTATAGAAGGCTGTAGCGTGATTACAACAGACAGACAGACAGACGGACAGACGGAAATAGTCACGTTTTTAATTCAAAACAAGTATATACAGCAGTAAGTTCGGCCGGGCCGGATCTTAAATACCCACCACCATCAATAAAATATAAGAGTTTACTTTGAAAACTCTTCGTCGTAGCGGGTTTCTTGATAATATAAGATAATATCAGATTCTACCTATGAAGACTAGATCAGATTCTGGATTTATGAGAACCAATTTTGTTTTGAGTTTTAGAGAAATCATAAACATATCGTGTATATGATGAAATAACGCCTTGATTTGAAATCTTAAATCTGTAGATTTTTTCGCCCTTAATTTAAATGAATACGGTGAGTAAAATCTGGAAATTTTACTTTCAGTTTCAAGCAATTTTCATGATCAGTGCGCCTGTTATACCCTGAAAGAAGTGTTTTCTTTTCTGAGGAACGAATTTTTAGACAAGCAAAGTTTTCTTTTGACACACATTTTAGAGACAATCGTTGAATCGCTTATCAAAAATTCGGATTAGTTTACTCTAAACGAAAATACTTTATACGAAAGGGGAATTTCGTTTGTCTGTAATTTCATTCCGGAGGAAAATACTTTTTCTTTGGGTGTACCCTCAAGAAGTTAAATCGGTCTATATCGATGTCTTACCAAACGGACCGGTAAAAATAAATGCGATACAGAAACATCGGTTTCTAGAAGCCCAAGGAGTTAAATCTGGAGATCGGTCTATGTGGAGGCAATACTAAAACATAGGTCGATACATGCCATATTCGGCTGACTATTTGTGGTCAGCCGGATTCCAGAAGTCCTAGAAAAAAATTGGGGAGTTAGGTCTATATGGGGACTATACCAAAACATGGACCAATACTCACCACCTCTTAATGTTCCTCAAATACCTCTAGAATTCCACGAATTTGTGCCAAATTTCAAGACCATAGGAATTTGTGCCAAATTTCAAGACCATAGGACGCCATTATAGAAGGCTGTAGCGTGATTACAACAGACAGACAGACAGACAGACAGACAGACAGACGGACAAACGGACATGATTATATTGTCTTAGAATTTCTCGAAAAACGGACATGCTTATATCGTCTTAGAATTTCTCCCTGATCAAGAATATATATATATACTTTATATAGTCGGAAATCGATATTTTGATGTATTACACACGGAATGACAAACTTATTATACCCCCACCACCATTCTATGATGGGGGGTATAAAAATAATTGAATTTTGCCATCAACATCAATTAATTTTTTAATTGGATCCAACCATTTGTTCATCTTTCAGGAAGCCAATGACCACTGCACCCCATCACCGTGCCTAGAGGGACGATGCTTAAATACACCAGGCAGCTATTACTGCCATTGCCCACCAGGTCGAGCTGGCAAACATTGTGAACAAATTCGACCGCTTTGTAATCAACCGCAATGTAATGGTATGTATCCCCCCACCTTATCTGCCAATACTTCATCAATAATTATGTCGATCGAATTTAAAAGCGATTTCAAGCAGAATACAAGTTTTCATTGATTAATGAACTCTTCTGCAGAGAAACAGAGCAAAAATTAAAACATTTGATTAATAATCGAACATAATTGCAGATGGATGCTTTGCAAATCCCATCATTAATACATCAAAAAATTTGCCATGTTCGGGGCATGGCACATGTGAAATGGTTGATGGAGGCACATTTTGTAAATGCCATACTGGTTATACGGGCACCTTTTGTGAACAAAGTGAGTATGCGAAATTTGAATTGTATCTATGTTTTGCTTTTCGTGTATGTGTGTGCGTGTGTTACGAGTGTGAGAATTTTATAGGTGAAATCATTTGTTATTGGGTTAACAAAACAAAATAAAAATCAAAAAACATGATTTTTAATGAGTATGATGACTTTCCTTCCTCTATGCTTTAGATTTATTCTCAATATAAATTAAAGAAAATTAATTAATTCATAATATATTCAGACATTTACCATATACTTCACAGATATCTTCAAGGATGAACAATCCATATTTTTTTTTCGATGATATGGGATTCAGAAACTAATCTTGACACTTATTTTTAAAAAATTTCAATTTCTAACGAATTTTTATTTTCTTAAACAATTTTTTTTTTTGTAGTATTTTATGGTGTCGATGGTGTCTGTTCTTGTGAAATTCAATCATCTAGAAAATTGTTTATGTTAAAGCATTGAAGTGAAACTTTTCTTGTATTTCTAATAGACCAATTAAGAAACATCTCGAGTTTCTACCAATATATTTCGCAGGAAGGCTTATTTAAACGTGTGATGTTTGGCGCCTAACGCTTGGGTCTTAAGTCTTTCGTTTTAAAAGTGTGATATTTTTTGTTTTGGCGAAGCATATACAAATTCTTAATAAAGTATGATTATAATTTGCTGTAGTCCTTGTTCTGTAGATGATTATTGCCATTTACAGACAGTATTTGAGAGCTATGGCGTTGAAATGGTAAACATGGCTGTACACCAAAAGATTTTCAACGGTGCTCCCAGAGAAGGAATATGGTCACCTCAAATATATTTCAAGAGCAAAATGTTATTTTTGGATGGTGAGTGACCATGTAACATGTTTGTCGCATCCATCTTATTTTCTCGGAAATTATGTTCACTGAAAAAAATCCGTAGTTAAACTAACGCTAAATTTAAATTATTGTTATTGGAAACAATATTTGTTTGTAGTTAAATTTTATTATATATTTCGAATTTTCTACAACTCAATGAAATTTACCATTTGTTAAGTATGTCCCAAATTTTTTTTTATGACCTAAATGTGGGTATAAAGTTCAATGATCATACACATTAAGTTCAATATGAACTAACGCAAAAGAAAATTTCCGTACGATTCCCAAATTTAGGAAGGATAAACTGCAGTATGGTTAAAATGGTCATGGCGCCAATGATTTTAATCTTTAATTTTAGTTCATTTTTTCTTCTATGGGAGGTTGTGAACTGTAGTTAGAAAGTACAACAGGGCATTAAATTTTCCTGGTTTTTCCAAAGCTTTGTGGACACCCCAAAATGTGGAGTATAATTTAGTTCAATTCTCGCTCGAGGTAGATCATTGTAGATATAATACAGTTTACTTTTTGTCTGTGTATCTGATTTCGGAGAGCATGTTATGTTTGGCGGGAAAGCAAAATTTTTGCCATAAACATGATACATGGTCATCATCTAAAAAAACATTTTGCTCTTGAAACAGGTTTGAAGTGATCATATTCCTTCCGAGGATGCCAACAGATGTCCCAGGCATTTATCCTTTGTTGTTGGATTGTGGAACGAAAGATAGCTATAGATATAGTGGACTGGAATTGCATACTACCGACCTTATATCCTCCGTGCCTTCTTTGAGCCTGAGAAGCTTCACTACACTACATTCAATCACGAAATTAATTGATCCAATTAACTGTTTAATTGAAATCTTCAAAATAATAGTATCAATCACAGTTTTACTTGGGTATAAAAAATATTTGATCAAAAAATTAATTGATTTGATTTGAAAATATCAATTAATTTTTAATTGATTTTATTCAATTTTAATTGAAGTTGATTGCCAAAATCAATTTTTTTTCAATTCAATTCAATTAAAAATTTAATAGATGTCGATTAGAAAAATCAATCAATCAATTAATTATTTAGTTAAACTTTTTAAATTAAATCAGGTCAAAAATTAATTAAGTCCACTTCGATGGGGTAACCCCATCGATGAGGACTTAATTAACGAAAAACAAGCTATCGACTTGAAACTTGGCACAAGAAGTTATTATTGATGTAGTTCGGATGGTATTTGGCTTGCGGAGCCTATTGGAGGAGCAAAATTCATCCTATCCGGTTGAAATTTGGTACATGGTGGTAGGATATGGTCTCTAACAACCATGCAAAAATTGGTTCATGTGGGTCCATAATTATATATAGCCCCATATAAACCGATCCCCAGATTTAGCTTGCGGAGCCTCGAAGGGAAGCAAATTTCATCCGATCCGGTTGAAATTTGGTACATGGTGTAAGTATATGGTCTCTAACAACTACGCAAAAATTGGTCCACAACGGTCCATAATTAAATATAGCCCCCATATAAACCGTTCTCCCGATTTGGCTTGCGGATCCTCTAAGAGAAGCAAATTTCATCCGAAATTTGGTACATGGTGTTAGTATATGGTATCTGACAACCATGCAGAAATTAGTCCACATCGGTCTATAATTATATACAGCCCCCATATAAACCGATCCCCAGATTTGACCTCCGGAGCTCTTGGAGCACCAAAATTCATCCGATCCGGTTAAAATTTAGTACGTTGTGAAATTTGGTACATTGTGCTAGTATATGGCCGCTAACAACCATGCCAAAATTGGTCCATATCGGTCTATAGTTATATATATAGCCGATCCCCAAGAATAATCTACCAAAATGTTATTTCTATAGAAAATTTTGTCAAAATTTTATTACTATGGAAAATTTGTCAAAATTTTATTGCTACAGAAAATTTTATCAAGATTCTATTTCTAAAGAAAATTTGTCAAAATTTTATTGCTACAGAAAATTTTATCAAAATTTTATTTCTATAAAAAATTTTTTTAAAATTTTATTGCTATAGAAAATGTTGTCAAAATTTTATTTCTATAGAAAATTTTGTCAAAATTTTATTTCTATAGAAAATTTTGTCAAACTAAATTATATACGTATTTATTCGGTCTTTTTTTGTTTAATATATACCCCGTATAGACTAACTTACAATTGAGAAGACGGTGTGTTACCGCAACCCAAGTAATTGGATTTTGGATGATAGTGTTTTAGTTCAAGTTTCCATGCAATCCACGGTGGAGGGTACATATGATTCGGCCTGGCCGAACTTAGGGCCGTATATACTTGTTTTTTATTAAGTTGTTAATTAGAACAATTAATTATATAATAAAAACCACAAAAAATGTAATAAATGAATGATTGTATTAATTAATATTTTTATGTCAGCCTGATATCAACGCAGGCTGGTTTTTCGTCCAAATCAATTACTTTACATTAATTACAATTTTAAATGCGAGCTAATTGGACATGAAGATTAAGGAATTGGTATTATTATGCTATTGAAAAGAAAATGCCAGATACCCATCCTACAAGCCTGACTATACATATGTTTCAGTGTTGGCTAATCCACATTTCCATAGTCTCTAGTAAGATCTGGCTGGGTGAGGTGATTCAATTTGGGTCTAATTTCTTATGGAAATTACACACGAGAATTAATGTTTTAATTAAAGATGTAACTATTTTCCATCATTTTCTTAATTGACTTTGTGTTTTTTTTTATTAAAAACCGCGAAAATTTGATAAATAAGTGATTGTATCAATTAATTTTTTTATTAAAAATTTAAAATCTTCAATCAGTTTTATAATTGAATTAGTCTTCCAAAAATGATTAATAATTGTTTCAATTATTTTCTTTAACAATTTTCAATCATTGATCTAACTGACTTACGGTCATTTTCATGTAGCTCCGTTAGGCTCTAACTGTTAACCAGTTAACAGAAAGAAAATTGAAAATATATTTTCTCTGGTTAACTTTAACTAAAAAAATTCAGCAGTTATGTTTCTAACTGGCATATGGAATATATATGCAAGATGACAGATATGTACATAGCACGGTTTAGAAGTTCTTTAGCTAACGTAGCACTAACGGAGTTTCATGAAAATGGGGGTTAATGTTTCAAGTTTGATTAAAAAGTCAATTTATCAATTAATTTCTTTTTTTATTGTGTTCTTTGAGGCACCGTCGTGTACCAGTTTCCCTGGTTTCGGTATTGGAACAATACTACTTTTTTATGTCTGGAATCTCGAAGGCATTGAAGCACAATGCGTATGTGTTTTAGTGTCTTCGTAATCTGAATCAATCGCCGTGGTATTTCTAATCAAGAGGACATCGGTGCTATGTCTGAACTGTCTACCTACACGATCGTGTTGGTTGGGATGCTCGACGAATTATCTGCAGAAAGATGTTGCTATACGGTCATCTTTGTTCATAGTTGGCCACTGAAATGAAATTACAATGTTTTGTTTCCTTTTATGATTGGAAATATTCGAAATGGTCAGATCTGTATCCAAGAATTAATTCCTCCAGATGTTTACACTACTTGTCTCTCGGGAGCTTTATGGTAGGCAACAAGCCGGTCGATCTCCTTTCGCTGGAACTTTGAATCCTTATTGCAAATCTCATGTCCCCTCTCTACCCATTTGTATGCCTCCCTGGGAAATTCTATAGGTTGCCAGATATCAAAAGTGATCCAAGCTCCTAGGAGAAAATCCTTGAAGAATTCCTTTCCACCCTTAGCTGATATAGACTGATGGGAGCTAGCGATCTCATCCCCAAAAGCATATTAAAATCCTTCAAATTAGCTTCACCAAAATTCATAAGAATCCTGCTCTTCGTTACTCAGTGTTTGTGGTAACATGTGAGGAATCCAGGTAATTTGTTGTTATTCGAGTTTTGCGTTCAGAAATTTTTGAACACGGAGTCTAATCCTGTGGACGACAGAAAGGTGGAAGAAAAAAGGACGACACTTGAGATTTTTGGAAGGTTGGGATGTAGTTCTCATCTTACTGAGATACGTATCCCTTCTCAAACAGATATATAATCCGTTGGTTCTGGACTGCTCCCAATGTCATAGAAGGAATAGTCCGAATAAATTAACCTGCACAACTAAACAGTGAGAAAAAATTAAAAGTTACGCGGGGAAAGTGAGCGAAAATGAAAAGTGTACACGTATATGTCCCATGGAAGAATTCAGTCCTTAGACTTGATTGAATATCCTGTATCAGCCCCGGTACGAAGAAGAAAATTTCCGAAATTAGTTCTATGAAAATAGATCTTCCATTTTCCCAAATTAATGGGTGCAATAGTAAACGCAGGATTTTGTATTTCTCACGCCTGTGAATAGGTCTCTCATCTAATGTAAAATATTTTTTACTATTCTATATATGTATAAATTAAATTCATTACGGGAAATGAGTGTCGCAAATGAAATTCGTTTAAAGGATTATTAATATCGTGAGCATAGTTAATACAAATTCGTCTTATTTCAACTTTGTTAAATCACAAAACCCATTGAACTTAACTATCATCTTGTTACAACATTGCTGTGTACTCGTACTATGTACTAATTATTTGCTATCTTTAGATCTCAGTAGAGTTCATTTAGATTGGACATTAATTCATTTATTTTCCATCGTCTTTTTGTTTTTTGTTCTCTCATTTTGTAGATCTTAATGAATGTTCTCCAAATCCCTGCCGCAATGGTGGTATATGTCTCGATGGTGATGGCGATTTTACATGTGAATGCCCTTCGGGTTGGACAGGTAAGTGAGAGGAGATCCTAGCAAGCTCTTCATGAGGCTTTAATGTACTAATACAAATTCTGAAGGAGAAATAAAAGAACCGTCAAAAAAAAAAAAAAAAAAAACTAAAATACTTTTGGAAAGAAACAGAAAAAACAATAACAACATAAAATTCCTTTAGTCAAAGAACATGAACGTAACGTATGTTCATTCTTCTTCAAAGGAACAGTGGTATAAATTTAAAAATGTGTATTAAAATTCATTTGCTGGAAAAAATTTAAAAAACTAGGAATTGTAATTGGAACGCAAAAATCAACTTAGCAACTACTTCAATAATTGAGAAGGGTGACTTCAGACTAGCGTTACAAAAGTCGAAAATTGACTTTTCGACCATAGTCACCTTTTTGTAATTTTAAGAATCGATTTTAAAGTTTTTTTTTTTTTTTAAATCAAACCAATCGACTAATTTATATAAATTGGCCAGTTTGTTGGTTCAAATTACCTAATGAAAATAAACATAAATATGTAATTAAATAATCAGTTTTTGAGATTGATTAAACTCATCCTCTCAAAGCGATCAATATCCAACTTTAACGAAAAAACGAATCGTCGAAATTGCTAAGAGAAGGGAATGCGATGTAGCTGTGTTTACGCTGAAAATTCATCGAAAATGTTAAAGCCACTAAGATAAAAGTCGGCTTCTCCAAATATGAAAAAAGTAGGAATTCCGAAATGTGGAAATCCAACGTTCTTCATTTCCAAAAATCAATCTTTTGATTGTCCTTAGTATCTCCACTTCAAAAATTTCTATAGAAATAAAATGTTGACAAAACTTTCTTTAGAAATAAAATTTTAACTAAATTTTTGATAAAGTTACTATAGAAATAACATATATATATATATATATATATATATATATATATATATATATATATATATATATATATATATATATATATATATATATATATATATATATATATATATATATATATATATATATATATATATATATATATATATATATATATATATATATATATATATATATATATATATATATATATATATATATATATATATATATATATATATATATATATATATATATATATATATATATATATATATATATATATATATATATATATATATATATATATATATATATATATATATATATAGTTGACAAAATTTTGTATAGAACAAAATTTTTGACAAAATTTTCTTTCTAAAGAAAAAAAAGTTTCCATAGAAATAAAATTTTAACAAAATTTTCTACGAAAATAAAATTTTAACAAAATTTTCTACGGAAATAAAATTCTAACTCAATTTCTATAGAAATAAAAATTTGACAAAATTTTTGACAAGGTTACTACAAAATTTTGACTAAATTTTCTGTAGAAATAAAATTTTGACAAACATTTCTATAGAAATAAAATGTTGATACAATTTTCCATGGAAATAGCATTTTGACAAAATTTTCTATAGAAATAAAATTTCGACAAAAATATTCAGTAGAAATAAAATTTGGAAAAATTTTTCTGTAGAAATAAAATGTTGACAAAAATTTTCCATGGAAATAGTATTTTGAAAAAATTTTCTATAGAAATAAAATGTTGACAAAATTTTATACAGAAATAAAATTTTGTAAAAATTTTTTATAGAAATAAATTGTTGACACAATTTTCTATAGAAATAAAATTTTGACAAAATTTCCTATAGAAATAAAATTTTGACAAAATTTTCTATAGAAATAAAATTTTGACAAAATTTTT
This sequence comes from Haematobia irritans, assembly GCF_050003625.1. Taxonomy (NCBI): domain Eukaryota; kingdom Metazoa; phylum Arthropoda; class Insecta; order Diptera; family Muscidae; genus Haematobia; species Haematobia irritans. The sequence continues at coordinate 260,015,295 of NC_134397.1, forward strand.
TTTTATAGAAATAGAATGTTGACAAAATGTTCTATAAAAATAAAATTTTGACACAATTTATTTCTATAGAAAATTTTTGACAAAATTTTCTATAGAAATAAAATCTTGACTAAATTGTCTATAGCAATTAAATTTTGACTAAATTGTCTATAGAAATAAAATTTTGTCAAAATTCCCTATAGAAATACAATTTAGACACAATTTTCTATAGACATAAACTTTTGACAAAACTTTCTATAGAAATAAAATTTTGACACAATTTGCTATAGAAATAAGATGTTGACTAAATTGTCTATAGAAATAAAATTTTGTCGAAATTTTCTATAGAAATAAAAATTTGACAAAATTTTCCATAGAAACAATTTTTTTACAAAATTTTCTATGGAAATAAAATTTTGACAAAATTTTCTATAAAAAGAAAATTTGGACAAAATTTTCTGCAGAAATACCATTTTGACACAATTTTCTATATAAATAACATTTTGATAAAATTTTCTATAGAAATAAAATCTTTACAAAATTTTCTACATAAAAAAACTTTTGACAAAATTGTTTGTAGAAATAAAATTTTGACACGATCTTCTATAGAAATAAAATTTTTACAAAATTTTCTATAGAAATAAAAATTTTGACAAAAATTTTCTATAGAAATGAAATTGTGACAAAATTTTCTATAGAAATAAAATTTTGACAAAGTTTTCTATAGAAATAAAATTTTCTATAAAAACAAAATTTTGACAAAATTTTCTATAGAAATAAAACAAAGTTTTCTATAGAAATAAACTTTTGACAAAATTTTTTGTAGAAATAAAATTTTGACAAAATTTTCTATAGAAAAAAATTTTCTATAAAATTTTGACAAATTTTCTATAGAAATAAAAATTTGACAAAATTTTCTATGGAAAGAAATAAAATTTTGACAAAAATTTCTATAGAAATAATTTTGACAAAATTTGCTATGGAAATAAGATTTTGACAAAATTTTCTATAAAAATAAGATGTTGACTAAATTGCATATAAAAATAAAATTTTGTCAAAATTTCCTATAAAAATAAAATTTTGTCAAAATTTCCTATAGAAATAAAATTTTTACAAAAATTCCTATAGAAATAAAATTTTGACAAAATTTTCTATAGTAATAAATTTTTTACAAAATTTTCTATGGAATTAAAATTGTTACAAAATTTTCTATAGAAATAAAATTTTGACAACATTTTCTATAGAAATAAAATGTTAATAAAATTTTCTATAAAAATAAAATTTTGACAAAATTTTCTATCGAAATAAAATTTTACCAAAATTTTCTTTAGAAACAAAATTTTGACAAAATTTTCTACAGAAATCAAGTTTTGACAAAATTTTCTATAGAAATAAAAATTTGACAAAATTTTCTATAAAAATAAAATTTTGACAAAATTTTCTATAGAAATAAAATTTTGACAAAAATTTCTATAGAAATAAAATTTTGACAAAATTTTCTATAGAAATAACATTTTTACAAATCTTCTATAGAAGTAAAATGTTTACAAAATCTTCTATAGAAATAAAATTTTGACAAAATTTTCTTTAGAAAAAAAAATTTTTACAAAATTTTCTAGAGAAATAAAATTTTGACAAAATTTTCTATAGAAATAAAAATTTGACAAAAATTTCTGTAACATAAAAATTTGTCAAAATGTTCTATATAAATAAAATTTTGACAAAATTTTCTATAGAAATAAAATTTTGATAAAATTTTCTATAGAAATAAAATTTTGACAAAATTTTCTATAGAAATAAAATTTTGACAAAATTGTCTGTAGAAATAAAATGTTGACAAAATTTTCTATAGAAATAAAATCTTGACAAATTTTCTATAAAAATAAAATTTTGACAAAATTTTCTATAGAAATAAAATTTTGACAAAATTTCCCATGGAAATAAAATTTGGACAAAATTTTCTATAGAAATAAAATTTCGAGAAAAATTTTCTATAGAAATAAGTTTTTGGCAAAATTTTCTGTAGAAATAAATTTTTGAAAAACTTTCTATACAAATTAAATTTGTACTAAATTGTCTATAGAAATAAAATGTTGACAAAATTTTCTATAGAAATAAAATTTTGACAAATTTTCTATAAAAATAAAATTTTGACAAAATTTTCTATAGAAATAAAATTTTGACAAAATTTCCCATGGAAATAAAATTTGGACAAAAGTTTCTATAGAAATAAAATTTCGAGAAAAATTTTCTATAGAAATAAAATTTTGACAAAATTTTCTATAGAAGTAAATTTTTGACAAAATTTTCTATAGACAAAAAAAATTATAAATATAGTAGTATACTTCAAGTCATTTAAAAGACAACATCTTATTTTTTATCGTGTTAAAAATTTCGAATTTGGTTTGCGGAACGCATTAATTTTTTGTTTACATTTGAAGACGTTTCTTCTCAGAAATAATGAAGAACTTCAAAGACCACCAAAAAAGTTTTAAGACGCAGAATCGGATGGAGATGACACTTTGAGGCAAAAGCAAATGGCAGCAATGTTTAACTTTGCACAACAAATAATTTCTGATCGTTTAAAATATATGAGAAAGATCGAAAAGTGTGTAAAATGGGTGCAACATGAAACAAACGCTCATTTAATACCGGTACACCTAGTATGTATGGGAGCTATATCAAAATCTGAACCGATTTCGATTAAATTTTGAAATAAAAAATTACTTCGTGTTCAATTTGAAGACGATCCGTTTAAGCGCAATACGTTTACCATATAATTCCGACCGGAATCCTGCGAACAATAAATACGTGGACAGACGGATGGACACCAAGGGCTAGATCGAAGTGAATTTTATTATATATTTTCTGGTTGACAAACTTGTTTGCAGATAAAAGTTAAGCAAATTGGCACTAATGCCATTTTAATTTAATTAAAGATCATGGAATTATTATGCTTTTATATTTTTTCTGAATGGAACTAAAAGCTGGGAATAAACTATACACAAATGAACTATTGGGATTTACTAAATTCGTACTTCTCACCAAATAGATCAGAATTTCTTAAAATTTGTAAATTTTACTGAACATGTGGCAATCTTGTTGTTCGTATGGCACTAAAGATATTTTCGTAATTTTGAAATTTTCTTTAACAAGTGAAAAAAATAACTATGGAAAATTTTTTCTAGAATTTGTCGAAAAATATGGTATTTACTTATTTTTGTGATATCGGCGTTCATAATCCAGTTTAGTTAAAAATTTCAAAAAATTAAACAAAATTTTTCTTTCTGGTGAGTTCACTGGTGATTTATAAAAAACGTTGGAGACGTAAACTGATCGAATTTGACAACAAGTTGGTTAGCCGAAAGTTATATTTTCGACTTTTGTTTCCCTCTCAATAAACTTTTCTACGATCAAGATGGTTTTTTTTATCATTTTCATAAATAGTTTTAAAAAAATATTATTATATGTCATATAACCACTGTGCATCACAGCAAACATCGTTTACAACAAGTAACATTATAAAGCATAATCTGCAACAAGTGTATAATAAACTCAGTCTCAATAATAATAACAGCCAAACGACCAACTGAGCAACATAAAAAAAAACCAAAGAAAAAAACTGTTGTTGTAGACAACAAGTGTCTGTTGCCGTCAACACAACAACAACAAAAAAGTACAACAGACAAACACCGAACTCCAACACCAACCAACTGGCAGCATCAAATGCATCCTGCTACCATCAACATCCCATGCTCATTGAACAACCCAATAGCAAAGTGAAAAACCAGCCCAGTAACATTACAGAACCTTCACTGGTCAAATGAACATTAATCATAAGCCGGGTTAACAACATATGAACATTAAGATTTCACAGAAGACTCCAGCAACAACAACAAAATGATTTTAAAAAACAAAATCCTGGTTTTAACATGCTTTGTTAATTTAGAAAATTTTAAAAAGTACTTTTTTTCTCTGTGGCTACTGTCATGTCGGTCAGTTTGTTGCCCTTACGAAAGGGGGATTGTCTTTGAAAGCATAGTTCTGGCATATTTTATGAAATTTTCTAGGCTGACCAAGAAGGAAATTCTAGGAATAATTTACATGGAATTTTTAAGCTGTCTGGGATGATCTTTTTTTGTTTTTGTTGTGTGACTGAGGTTGAGGTTGAACAATCATTTTTAATTAATAAACTATGAAGGATTAATTATTTATTAAATTATGTTGGCATATCGTAACTATGGAAAACATATAAATGAAAATGAAGACAACTTATTAATTAGATTGCAATCCCCTTTTACGCTAGTAACCCGGCCCACTTCGCTGCGTCTTCCGAAGCTTATGTGTACGAACATTTTGCGTTACCTTAGTCAAAGTCAAAGTCGGACAACTTTTTTTATTCGTTTCTATACAGAAATACGGAGGATATGCAGATGAAAAACAATCCGTCTTAACAAACTTCGGGAAGAGGGTCTACCCTTTCCACAGTTTTTTTAAATTAACAGGTTGGCTGATAAGTCCCCGGTCTAACAAAGAAAAACAATTTTTTTTTTGTCAAAATTCGTTTTTATTATTCAACATAGTTCCCTTCAAGAGCGATACAACGATTATAACGACCTTCCAATTTTTTGATATATTTTGGTAGTACTCCTTCGGTTTTGACTAAAAATAGGCCTCAGTTTCGGCGATCACTTCTTCATTGCAGCCAAGTTTTTTTTTCCTGCGAGCATCCTTTTGAGGTCTGAGAACAAGAAAAAGTCGCTGGGGGGCCAGATCTGGATACGGTGGGTGGGGAAGCAATTCGAAGCCCAATTCATGAATTTTTGCCATCGTTCTCAATGACTTGTGGCACGGTGCGTTGTCTTGGTGGAACAACACTTTTTTTTTCTTCATATGGGGCCGTTTTGCCGCGATTTCGACCTTCAAACGCTCCAATAACGCCATATAATAGTCACTGTTGATGGTTTTTCCCTTCTCAAGATAATCGATAAAAATTATTCCATGCGCATTCCAAAAAACAGAGGGCATTACTTTGCCAGCGGACTTTTGAGTCTTTCCACGCTTCGGAGACGGTTCACCGGTCGCTGTCCACACAGCCGACTGTCGATTGGACTCAGGAGTGTAGTGATGGAGCCATGTTTCATCCATGGTCACATATCGACGGAAAAACTGGGGTGTATTACGAGTTAACAGCTGCAAACACCGCTCAGAATCATCAACACCTTGTTGTTTTTGGACAAATGTGAGCTCGCGCGGCACCCATTTTGCACAGAGCTTCCGCATATTCAAATATTGATGAATGATACGACCAACACGTTCCTTTGATATCTTTAAGGCCTCTGCTATCTCGATCAACTTCATTTTACGGTCATTCAAAATCATTTTGAGGATTTTTTTGATGTTTTCGTCGGTAACCACCTCTTTCGGGCGTCCACTGCGTTCACCGTCCTCCGTGCTCATTTCACCACGCTTGAATTTTGCATACCAATCAATTATTGTTGATTTCCCTGGGGCAGAGTCTGGAAACTCATTATCAAGCCATGTTTTTGCTTCCACCGTATTTTTTCCCTTCAGAAAAGAGTATTTTATCAAAACACGAAATTTCTTTTTCCATTTTTTTCGCAATAACAAAAGTTGCTTCACAAAAGACGCTCTATCTCACAAACTAATTGACTTACAGACGTCAAATTTTGACACGAATCATTTGAAGGTTGGTACTATATAAAAATGATATGCATTTAATACTAGCGATGTATGTGTCAGACCGGGGACTTATCAGCCAACCTGTTATGTTCTGTATTCAAGTAGTTGGACAATCTACTACATTTCCCTGAATTTAAAGTGTGGTTTGTCAAGTAAAGGGATCCTTCTCCTCAACATACCGGAAAATTAAGCATTATATTACAACAACATACAGAGAATCACTGTTTCCCGTCCAATAGATCGGAAAGAGCAAAAGTGCTTAAAACATTTACAACAATAACATTTGTTAAAATGTTGGACACGGAGGACATGCCTTTTCCGAACATACATCGAAAATTGATGCACCATCTACGTTGTCTGTCAATTTCATGTAAATTTAAGTTTTTTTACTTAAAAAAGTCTTGCAGAAGCATGTGGAAAAATTATAAAATTATGTACAGACTTCCCATTTACGAACAACCCTCTACTTTTGATTTTCACAAAATCGAACAAAATGGAACCCTCTCCCCACCATCACTCCACTCCGACCAGATATCGGAAAATCACGTACCCTGTATTAAATCCCAACCCAACGGTCCCTATAAATTCCAAGTAAATCGACAAAGTTTAATTCACTATTCAAATACATACATTTAAATATCACTCGATTTGGACAGAATTTGATAGACTTCTACAAAATCTATAGACTCAAAATTTAAGACGGCTAATCCACTAGGGTGGAACACAATGTTAGTAAAAAAATAATATGGGAAACATTTAAATCTGAAGCAATTTTAAGGAAACTTCGCAAAAGTTTATTTATGATTTATCGCTCGATATATATGTATTAGAAGTTTAGGAAAATTAGAGTCATTTTTATAACTTTTCGACAAAGCAGTGGCGATTTTACAAGGAAAATGTTGGTTATTTTGACCATTTTTGTCGAAATCAGATAAACATATATATGGAGCTATATCTTAATCTGAACCGATTTCAACCAAACATGGTACGCATAGCTACAATGCTAATTCTACTCCCTGTGCAAAATTTCAACTAAATCGGAGCAAAAAATTGGCCTCTGTGGTCATATGATTGTAAATCGGGCGAAAGCTATATATGGGAGCTATATCTAAATCTGAACCGATTTCAACCAAATTTGGCACGCATAGCTACAATGCTAATTCTACTCTCTGTGCAAAATTTCAATTAAATCGGAGTAAAAGATTGGCCACTGTGGTCATATGAGTGTAAATCGGGCGAACGATATATATGGGAGCTATATCTAAATCTGAACCGATTTCAATAAAATTTGGCACACTTGACTATACTACTAATTGTACTCCTAGTGCAAAATTTCAACCAAATTGAGTTAAAACTCTGGCTTCTGGGACCGTATTAGTCCATATCGGGCGAAAGATATATATGGAAGCTATATCTAAATTTGAATCGATTTCAATAAAATTTGGTACACTTGACTATAGTACTAATTCTTGTGCAAAATTTTACGCAAATTAGATTAAAACTCTGGCTTCTGGGGCCATATAAGACCATATCGGGCGAAATATATATATGGGAGCTATATCTAAATCTGAACCGATTTCTTCCAAAATCAATAGGGTTCTATTCTGAGCCAAAATACATACTTGTGCCAAATTTGAAGTCGATTGCACTAAAACTACGACCTAGTGTGTTCACGGGCAGACGGACAGGGCTATATCGACTCAGGAGCCCACCCTGAGCATTTTTGCCAAAGACACCATGGGTATATCTCGTCTCCTTCTGGGTGTTGCAAACATATGCACTAACTTATAATACCCTGTTCCACAGTGTATAAAAATCAGGAACCCGATATAAATTTCATAACCATAGAATTTCAGTCGGAGGACTTTAGTTTTGTACTTTAACAAAGTCGGACAATGGGAAGGTCACCCTCCACGAAAAATAAAGTAGCCGTTCGTTGTCTAGACGCCCCCTTCAACCTTCCCTGAAAATTTCAAGCAAATCGGATAATATTGTTCCAATTTTTATAAAGTCTGGCAAGGGGGAGGTCCCCTCACGTCCCCATATGAACACATCAGGTACCTCACATTAATTTCATGACCTCACCGCATGTTCTCTGTAAATCTCAGGTAATTTAGAGAATTTAAGTTTTTTCCCTGTACTTTAAACAAAAAAGTCCGACAAAGGGGAGGTCGCCCTCCGCGACCAAATATCGAAAAATAAAGTAGCGAATTATTGTATAAATGCCAACCCCAACCTTCAATGAAAATTTCAAGCAAATCGGTCAACTTTGGTCTAATTTTCAAAAAGTCGGTCGCCTTCCGCGACTAGGTATCAAAATATGAGGTATCCTATTTTCACCACATGAGCACCCCCTACGATCTCTTAAAGTTTCAAGTAAATCGGTTCAGCCGTTTCCGATCTTACCAGGAACATACAAACAAACAAACACATAAACAAACATACTTTGAATTTTATACACATAGATTATAACCTCAATAGAGCTGTGGCAAAAAAGGGATACCGCGACCAGGTATCACAAAATGAGGTATCCTATTTTCACCATATGAGCACCCCCTACGATCTCTTAAAGTTTCAAGTAAATCGGTTCAGCTGTTTCCGAGCTTACCAGGAACATACAAACAAAAAAACACATAAACAAACATACTTTGAATTTTATACACATAGATTATAACCTCAATAGAGCCGTGGCAGAAAGGTATAAAAGTGTTGAAATTGAAAAAAAAATAGGAACCTTACATCTTGCTAAATTCGGTACCACTTATTAAGAAACTTCCTTATGTCCCTGTCCAATCACATTTTAGATTTATATCCAATATAAAATTTTCTCTTATCACACCATTGTTCATATTGGTTAATTGCGGTAATTTTTAACTGTCAATTTTGGCTACGCTCAATTTGCCACATCCAATAATAAATTTCCATCCTTAATTGACCATCAGATTTTTTTTGTAATATATTCATAGCTTTTTTGGGATTTTCTCTCCAATGATTTAATGATTATCTATATTAATGCTTGCTTTTAATGTTTCAATATTCATGACTATGGTGATATGTTAGTTTTCTACACTCCACTCTCCACAGTTCGATGAAGCATAAAAAGCTTGTGTTTTACTCGTGTGTTCACTCACTATATATTTGAATAATATGCTATATAAATTTTTCTTACCGAATTTAAAAAGCAATTTTTCTTTGTTATCTATGCTAATATATATCTATTTTGCCATCGAAAAGTCGAGAGGTTGCTTCAACCTGTCTGCCAGCTTCCTACAAATAAGGCTCTGTGGCCAAAAAAAAAAACAAAACTAGCGAAAGACTGATCATAGGTGAATTAACTGTGACAAGACAAATATATGGTAGTTGCATTGATTTTCGGTTTTTCGTATAGAGGCTATTCTATTTGAATTTATGCCACTCTAAGATCATTATGATAAAATCACCAACTAACCATACAAAAAAAAGAGACAAACAAGTGCGAAATATTGCGGTAACAAATTAAAATTAATGATTGTGGGTTGATGAAACTCGATTGGGTATTAGTTAGTTATATGCTTTAGTTTTTTTTTTTTGTTTTCTGGTGGTTATTCAAATTTCATTTGACAAATGAAACTGATAAAGTCACAAAATTAAGTAAATATCCATGTGACTGTTTGTGTCTTAAGTCTTTTGAATTGTGTGAAAAATTCACAGATTATCAAATGTAAATAACATTGATTTGAAATCATGACATAGGTGATTGTAATTAGAACGGATATTGGTGCATAAAATTGTTATGTGGTTATTTAACATAATTGCTATTTTTATATATACGAGTATTTACATAATACACTGAAAAACAAATATTGTCCTGAAGCCAAAGATTTTATGTCCTTAAAATACGAATGCCAGTTTTGCTTAGCATAGACGACGCATTTCTGTGATAGCACATTAAGAAAAAAACTGGAAAAATCAATAAATTAAAAATTGACGATACGAAACTGTACGCAATTTCATAGTTGCACACAAAATTGCGCACAGTTTCGTATCGTCGCCTTTGGAATATTATCGATATTCTTTATATTTTATGGATGAGTATCGATAATACCACAAATGAGAATATACGAAACTGTGTGCAATTTGGTATTTGCATGAATTAATGGCGAGATTTTTTCCTTGCACCTACTCACTTAGACTATTCAGTCCATTTTGATATAGAGTCCACATTACTATGATGCGATTTGATATTCGCTGAACCTCTTTTATTTCCTAAATATATTGTTTTATTTAATCCTTTCACTACCGATGTCCACTTAGAAGGAGATTCGAAAAAGACACCAAATTCTATTTTCCCACTTAGTTTTGATTTATTTCTCGATGTTTTAAAATAACATAAAGGCTTTAATCTAACTATGGTATACATATTTTCCATATTGGTGGGCACCAAAATACATTTTTATAAACTTCTTTAACAATAAACGAAAAAATATGAAAATTTGAGACAATTTTTCTATTGTGTCTTTAGTAAATTGACATTTATACAAAAACTATAGCCGATACTTTTTGTATTTGTATTTTGTATTTGTATTTTTTCTCACACTTTGAAAAATATTATAGACCAAATAGCGTAAGGCCATTTGGTCACAATTCAAGAATTAAATTTTCAGAACAACCCAGCAAAAATAATTTGAAAGTTGTTCTACAGACATTTCTTTTAAAGCCCATCCCAGAATCCCCCATAGAGTTTTTTCAACTTCCGATGCAGTCCTTTTGGACAAGTCTACAAACATTTCTTCTAAAGCGCATCGTGGGATCCCCCAATGATTTTTTTTCCACTTCCGATGCAGTCCTTTAGCACAAGTGCACAAACATTTCTTCTAAAGCGCATCTTGGGATCCCCAAATGATTTTTTTCTACTTCCGATGCAGTCCTTGTGGACGAGTATTAGAAATAACGCAATCAGGCTATTTTAAGTGCAAATTTTGGACAATTAAATTTTACAAAAAAATAGAAAACTAATAAAAAATAGAAAATTATAAAAAAGTAAAAAAATAATAATAAAAAAATTTGTCATCCCCGTTGGGATTTGAACCTGTGCCGTTTGACTTTTTCGCTTCCATGGAAGTTCTTTTGAGAAGGTTTTGCAAATTACGAAAATTTTTAATATTTTTTTTTGTAAAAAATAAAAAGAATGCATAACATAAAAAATAATCTTTTAGAAAAATATTTGATAACAAAAGATTTGAATATGCGTTTCTTATTTTTTCGTTCATACTAATAAAGAACATCTCGAGAAGCAATTAGAATGAGTGTGCTAAGGTGTTCTGTTATGGTACCATCAAACCCAGGTTCAACCCCTGGTCGGAGCGAAAAAGTTTTTCAAATTGTAAAAAATTAGATAATAGGAAACTAATCTTAATCTATATATATATAAAATTCAATCTATGTTTGTTTATTTGTTTGTTTGTATGTTCCGAGTTGGCTCCGAAACGGCTGAACCGATTTACTTGAAACTTTCAGAGATCGTAGAGGGCGTTCATGTGGTGAAAATAGGGTACCTCTTTTTTTACACCTGGTCGCGGAGGGGGACCTCCCCTCCGTCGGACTTTTGGAAAATTGGACCAAAGTTGACCGATTTGCTTGAAATTTTCATTTAAGATTGGGGTTGGCATCTAGACAAAGATCCGCTACTTTTTATTTCGATATTTGGTGGCGGAGGGGTGCCTCCCCTTTGTTCGAATTTTTTTTAAAGTACAGTGAAAAAACTAAAATTCTCTACATTATCTGAGATTTACAGAGAACATGTGGTGAGGTTATGAAATTAATATGGTGTACCCGATGCCATATATGGATGGGGAGGGGGAACTCCCCTTGCCGTACTTTTTGAAACTTGGAACAAAATTATGAGATTTGCTTGAAATTTTCATTGAATGTTGGGGTTGGCATCTAGACAAAAATCCGCTACATTATTTTTCGATGTTTGGTCGGGGAGGGGGACCACCCCTTTGCCCGAATTGTTTTTTTTTTAAGTACAAACAAAACTCCCCCGACTGAAATTTTACGGAAAAATTTATATCAGGTTCTTAATTTTTTAATAAAAATAAAAGGGCATAGGGAGACGTCTGCTTCTCTTAAGTACATACAGAGAAACAATTAAACTTTTACCGAGTTACTTGAAATTTACAGAGGACTGGGGAGAGGTTACGATATTAATAGTTGATACCTGATTTTTGATATTTGGACGGAAGAGAGACCGACCTTTTAGCCTTATAATTTGCTTGACATTTTCTGGGACGTTTACAAAAGATACGCTACATCACTTTTCGATATTTAGTCGGGGAGGAGGTCCTCCTCTAAAACTTCAAAAAAAAACAACAATTCTTAAGTTTTCTTGAAATTTACATAGGCAGTGGGGGAAGGTTATGAACGAAGAGGCAACCTTCCTTGCCCCACACTTGAAGGAAAGTTTCAAGAATTTTCAGGGAAGGTTAGGGGTGCTATTCACTACGGTGTTTGTCGATATTGTATCGGGGAAAGTGACGTCCCTTTAAAACAATAGAGCAAAATTTAAACATCGCCGATCTACTTGAAATTTACAGGGAACGTGGGAGGAGGTGATTAAATTTATATATGATTTTTAAATTAGTATATGATTTTTCGATATCTGGTTGGGGAAGGGGAAAATTGAAATAAACTTTGTCGATTTACTTCGATAGAATTCATAGGGACCATTGAGTAGTTGTGAAATTAATATAGGGTACGTGATAGTCCGATATCAGGTCGGAGTGGAGCGAAGGTGGGGGAGGGTTCCCTTTTGTCCGTTTTTTTTTTTTTCTTAAATTGAAAGTAGAGGGTTGTCCGTAAATGGGAACTCGGTACATAATTTTATGATTTTTGCACAAGCTTCTGCCAGTCTTCTTTTTAGTAAAGAACTTAAATTTACATGAAATTGGCAGCCAACGTAGAGGGTGCATCATTTTCCAACATTTTAGCAAATGTTAATGTGGTAACATTTTTTACTATTTTTGCTTTTTTCGATTTATTGGATGGGAAACAGTAATTCTTTGTATGTTATTATAATATAGTGCTTCATTTTCAGATATGTTGAGGAGAAGGATACCTTTCCTTGACAAACCACACTTAAAATTCACAAGAAATATAGAAGAAGGTACACCATCTCCCGCCGTGTTTGTACCTATAAACGAAAAATCAAGTAGTCCGATTTGTTTAAAAGAATTCAAATCTTTTCGAATTTGTTTTCAGCACGAAGGATATAGTTGACTAAGTTAACGCAAAATATTCCTCCAAATACGCTTCGGAAGGCGCAGCGAAGCGGGCCGGGTTACGCTAGTAGTGTAATAAAAAATGGTTAAAAAAATGAAATTGGTTGAACAAATTTTTTTTCGCTTTTTAAATTTCTTCATTCAAATTAACTTCCAGGGCACAACTTTTAAAGCAATGCAAAAGATCCAAAAAGGGAGTACTTCCGTCCTATGACGAGCCCATGTAAAATTCATTGGAGATGATCCAAGTTTGCACTACTTCCGGATCACAGATTGGGGATCCAAACTACTTTTTTTGAAGTTTTTTTTTGCTGGGAATCTCATATAGCTCTTGAAGTAATTGAGGTGGGATCTCAACATGACAATTTTTATTTTACATGCTGTTAGTAAAAACAGAAGAAAAATTAAAGTTTTTAACCTTAGGTTTATTTCGATAGTAAATAAAATAATTGTCTCTTATAATTAAACATTAAAAATTTATTTGTATTGACAGCTGTTCATATTTATTGGGGCCGTGTTTACTATCATTATAGCAGTTAAGCCTATTTTTTTTTTTTTTTTAAGAATTACACATCAAACATCGAAATCATGAAATTCTTTAAAGTATATATAATAAAATTTAAGTGTTGTACAAAATAAAGAACTCTTCCGTCATTTAGACAATTATGTCATGTTCGTGTCTTAAGTCTTTTGTTTTTGCTTACCCATTACACTCAATCGCGTTTACGAAACCCAAAAACAATCCTGTTTAATTTCAACTCCACCCACTAACCTGCAATTTATTAAAACAAATTCACCTTGATATTAAACTAAAATATTGCTTGTAATTCCCCTTAAATATTGGTCGTTTGGTTTAGCTACCATAAGAGGTGCCATTACACTCACTCAACATATGGGAATAACCACAGCAGGGAAATTAAATAATTTCCTAACTACCACTTATTGTAGCAAAATGTGGCTTTATAATTTTGTACAAAAGAGCCAATGAAAAAAAAAACATATACACACATACTTAATATCCCACATAAATGCTCATTTAAGTCGAACATTTCCAAAAGACGAAATAACGAACACGAGTTCAACTGCAGATGCGGACTAAAGGAAGAAATAAAGGACGGACCGGAGATTGCAAGCAAAGAACATGGACAGACTAAAAATTCGCATGCATATCAACAGTGGCAAAAAAAATCGTTGGTCTTGAAATTGTTGAAAATAAGTATTCAAATACAGACATATACACATACTCACATACCATACATACAAGCCCACATTTGTAGTTCGTTGTTTGTTGTTGTTTTTTTCAGATATAGATACCACAAAATCGATGAGGTTCTTAAATTATATTAAGTTAACTTTAAACGTATTAAGTTAAGCCAACTAAAAGAAGTCTCAGACAACCGAGGTACATGACGATAAAGACAAAAAAACAAATGCCACATATTGGTTGTGGTGCTGGGATTTTTAAGACTGAATGAAGTAAACGCCTATCACCACTGTGTGAGATGGCTGCTGTAAATGTTGTTCGCCTGCCAACCTTTCTTCTGTCTATTGCATTTTTGCTTATTGCATCCTCTTTGGAATCCTCTCAATCTTAATCCAGTGGTGTAAAGATGGCAGAACAGAGGATGTCGTCTTTCACGAGACGTAGGCAATGATCTCAATGAAATTCTGGGTAGATATAACCATTGGAGCTATAATGGTGCATACCCGCCATTTAATCAGAGTGTTATGAGTCAGACTTGAGAAGAATACCACAAATACTTTTTAAAATATAATTTGGACCTTTCGATTTTTTTGAAAAATTTTAAAAAGTTAATTTTTGGACTTTTTTTTTCTAAAGTCTACATTTTGACATTTAAACTTTTCAATATTTTTACACTGATATTTTTACAAAAAAGCATGTCCGGTTCCAAATATTTTGTCTTTACTTTAAAAAATTTGGTTTTGATTCCGAGCCAAAGATGCGGAGAATACGAGTAAGGATTTTTTTAAGGCACAATTCTCTTTTAAATTTGGGTTTTGTGTACTTGCTTCTAGGAAGCAAATTTTGATTTTCTTCTTTCTTCTCAGCTTTTTTCTTCATATGCTATCAAAGTCCTTTAAAAACGAGTTAACGACAATTTTATTTTCCAAATTAGGACTCGACTTCCAGTAGAAATTGTGGCATGTTTCAAGTAAAAAACTTCTTTAAAATAAAGTTTTGAAAAACATGTCTTATATTTAAAGGACATGTTTGATTTGACAACAAATTTAAAGAATTTTTCTGAATTATTATGGGTTAAGGTCAAGTTGACCTTAACCCAAACATTTTTTTTCTAACATTGTGTTCCACCCTAGTGCATTAGCCGACTTAAATTTTGAGTCTATAGATTTTGTTGAAGTCTATCAAATTCTGTCCTTTTTTACTTCATATGCTATCAAAGTCCTTTAAAAACGAGTTAACGACAACTTTATTTTCCAAATTAAGACTCGACTTCCAGTAGAAATTGTGGCATGTTTCAAGTAAAAAACTTCTTTAAAATAAAGTTTGGAAAAACATGTCCTATATTTAAAAGACATGTTTGATTTGTAGTCAAGATGCAAAAAGACAACAAATTTAAAGAATTTTTCTGAATTATTAAAGTCAAGTTGACCTTAGTCCAAACATTTTTTCTTTCATGTTATGATACCTATTTTTAAGTCAAATCACTTCATTATAAGGACAATACGACTTCATTGAAAAGTTTATCGACGTTTGTACAAGGAAATGCGTCTTCTATGCTATGCAAAATTTGCATTCGTATTTTAAAGTCATTAAATCTTTGACCTCACGACAATATTTTTTTCAGTGTAAAAAGTCGGTTTTTGTGGCTATTGAAAAGTCGAACTTTAACGTCACAACTTTCGACTTTTTATGAATTGTCAGCAAAAAAGATAGAATTCATATTGCCTTTTCAATGCAAATTCCAGTTTTCTACACTGAAAAAAATAGGCAACTAAAAATTTTTTGCCTTAAAGTAGCAGATGTATTTCTCTGATATAAAGTTTTTTTTTTTTTTTGTTTATCGAAAAGTCGATAAACTTTTCAACCAAGTCGTTTTTATACCCTGCGCCACACTGTGGAACAGGGTATTATAAGTGCATATGTTTGCAACACCCAGAAGGAGACGAGATAGATACATGGTGTCTTTGGCAAAAATGCTCAGGGTGGGCTCCTGAGTCGATATAGCCATGTCCGTCTGTCCGTGAACACATTTTTGTAATCAAAGTCTAGGTCGCAGTTTTAGTCCAATCGACTTCAAATTTGGCACAAGTATGTGTTTTGGCTCAGAATAGAACCCTAGTGATTTCGAAAGAAATCGGTTCAGATTTAGATATAGCTCCCATATATATATTCGGCCTATATAGACTTATATGGCCCCAGAAGCCAGAGTTTTACCCTAATTTGTTTAAAATTTTGCACAAGAAGAACAATTAGTACTATAGTCAAGTGTGCCAAATTTTATTGAAATCGGTTCAGATTTAGATATAGCTCCCATATATATCTTTCGCCCGATATGGACTAATATGCTCCCAGAAGCCAGAGTTTTACCCCAATTTGGTTGAAATTTTGCACTAGGAGTACAATTAGTAGTGTAGTCAAGTGTTCCAAATTTTATTGAAATCGTTTCAGATTTAGATATAGCTCCCATATATATCGTTCGCCCGATTTACACTCATATGACCACAGTGACCAATCTTTTGCTTCGATTTAATTGAAATTTTGCACAGGTAGTAGAATTAACATTGTCGCTATGCGTGCCTAATTTGGTTGAAATCGGTTCAGATTTAGATATAGCTCACATATATAGCTTTCGGCCGATTTACACTCATATGACCACAGAGGCCAATTTTTTGCTCCGATTTAGTTGAAATTTTGCACAGGGAGTAGAATTAGCAATGTAGCTATGCGTGCCAAATTTGTTTGAAATCGGTTCAGATTTAGATATATCTCCCATATATAGCTTTCGCCCGATTTACACTCATACGACCACAGGGTCCAATTTTTAACTCCGATTTAGTTGAAATTTAGCACCGGATCGGTTTATATGGGGGCTATAAATAACCATGGACCGATATGGACCAATTTTTGCATGGTTGTTGGATACCATATACTAACACCACGTACCAACTTTCAACTGAATCAGATTGCTCTTCCAAGAGGCTCCGGAGGTCAAATCGGTTTATATAGGGTCTACATATAATTATGGACTGATATGGACCAATTCCTGCATGGTTGTTAGTGATCATATACTAACACCACGTACCAAATTTTACCCGAATCGTATGAATTTTGCTCCTCCACGAGGCTCCGGAGGTCAAATCTGGTGAACGGTTTATATGGGGCTATATATATTTATGGACCGATGTGGACCAATTTTTGCACAGTTATTATAGACTATATACTTACATTATGTACCAAATTTCAGCCGGATCGGATGAAATTTGCTTCTCTTAGAGGCTCCGCAAGCAAATCTGAGCGTCGGTTTATATGGGGGCTATACGTAAAAGTGGTCCGATATGGCCCATTTGCAACCATCCGACCTACATCAATAATAACTACTTGTGCCAATTTTCAAGTCGATAGTTCGTTTCGTTCGGAAGGTAGCGTGATTTCAACAGACGGACGGAAGGATGGACGGACATGCTTAAATCGACTCAGAATTTCACCACGACCCAGAGTATATATATACTTTATGGGGTCTTAGAGCAATATTTCGATGTGTTACAAATGGAATGAGAAAGTTACCACCATCCTATGGTGGAGGGTATAAAAAATGTAATTTTTAATTTAAAGAAGGAAATATTTAAAGCATAATCTTTGCTTTAAATATTTTCTTCTTTAAATTAACACAATCTTTTAATTTAATTTATAAACGAAATTTGTCTTGTATAATTTGTGTGTAAATTGCGTGTCCTAAAATTCAGGTTGTATAATCTTTTATATTAGGCTAATATTTTTCAGTGTACTTGAAGACGAGTCTGAATTTGGAAATTTAAGTTTTCGTTAACACTTTCTTAATGGACTTTGATAGTAAATGAAAAAAAACCGACAAAAACGAATAAATCAAATTTGTTTTACAGTTTCAAGTAAGCAAAACTCAAATTTAAAAGAGATATGTGTCTTAAATTTGTCCTTATTTCAATTCTCCGCTTCTTTGACTCGAAATCAATACCAAAATCATTAGTGTAAAGACAAAATCTTTGGAACTAGTGGGCATGCTCGTTTTCTGTGTGACTACAGTTTATTAAATCTTACTGAAATACTCTACTGGCCAAGGCTCCAGCAGGTTGATATTTTAGCTGTTGCAGTCAATGTTTCTGTGCTCCCCTTCTGCTGGAGTTATTCTTTTTTTCCTGCCGCTTCTTATTCGTCTGAGATCTTTTTGGCTAAAAGAAAGACGTTTTCATTGAGTTTATATAGGCACGAAAGCGAATGTTATTTTTTTGTTAACTCTTGCAGATATCCTTCAGCTTAATGTCGAGTTCTGTTGATGATACGGATGGTGAAGTGGATGAAGTTGGCTTTGTTTACGTTCTTCAGTCATTCCTAAAGTTCTGCGTGTGAGTCGTTTTTTTTTTTTGGTTTTTTGTTTTATTTTTGGAAATTTTATGCAGAAATGCATGTGGTCACAATGAAAAGTTTCGCATGTTCATTTCCATCAATTGCTTTTGGCTTCTAGTGATGTACTTGCATTACTAAATGTTAAGTTATTGTTGTGTATAGGGGTGTATGGATATATGTTCGCTTGCTCCTTGCAGAGAACAGAATTTCGATTTATTCAGTGGTGATTTTATGCAGTGGCAGCAGGTTGCACGTCTTTTACAGCGTATAAGGGCTTTATTGAGGTTTTTCAAAATTGTCTTTGTACAGGTCAATGCAATACGAGGGGACTTCAATGCAGGTTTTTGAAATTATATTTATGGCTTATTAATTGCATGAGGGTGTGGGCACTACTCTCATTCTTTTATTCAGCTGTTTAGTTAATTCTAGTACCCCAAGAAATTTCACCAAATACCATGTATACCGGTATGAAGTGAGCGACAAGATACAAATGTCTCGATAGGAAGCCCTTAATGGCAGCAATGTTAAATATTGCACAACACACAATTTCTGACCGTTTAAAAGCTATGGGGAAAGATCCAAAAGTGTGGAAAATGGGAGCCACATAAAAAAAATGTTCATTTCATACCGGTATATCTGGTATTAGGTATTTATATTTATTTATATAAATTTTGAAGAAACATACATTTCATACTCATATTGTAGTTCAAGTCATAAGGTTCGAACTCTATTGTTTACACCTAGAATGGGTGCAATGTTCAACTATTTATCCAGTTTCGCAAACTGGAAAATTAAACCAGACATATTTTTAGTATTAGGAAAAGTTGATTTTTTCTTAATTTTTAGTCGACTTTTTGTAATTTCAACTTTCCAATATTTTTAAAAATTTGGGTTTTGTTGCTAATGAAAAGTCGATCTTTCACGTCGCAACTTTCGATTTTTTTTTTTAATTATCAGCAAAAAAGATAAAACTCACATTCCCTTTTCAATCCAAATTCCACTTTTGTTCACTGAAAAAATATTGTCGTAAGACCAAAAGATTTCTTTTTCTTAAAATACGAATGCGATTTTTGCCTAGCATAGCAGATGTATTTCTTTTATTGAAAAATCGATAAACTTTTCAACAAAAGTCGTTTTGTCCTTATAATTATGTGATTCGACTTAAAAGTGGATTTCTTTGCATGAAAGATTTTGTTTTTTTTTTTAACTAAGGCCAACTTGGCTTTAATAATTTTGAAAAATTCTTCAAAATTATGAAATTGTTTTTAAATTTGTTGTCTTTTTCCATCTTAACTGCAAAACAAAAAAGCTTAAAAATATGATATGTTGTTTAATACTCTATTTTAAGGACGATGTTTACTTGAAACATGGCATAATTTCTACTTGAAGATGAATCTGAATTTGAAATTTTAAGTTTTCGTGAACACGGACTTTGATAGTAAATGAAGAAAAAATCGGAAAAAGCATTTAATTGAAAAGTCGGCATGGGAAGAACAGCAAATATTTCTATAGTAATTGTGGGCGCTAGTGTTGTATTCTTCTAAACGCGATACATACAAACATGATCTGAATACAGACGTTTAAAATTATCCGGTTTAACCGCAGCTCAAAAATGTCGATTTTTTGCAAATTTTTAAAAAGTCGAAAATTTAAAAATTATATTTTGGTAATTTAAAAAAAATATAGAAAATAGAATTTTTCCTAGTTTGAAAATATTAAAAAGTCTACTTTGCCAAATGTTCAAAAAGTTGAAGACTCGACGTTTTGATTCTGTCTACAATTCCTAGAAAATTACGCTGGCTAGAAACAAATGTTAGAAAGATTTTATTGGATTGATGAATAATATACTCAGCAAATTTTTATACCCTGCGCCACACTGTGGAGCAGGGTATTATAACTTAGTGCATATGTTTGCAACACCCAGAAGGAGACGAGATAGACACAGGGTGTATTTGGCAAAAATGCTCAGGGTGGGCTCCTGAGTCGATATAGCCATGTCCGTCTGTCCGTGAACAATTTTTTGTAATTAAAGTCTTGGTCGCAGTTTTAGTCCAATCGACTTCAAATTTGGCACAAGTTCGTGTTTTGGCTCAGAATAGAACCCTATTGATTTTGAAAGAAATCGGTTCAGATTTAGATATAGCTCCCATATATATTTCGCCCGATATGGATATATATGGCCCCAGAAGCCTAATTTACTTAAAATTTTGCACAAGAAGAACAATAAGTACTATAGTCAAGTGTGCCACATTTTAGTGAAATCGGTTCAGATTTAGATATATCTCCCATATATATCTTTCACCCGATATGGACTAATACGGTCCCAGAAGCCAGAGTTTTACCCCAATTGGGTTGAAATTTTGCACTAGGAGTACAATTAGTAGTGTAGTCAAGTGTGCCAAATTTTTTTGAAATCGGTTCAGATTTAGATATAGCTCCCATTTATATCGTTCGCCCGATTTACACTCATATGACCACAGTGGCCAATGTTTTACTCCGATTTAATTGAAATTTTGTACAGGAAGTAGAATTAGCATTGTAGCTATGCGTGCCAAATTTGGTTGAAATCAGTTCAGATTTAGATATATCTCTCATATATATCTTTCGCCCGATTTACACTCATATGACCACAGAGGCCAAATTTTAACTCCGATTTAGTTGAAATTTTGCACAGGGAGTAGAAATAGCATTGTAGCTATGCGTTCCAAATTTGGTTGAAATCGGTTCAGATTTAGATATATCTCCCATATATAGCTTTCGGTCGATTTACACTCATATGACCACAGAGGCCGATTTTTTGCTCCGATTTAGTTGAAATTTTGCACAGGGAGTAGAATTAGCATTGTAGCTATGCGTCCCAAATTTGGTTGAAATCGGTTCAGATTTAGATATATCTGCCATATATAGCTTTCGCCCGATTTACACTCATATGACCACAGAGGCCAAATTTTAACTCCGATTTAGTTGAAATTTTGCACGGGGAATTAGCATTGTAGATTTGGTTGAAATCGGTTCAGATTTAGATATAGCTCCCATATATATGTTTTCCGATTTCGACAAAAATGGTCAAAATACCAACATTTTCCTTGTAAAATCGCCACTGTTTAGTCGAAAAGATGTAAAAATGACTCTAATTTTCCTAAACTTCTAATACATATATCGAGCGATAAATCATAAATAAACTTTTGCGAAGTTTCCTTAAAATTGCTTCAGATTTAAATGTTTCTCATATTATTTTTTTACTAACATTGTGTTCCACCCTAGTGCATTAGCCGACTTAAATTTTGAGTCTACAGATCGAGTGATATTTAAATGTATGTATTTGGGACAAACCTTTATATATAGCCCCCCAAACACATTTGACTGATGTGATATGGCATCGAAAATTTAGATCTACAAAATGGTGCAGGGTATAATATAGTCGGCTCCGCCCGACTTTAGACTTTCCTTACTTGTTTAATTATAATTTTAGTTAAATTTACAACGTGTGAAAAGTTTGAGGTTAGACGGACCAAGTTTTTTATATTATGTTAGGGACAAGAGCCCGAAAAATACTGGCAACACTGGGGTATACTATTTCGATAGTATTTTCTTTCCGGTATGTACAAGAGTATCCTTGATTCGTCTAATGTTTTGCAGTGGTTTTACGGTTACGCCAGTTGGCCGAGGCGAGTAAACATCATCGGCACCCATCACGCCAATACCTTTCTCGGACAGGATACAATGCAGACAGTATTCAGTGGTAGCTGTATTTGAGACACCTGGACGTGGCTCACAAAAAAACCGACGTGTGACCTCGTTGAAAAACATTTTTGATGGTAGCCATCGAATGGGTCGCCGAATATACCATCCATATGGTATTTGAGACCTCTGCGCTCTTTAACTTCCCAGCAAAAAATGCGTCTCCAAAAAAGTAATGAAAATGTTCTTTTTGGATCCGGAAGTGGTGCAAAATTGACGCAGAAGCGATGAATTTAACATGGGCTTGTCATAGAACGGAAGTCCTCCATTTCAACAGTCGTTGCACTGAATTTGCATCACTTCTTTAGGTGTTATCCGAATTCAATTTTTTGGATGTAAATTAAAAAATTCTGTGATATTTTGTCAAATAAAATATTTTTATAATTTTTTATAATTTTTAATGGAGTCTAACACTTGTCGGAAACGTTTGACCTCAAATATTTTCAAAAATTCACAATTTTTTCAGATTGGATTTAGCATTTTTTTTTTCGACAAAATTTAAATGATTTGTAACATTTTATGAATTCTTACTCTGTTTTTAACCTATTTGAAACAAAAAATGTTAACATTACCCATTAGAAGTATGAAAAAACCAAGTTATAAAAAATTGAATTAAATGAACTTCCTGGGTAGTTAAAATAAAGAACATCATTGGGAGTACATCGTCCGGAAGTGCTTTTAACGTTGTGCCTTTGGAAGAACTTCCAAATTTTTTTGCTGGGTTGCAATAGTGCAGATATTGTTTTTTCTCCACTTCTTTTGGAAACTTCGAACTGTCTGGCTTCCAGAAAAAAAAAACGAGACTGATCTGGTAGAAATTTCTACTATTTATGAGAATATATAAAAAGAAAAAATAAATAAAGTAAACTACTCTTATAACAGGAAGAGAAACCGATTTCAATGTGAAGTAGTCGATTTTAAAAAATATTAAAAGTGGATTAGTCGAATCGGCCTTAGAGTTGTGTAGATATATGATTAATGGTCCACATATCTACACAACATGACTGACGAAAATTTACAATGTACACTCTATTAGATCTAAGACTAATTTTTAAGTGTTTAAAAAATTGGCATCCTTCACAGTCCCCAATAACCCATATCTTCTTGTGTCTTCTCTAATTCCCATTCAATTCTATGCAACCACAACTTAGGAAAATAAGTAGTCATTTCTCAGGAAAGAATGAGAATCTGGGCGATCAGTCAATTTATCATCACTGCCCCTCGCATTAGTACTTATCTGTTACTCTCAACATGCATATGAATGCTAAGAAGGACTTTAACTAAAAGCCTTTGCGAGGTTTAATGAAAAACTCAACCAAAATCCAGAAGAAGAAAAAACTGTCCACAAAAAAACAAGAGAGATGAACGAACCAACAAAATATTTTAATTAAAAATTCCTAATCGTGTGTGAAGTATTTTTATCTGATTGTTAAGGCCAACGAGCCATCGACTCATTTACCGGAGACCATCGAATGAGACTACAGAACAGCTAAAGCACTACCTTCTCTCACAAACACACACACACACACACACTCAAATACTCATTTACTGCAGTTGCTTTAGGTTTCTGCGAAATAATCGAAAGGATTGGGTTTTTGTTTTTCTACTGTCTCTTAAATAGGAGTTTTCTTTTATAGGTGAGGAGATTTTTTGCTGGGTCCCATATCAGTGGCGGTAATGTCAGTGTTGCCTGTTGTTGTAGTAATGTCGTGTTACTTGTAAAACGCGAAAGGGTATTAATATGAAACCTAAAGATCGCGTTTCCATACATCAGCCCCGATACACACACGCACCCATCCCCTTAGCATTTGAACTGGGGCTAAGATCAGAGCTGATGAGCCTCCCTGGATTACCACAGAATACAACAAAGTTTCGTGTTTGTATTACAGACATTGGAATCGACATCTCCCAGAAATAAAACACGGCATGGACAAACCGAATGAATGTTGGCAATCAACGGCAGCAGTATACAAACAACCATCAGTAGTAGTAGAACGTGGAAACCCAACCACAAGACAACTCAAGGATGACTCTGGAAAAAAAACAGGATGCGTCATTTGGTGCCAGTGTGGTAATAAATGGGCCTTTTCGGAATCGCCTCCATTCTCCGTTTTGTCATTGACTCTTCTGGATGGATGAGAAGAACTACTCACTCGCTGGCAAGCATGCAATAGCCTTGCTTCTTCACCAAGTCAAGTCTCACCATGGCATAAGATTCAAATCAGCCTTTACAAATATATCCTTTTGGCAGTTATATGTGAAATTCCATAGGTGTTGAAAATTGTATGGCAAGTGTGAAAAACTAAATTGTAATTGAATTGTTGCCACAGCATTTTGTGCCATTTATCCCCCACTCCTCCACAAAAGCATGGGCCTGGCGCAAGGATTGGGAGACTATGTGGATGCATTTAAGTCCATATAAAAACTAATGGTTTCACATTTAAAACAACAGCGTGAATAAGCAGCAGCAAATCCCCCCAAAATAGACAGGGCGACGAAATGGACAATGATGATGGTGACTTTGGCTACAGATAAGCCATGTCGATTTGCAAAACCGAATAGAAGGAAAGGTAACTGCAATAGACAGGCAACAATTTCAGTTCCAAACAAGGAGAGTTAGAGAAAAAACGTTTAACTACAGTGTTGCCTTTCCCGGCACTTTGCGTTAGAGTTGGGTCTAGCTCTACGACTACGACAACATGAATTATGTGACAATTATAAAATTAATGAGTGGTTCTTAACTATCGTCTGATTGGTAATGTCTTCAAATTAATATCGAAACAAATAATGTTAAGAATTTTAATATTAGAAATAAAAGAGAGAGAGAGAGAGAGAGAGAGAGATAAGTCGCCAGAGAATAAGCAGAAAACATCTTCACAATAATACCGTGTAATTGATACAAGCTTTGGAATTTTTTAATGGCGAGTTTGTGCCTTAAGTCTTTTGATTTTATTGCTTGATGAGACGCCATCGTATATGATGAACACTATGGGTTTTGCCTAGAAGTCTTCCAGTGAATATCGGAACAAATAATATCAAGAATTTTAGTATTATAAGCACGGTTGCCTAATTTGTTAGAATTCTACCAAAATTGTAGATTTTTTACTGTTTGGTAGAATTCTTCATGTTTTGATACATTTTTCGATATATTCCTCTCCAACTAAGAGGTACAAAACTTTATATAAAAATAAAATTTTGACAAAATTTTTTATAAAAATCAAATTTTTACAAAATTTTCTATAAAAATAAAATTTTGACAAACTTTTCTATAAAAATAAAAATTTGAAAAAATTTTCCATAAAAATAAAATTTTGACAAAAGTTTCTATAAAAATAAAATTTTGACAATATTTTCTATAAAAATAAAATTTTGACAAAATTTTCAATAGAAATAAAATTTTGACAACATTTTCAATAGAAATGAAATTTTGACAAAAATTAAAAAAAAATAAAATTTTGACGAAATCTTTAAAAAAAAAATTTGGCAAAATTTTCTATAAAAATCAAATTGTTGCGAATTTTTCTATAAAAATAAATTTTTTACAAAATTTTTTATAAAAAATTATGACAACGTTTTCTATAAAAAAAAATTTTGACAAAATTTTCAATAAAAATAACATTTTGACAAAATTTTCTATAAAAAGTAAAATTTTGACAAAATTTTCAATAAAAAATAACATTTTGACAAAATTTTCTATAAAAAGTAAAATTTTGACAAAATTTTCTATAAAAATAAAATGTTGACAAAATTTTTAATAGAAATAAAATTTTGTCAAAATCTTATATAAAAATAACATTTTCACAAATTCAATCAAAATAAAATTTTTACAAAATTTTCTATTAAAATTAAATTTTGACAAAATTTTCTTTTAAAAAAAATTACAAAAAAATTTCTATAGTAATAAAATTTTGACAATATTTTCTATAAAAATAAAACTTTGACAAAATCTATAAAAATAAAATTTTGACAAAATTGTCTATAAAAATAAAATTTTGACAGAATTTTCTATTGAAAAATAAAAATTTGAAAACTTTCTATAAAAATAAAATTTTGACAACATTTTCTATAAAAAAAAATGTTGACAAAATTTTCAATAAAAATAACACTTTGACAAAATTTTCTATAAAAAATAAAATTTTGACAAATTGTTCAATCAAAATAAAATTTTTACAAAATTTTCTACAAAAATAAAATTTTTACAAAATTTTCTGCAAAAATAACATTTTGACAAAATTTTCTATAAAAATAAAAATTTAACAAAATCTATAAAAATAAAAATTTGACAAAATGTTCTATATTAAATTTTGACAAAATTTTCAAAAATATAAAATGTTTACCAAATTTTTTGTAAAAATAAAATTTTGACAAATTTTTAAATAAAATTAAATTTTTGACAAAATTTTCTATACAAATAAGATTTTGACAATATTTTGTATAAAAATAAAATGTTGACAAAATTTTCAATACAAATAACATTTTGACAAGATTTTCTATAAAAAATAAAATTTTGACAAAATATTATATAAAAATAAAAATTTTACAAATTTTTCTAAAAAATAAAATTTTTGCAAAATTTTCTATAGAGATAAAATTTTGACAAAATTTTCAACAGAAATAAAATTTTGACAAAATTTTTTAAAAAAATAAAATTTTGACAAATTTTTATATAAAAGTAAAAAATTGACAAAATTTTCTATAAAAATAAAATTTAAAATTCTATTGAAATAAAATTTTGACAAAATTTTCAGTAGAAATAAAATTTTTAAAAAATTTTCAATAAAAATAAAATTTTTTTATAAAAAAAATTTACAACATTTTCTATAAAAATAAAATTTTGACAAAATTTTCTATAAAAATTTAATTTTGACAAAATTTTCTATTAAAATTAAATTTTGACAAAATTTTCTATTAAAATTAAATTTATAAAAATTAAATTTTGATACATTTTTCTATACAAATAAAATTTTAAAAAATGTTTCTATAGAAATAAAATTTTGACAATATTTTCTATAAAAATAAAACTATGACAAAATCTATAAAAATAAAATTTTGACAAAATCTATAAAAATAAAATTTTGACAAAATTGTCTATAAAAATAAAATTTTGACAAAATTTTCTATAAAAATAAAAATTTGGCAAAATTTTCTATAAAAATAAAAAATTGACAATATTTTCTATAAAAGTAACATTTTGACAAAAATTTCTATAGAAATAAAATGTTGACAAAATAAGATTTTTTGTTTAATAGTTTTTTTTTTGTAAAATTTGCCCTAAATTTTTGTCGATTATTTTTGGCCCGAGTGGCAGCCGTATTTATAAGAGAAGGTCTCTCCTTACCTTATAATCTAAAAAGAGGGAAAGAGTTTTCACAAGAATATGGTGTAAAATACAAACTCTGGAATTTCTTAATGGCGAGTTTGTGCTTTAAATCTTTTGATTTTATTGCATGATGAGACGCCATCGTATATGATGAACACTGTGGATTTTGGTTAGAAGTCAAGTTAATATCGGAACAAATAATATTGAGAATTTTAGTATTATAAATAAGAGGGAGATGGAGAGAAAAGAGAGAAAGAGTTTTCACAAGAATAACGTGCAATTGATACTACCTCTGAAATTTCTTTATGGAATGTTTGTGCCTTAAGTCTTTTGAATTTATTGCTTATTGCTTGATGGATTTTGTTTATATCTTAAATCGATCTCTTTTTCTTGTAATTGATAATTGTATCAATTATGTCAGTCAAAGATGACACATTCATTTTATACCCTAAAACATAACATAGACAGAGTGTAATAACTTTGATCTGTATCATACGAGATGGCAGAAATTTTGACCCCAATAGAACAGGGTTGGCCTGTCACAAACTGTGGCTTTTGCGACATACATTTATGACGGTATAACATGTATGTCGCATAAGTCGTAAACCAAATGTAGAAAACCTACATTTAAATAAAATAAATTATGAATATTTTTATATAATTTTCTAGTATCATTTTCTTCTTATAAGAATTTTATAAGAATTTAGTATTGCAACAGGCTGTAATAAGTCAAAAAGTCTCTTAACAGATAAAAATCTTTACTTAACTACACTAATAGAAAAAATTGCGTTTCACAATCGTGAACGGACGTTGTCAAAATGAAACGGAAACGTTCACAAAAAATCAAAACGGAATGTTCACGATTTCGTCCACGGGCGTTCACGATTTCATGAACGGCATTCCTTTTTCTTTGGTCATGAAATGTCTTAAAATAATCGTTAGACGTTGTTATGTCAACTCCGCCGTTGGTGCAATGTGCTAAGGCGACTGTTAACGTGTATCGTGCAGGCAACACAGGTTCGAGTCACGGTAGGGGAAATCTTTTTTTAATTTTGTTTATAAATTCGTAACCATTACGTTTTCAGATCATGAACGCTGGTTGTTTTGAAAACTTATGGTGTCATTTTTACGTTGTCAGATTGTCCCCATCTGTTCTCAGTTTGACAACACATGTGTGTTGATTCACTTTCATGAACGGATCGTTTCAAAATGACCACGCCGTTCATGATTTTTTCTATGGGTGTAGTGGTTTTCCTTCGCTGTCAGTTTCTGCAGAAATGTGCTTCATTTATTTATGAGCCAGGACAGTCCGTCACTGTACCATCGAGCAGCACATGGTAATTTTGGTTTGGGGCGTCCCATTGATCGGTATGGACTTTTGCACGGTACGTAGAGAGCCAGAATTGAAATATGGAGGACGCTTATATGGGGGCTATATACAATTATGAACTTGATATGGACCAATTTTTTGTGATTGGGGATCGATTTATCTGAGGGCGATATATAACTATAGACCGTTATGGACTTAGTTAGGCATGGTTGTTAACGGGCATATACTAGCACAATGTACCAAATTTTCAAATTGAAATTTGCTCTTCCAAGGGCAAATTATATGATTATGGACTGACATCGACCACTTTTGGCATGGTTGTTAAATATCATATAAAGGGTGATTCTTTTGAGGTTAGGATTTTCATGCATTAGTATTTGACAGATCACGTGGGATTTCAGACATGGTGTCAAAGAGAAAGATGCTCAGTATGCTTTGACATTTCATCATGAATAGACTTACTAACGAGCCACAACGTCGAATTTTCAGTGAATGGGCCCTAGAAAAGTTGGCAGAAAATACGTTTTTTTATCGACAAATTTTGTTCAGCGATGAGGCTCATTTCTGGTTGAATGGCTACGTAAATAAGCAAAATTGCCGCATTTAGAGTGAAGAGCAACCAGAAGCCGTTCAAGAACTGCCCATGCATCCCGAAAAATGCACTGTTTGGTGTGGTTTGTACGCTGGTGGAATCATTGGACCGTATTTTTTCAAAGATGCTGTTGGACGCAACGTTACGGTGAATGGCGATCGCTATCGTTCGATGCTAACAAACTTTTTGTTGCCAAAAATGGAAGAACTGAACTTGGTTGACATGTGGTTTCAACAAGATGGCGCTACATGCCACACAGCTCGCGATTCTATGGCCATTTTGAGGGAAAACTTCGGAGAACAATTCATCTCAAGAAATGGACCGGTAAGTTGGCCACCAAGATCATGCGATTTGACGCCTTTAGACTATTTTTTGTGGGGCTACGTCAAGTCTAAAGTCTACAGAAATAAGCCAGCAACTATTCCAGCTTTGGAAGACAACATTTCCGAAGAAATTCGGGCTATTCCGGCCGAAATGCTCGAAAAAGTTGCCCAAAATTGGACTTTCCGAATGGACCACCTAAGACGCAGCCGCGGTCAACATTTAAATGAAATTATCTTCAAAAAGTAAACGTCATGGACCAATCTAACGTTTCAAATAAAGAACCGATGAGATTTTGCAAATTTTATGCGTTTTTTTTTTAAAAGAAGTTATCAAGCTCTTAACAAATCACCCTTTACTACCACCACGTACCAAATTTCAACCAGATCGGATGCTTCTCCAAAAGGCACCGGAGGTCAAATCTGGGGATCGGTTTATATGGGGGCTATATATAATTATGGACCGATATGAACCAATTCCTGCATGGTTGTTGGATACCATATACTAACATCACGTACCGAATTTCAACCGAATAGGATGAATTTTGCTCTTCCAAGTGACTCCGGAGGACACATCTGGGCATCGGTTTACATGGGGGCTATATATAATTATGGACCGATTTCGACCTATTTGTGCATGGGTGTTTGAGGCCATATATTAACACCACGTACGAAATTTCAACTGAATCAGATGAATTTTGGTCTTCCAAGAGGCTCCGGAGGTCAAATCTGGTGATCGGTTTGGGTGGGCGCTATATATAATTATAGACCGATGTGGACCAATTTTTGCATGGTTGTTAGAGACCATATACTAGCACCATGTACGAAATTTCAGCCGGATCGGATGAAATTTGCTTCTCTTAGAGGCTTCGCAAGCCAAATCGGGGGATCGGTTTATATGGGGGCTATATATAATTATGGACCGATGTGGACCAATTTTTGCATGGTTGTTAGAGACCATATACTTACACCATGTACCAAATTTCAGCCGGATCGGATGAAATTTGCTTCTCTTAGAGGCTCCGCAAGCGTAATCGGGGGATCGGTTTATATGGAGGCTTTATATTATTATGGACCGATGTGGACCAATTTTGCATGGTTGTTAGAGACCATATACTTACACCATTTACCAAATTTCAGCCGGATCGAATGAAATTTGCTTCTCTTAGAGGATCTGCAAGCCAAATTTGGGGGTCCGTTTATATGGGGGCTATACGTAAAAGTGGACCGATATGGCCCATTTGCAATACCATCCGACCTACATCAATAACAACTACTTGTACCAAGTTTCAAGTCGATAGCTTGTTTCGTTCAGAAGTTAGCGTGATTTCAACAGACGGACGGACATGCCCAGATCGACTCAGAATTTCACCACGACCCAGAGTATATATACTTTATGGGGTCTTAGAGCAATATTTCGATGTGTTACAAACAGAATGGCAATGTTAATCCTATGATGGAGGGTATAATAAGAAAAAAAATTAGAATAATATTTTTTTTTTATTTTTCCGACTTTTATGTCTACATAGAGATGTTACACACAGAATGACAAAGTTAATATGCCCCCATACTCTGGTGAAGGGTATACTAATATTCGACTATCAATATTCGCTGAACTCTTCAGAAAAGATATCCATCATTGGTCATGTATTCCTCAGCGTAAAAGCGTAAACAACAAATCAACACAAGAAATCAAGTTTTTGGTTAACTATCTGTCTAAAATAGTAAAACAATAATACTTTATCATGGTAGCATTGTGATGAACATATATAAACAATTTTTCAATAGTGAATAATTGGATATTACTTGAATCCAAAAAATATCCAGAATTCACATTTCAAGCACAATTTGTCGTTGAAAAAGATTTATGTTGTCACAAAGCATGCGCATCGTATATGGTTGAAATGGACAAAAATATTTATGTTTAAGACATTTATGTGTAATTACATTGATAAGCGATTATTGCAAAAAAAGAAATATCTAAACCGTTTAAAGCAAACACAAGACATAAATTTAGTTTGCAGTAATTAAGCATTGTGAATGAAAGTTTGTGTCTTAAGTCTTTTGTTTATCTACATTAGGGGGTAGGGGATATTAATTCACTACAAGTACATTAAAAAATGCCATGTATATTTATTTAAAACACTATTACAAAGTTTTTAATCTTAATTTTTTTTAATTCAATTTTAGGCAAACGCTGTTCCGAACGAGCTACCGCATGCTATCCCGGCCAGTGCCAAAATGGGGGTACATGCATGCCAGGTTCTCCCGAGAAGGGTGTCCATTCACAATGTCGCTGTACACCCGGATGGGATGGCACCTACTGCACCGATCCTATTGATCAGTGCCGCGGGCAACCTTGTCATAATGGTGGGTCTTGTGAATCAGGTTCTGGATGGTTTCGCTGCATTTGTGCCCAAGGCTTTTCGGGTCCCGATTGCCGAATAAATGTTAATGAATGTTCACCACAACCATGCCAGGGTGGTGCTACATGTATCGATGGAATTGGTGGATACACGTGTATTTGTCCACCGGGTCGTCATGGTTTGCGATGTGAAATATGTAAGTATAGAAATTTTTATTTTCCCAACCTTAATAGAATTTGGAAAAATATTCGATTAAAAAAAATTAATATTCAATTAAGTTTTTAAATCATAACAAAATCAGTCAATTAATTTGATTGGCTCTTAACAACCATCACATTTAGATACAAAAATTTAGCTGATGGCCTCTGTAGCCAATGCTACTATTGTAATATTATTCTTATATTATACTATAAGTCTAATTATGTAAATAAATAAATAAATAAATAGATACAAAAATATTTATACATAGCTAAAAACAAATGCAACTTAGGTTTTGTTTCTATTCTATCAGTACTTTCAGATCCCAAATCATCGTGTGTAAATATCACGACATCAATATCGCCCTATTCACCGCTTAATAAATCTCAAGACATTTTAAGCCTTCTTCTAACGGGCCAAACCAGTGAATACTGTAATGCTTGCCTATGTGAGAATGGCACTTCACGTTGCACAAATCTCTGGTGTGGTCTTCCCAATTGTTTTCGAACCGATGCATCTTCAAAATCGTCAAATTTTTCTGGACTATGTAAACAGCATGAAGTTTGTGTACCAACGCTTATGGAAAACTGCCTCAATGGACCATGTACTTTGAGAGGAGATTGTCGTGCTTTAGAACCTTCACATCGAGTAGAGCCACCACGTTTACCAGCCAAACCAGATTGTTGGCCAAATCAGGCGAATCTTAATGATAATTGTGCTCGTCTTACGATACTCTTAAATCGCCAGAGAGTAGGTGCTGGCTCATCAGTAGAGGGATTATGTTCGGTTTTAAGATTTCTATTGGCCTCACGTTTGGTAAAGCTGCCCAAAGGTGAAAATGAGGGAATGTTAATAATTATATGCGACATCAAAACCGGAACCAATGATACAATTGAAGTAACTGTGGTAAGTAAAAGAATATGTCATTGAAATTTTGTCACAATTTTATTTCTACAGAAAATGTTGTCAAATTTTTTTCTATAGAATATTTTGTAAAAATCTTATTTATATAGAAAATTTTGTTAACATTTTATTTCTATAGAAAATTTTGTCAAAATTTTATTCCTTTTTTTATTCTTATTCTTTTTTTTCTTTTCTTTACAAAATTTTTTTCTATAGAAAATTTTGTAAAACTTTTACTTCTATAGAAAATTTTGTAAATTTTTTTTCTATAAAAAATTTTGTCAAACATTTTTTTCTATAGAAAATTTTCTGAACATTTTTTCTATAGAAAATTTTGCCAAAATTATTTTGTATAGAAACTTTTGTCAAAATTTTATTTCTATAAAAAATTTTGCCAAAATTTTTTCTATAGGAAATTTTGTCAAAATTTTTTTCTATAGAAAATTTTGTCAAAATTTTATTTCTATAGAAAATTTTATCAAAATTTTATTTCTAAAGAAAATTTTGTCAAAATTTTCTTTCTATAGAAATTTTTGTCAAAATGTTATTTCTAAAGAAAATTTTGTCAAATTTTTTTTTCTATAGAAAATTTTGTCAAAATTTTTTTCTATAGAAAATTTTGTCAATTTTTTTTTTATACAAATTTTGTCAGCATTTCAAATTTCTATAAAAATTTTGTCAAAATGTTCTCTATAAAAAATTTCGTAATAAGTGTTTCTATACAAAATTTTGTCAACATGTTTTTCTATACAAGTGTTGTCAAAAATTGTTTTCTGTAATTTTGTCAACAAAAATTTGTTAATTTTTCTTTCTATAAAAAAAAATTTTGTCAAAATTTTTTTGTATACAAAATTTTGTCAACATTTAAAATTTCTATAAAAATTTTGTCAAAATTTTTTCTATAGAAAATTTCGTAAAATTGTTTCCATGCAAACTTTTATCAACATGTTTTTCTATACAAGTGTTGTCAAATTTTTTTTTCTGTAATTTTGTCAACAACAATTTGTTAAAATTTATTTTTATAAAAAATTTGGTCAACATTTTTTTCTATAGCAAATTTTTTTAAAAT